>NC_053046.1:43849831-44449831 GCF_003473485.1 Medicago truncatula
TTGTTGTTGTTGTTTAATTCATATAAAAAATTATACCAAACTAATCAAGCCATAATAATCATCTTCTAAATGAAAAGAAAAAAAAAACCTAATCTCCCTTTGTTCTTATGTCATTATCTTCCATTATTTCTTGTTCATCTGCTTCTTTCGTCTTATTCTATCAAACACAACAAAAACTGCAAACCATCTTTTACACATTCCCAATTTTTCATTGTTCATAAAAATAAAACCCATCTTCAAAGCTTCAACAAATTATTAAGAAAAGGTGAGAGATATTGTAGCTGGAATAATTAGGAGTAGAATAGAATGCATATTCTTGAAGAGAAATCTTCCTAGGGGGAATAATATAGACACATAGTGGTGGGTCAATGTCCAACTAGGAATAGATTTTGTAATTATTGATCATACACATTTGCATTGCACTTCCCACATGAACATAGTAGTTAGCCCCAAAAGATGAATTACTAATATTCGTTCATAAACAAATAAAGAGAGTGGTAGTTTCCAATTTAGCAAGAAGTGAAAAGAAAAGGTAAAAAGGTAAAAAGTATCAAACTTCCCACGCCATTATGTCAAAGTGGATTACAATGAAGCATGGCCCTACAAATTTTAACCTAGTAAGAGTTTCTCAGAATCTTTGATCATTGTAACTCTTTTCTCTCTGGTTGCAACTTCGCAAGTCACTTTCTTTTTAACCCTTGAGATGCATGGATGGATTTGGCCATTAAAATAAAAAGTTGCGTGGATAATATGACTTATATATATTTTTTTACTTGTAATATTGTTTAAGCATTTTCAGATCACACAGGAAGAGGGATAGTGCAGCACGACGTTTCGTCAAACAATCTCATCGTTGATTGAAATTGAACAATTTAGATTATACAATCAGTTTTGTGTAGTCAATCTATCTTGACTATTGATTTAGATAAGACCATTAAGATATAGTATTATGTGACACGGTTACTATAAATTATCCAAATCCCTTAAAAAGACATTTGAAACCTCTTAGCTAGTACTATCTTGACTATTAATTTAGATAAGACGATCAAGATATAATACTATATGACACGATTACTACAAATTATCCAAATCCCTTAAAATGATATTTGAAACTTTTTAGCTAGTACTAATTTTATTTAGGTAGCAATTAGGCTACCCATGAAAGAATGATGGGTAATTTACCCCAACCAATACACATTAGCCACATAAGCATATATTCATGAACTATCTTGACCCCACAAATAAATTGCTCATTTTCATTGGTTGGTGGGTAAATTACCCACCATTCTTCAAAGGTAATTTTGAAAAAACCTTTTATTTATTTTTTGATAAGCACTAGGTAGTACTAAATAACACCAACAAGCCTTGGAAAATAACCACCTAGAAGGAATCCCTCTCATGACAATATATTTATGTGGAATTCGAACCTTTAAAAAATAAACAGCCGGAACGGTAAAAAAGACATCTGATAACTATAATAAACAATTTTTATTTTATTTTTTAGTTTCGTTGAATAATTCATATATTTAAACTATATTGTAAATTAGATACACATATTTTTTTATGAATCTAAAAAAGAAACATTACTTATAATAATGACGTAATGGAGTTGCACATGAGAGATTCATATCAAAGGAGAAAACTATTTCTGTTTTATTCTAATCTTTTATGAGTGACTTTTATATCAATCCAACATTTATTTATTTAAAAAGTACAAATTTATACACACAACTATTTAAAAATTAAAGGTACATTAACAATAACAGGAAGAAAAGCCATTTTGACTTGTTCAAAAAAGAAATAATAGGAAGAAAATAGAGAAAAAAAAAACAAATTATTGTTATTATTTTAAAAAATTAACGGCAAAATTTACATACCTTAGATGTTGAGAAGTGGAGAACTACAAATGTTTATAGAACTATCATTTGAGTTATATTTACGAGACAGAGTCAAATTAATATTTAATATACAAAAACTATTTATAAACCATCAATTTAACTTACGAATTAATTACATCCATAGACATTATGTTAAAGCATGACTTACTCGTCTTCGTGAGTTTAGCTCAATTGATATAAATAATGCATAATATATGTAAGGTTCGGGCTTTGAACCCCAACAAAAAAAATAAAAAAAACATGACTTACTCTTCTCTCATATCTAAAGTGATGATTAACATGTGGTTGATCTTATTATAAGAAAAAAGTGGTTGATCCCCACCTGTTTCAATTTATCTTATTAAACATATATTGTAATATTAAAAAGTTGTTCAATTTAATTTAAATAAATTTCATATTACCCATGTAATGATGGTCAAACCAATTATGATTTGGGTTGTAGTTTTGAATTAGACTGGCACTTTGTTTAGTACCATTGCTTGTTGAATATTCTCATTATTTCTTTATTATATAGTACTGGTTTTTGAAGGGACTTAATTTATGATTTTTTTTTTTTTTGACAAAGACTTAATTTATGATATATTGGTGGGTGTGGTATATAGCCGACATTCATTTCCTTTGATCCCCCCACTACACCTATATTACCCCTCCTTGTATATTTATTAAATAATTACTACAGTCCTTCAAAAAAAATTGAATAATTAACATAAAGTTATTGTATTCATAAAAAATACAATGTTCTTGTCAAAAAATTAATTAATTAAGTTTATTCAAATAAAAAAACCATTTATGTACTTTTATTTATAAATAGTACAAATATTTATATGAGAGTAAGAAAGAAATTATATTTTAACCATTTCACTTATATCATAATATTATTTTAAGATAACTACCTAATTATCTTAACTTTTTTAGGTGATCTTAAGTTTACATTGTTTACTTTAACATAGCCTATGTTTGGTGTAGTTTTTGGAGAGACTATACGTACGTTTGCAGTGAAGCTGAAATTTTTAACTTCTCATTCTACAATTAAATAGTTTATTGAGACGTGGTTTTTCATCTTTCATAAATTTAAAACTCTAAACCAAACACACACATACGAATAATCACCATGTGACCAATACGTAAACATGTACATATATTGATATTTTTCTTTTGATGCCTCCAATATTTGGGTTGAGATTCTCTTTATTTAAAAGTAAAAATAAAAATAGATAGTTTTATTTGAGAAAAAGATTGGTGTGACTCATGTTTAAATGAATCCTGATTTCTTCTAAAAATAAATAGAACCTTGACTCCGTTACACCTCACATATCCGCATCAAACCAGCATAATTTCTTTTTTTAGGGAAAAACCAGCATAATTTTTTTAAATCCATCAATTTCATTACACATTCTTTAATTTTAACTATATGTGCACAAGTCTTTACCCTTTTGAGCAATTATCAATTACCAATATTTTTTTTTTTTGAAGGAAATTACCAATATTTTATTAGTTTGAATGAAATTGAACTAAGTGTTTGTTTTAAAAAAAATAACAAAATTGATATGGATTAGAAGCTACTAGCTTTTAAAAATCACGAGGAGAGAGCTTTAAACTCACAGTGCTCACAAGTATGGTTGGAATAAGCCAGAATATTCGATAGGTGTCTATGACTTATTTTATTTAAAGTATATTTCAATCCAACTCATTTAATAAGAAACATATAATCAATTTTTTTATAAAGTCTATTAAATAGGTCAAACTAAAGTTTATAAAAAAGTCTATTAAATCCGTCGAGTCGGCCTATCAACCTTGTTGTATACAATGTCTTTTCTATTATTAATATTGTAGAAGTTTTTTTTTTTATAAATGATCAAGCCTTCAAATTATCTGATTATTTAGTAGCATATATATTAATGTGATTAGACATTTATAAAATTTGGGTTAAATATGTTTTTGATCCCTATAAATATATCAACTTTTCGTTTTAGTCCCTCTAAAATTTTCCTTCAACTTTTAATCCTTATAAAATTTTCAATCACTACTTTTGGTCCCTATTTTTAATTTAATTTTTGTATTTTTTTAATGAAATTGCGTAGAAATGTGTATAATATTCTAAAAAAAATTAGAATTTTTTAACAAAACACAAATTAAATATGAATTTTTAACCGTAAAACATATAAAAATTCATATTAAATTCATGTTTTGTTAAAAAATTCTAATTTTTTTTTGGAGTGATTCTTGTAATATTTTGAATTTTTCTGGAAAATTTGATTAAAAAATATGAATTATACATATGAGTTTACTTTAAAAGAGGGACCAAAAGTGAAGATTGAAAATTTTATAGGGACTAAAAGTTGAAGGAAAATTTTAGAGTGACTAAAACAAAAAGTTGACATATTTATAGGGACCAAAAACATATTTAACCCATAAAATTTCATTATTTAATACTCCATTCGTTTCAAAATGAGTGTCGCTTTAGCCAATTGCACACATATTAAGGAATGAAATAAAATAGTCAAATGTCATAACAATTTTACCAAATTATCCTAATCAACTATTAGTTTGTTTTTTATTAAAGAAAAAATAATACTTTGGAAGTAGTGTAACATAGTATTAATTGAAGGGTACAATTGAAAAAAAAAATTATTATTACATTGAAAACTAAAAATAACATTCATTTTAAAATAATTTTTCTGACTAAAATGACACTCGGTAGTAGACTCATTTGTGTTTAATATTGTTTAATATTGTTGTTCCTTAACTTTCTATTCAACTCTAAGTAACCTTGATATATATATAAAAAAGTGATTATCTTAAAAACAGAAATAAATATAAGTGCATTACCATTTTTACCCTTTATTTATTCTCTCTCTAGTTTCTCTTACCATGACAGCTTCAAGTCTCAACGTTTCAACAGAAGCATTTCTTATTTCTCTGACTTTCTTTATCTTTTCTGTCACTAATCCGTATTGTGCAGCTCACAGCACACAGTTGGAGTACCTGTACCCCATCTTTAAACACTCAACAACAAGGGTGATGTCTTTTTCAACTCTTTACAAAAGTAATATATAACACTTATTATTATTATTATTATTTATTTATTTATCATATCATATAAAATATAGTATAAGATACTAACATGTGAATATAACACATTAAATAGTACTAGTAATAATTGTTGACATAAAAAATCCCATCATTTGGCCCAGTTTTTAAATAATGGAATTTTGTTTGCTTTTGGTGAAGCTTCCCCCACCACAAGATGATGAGATAATGATGTTCCATTCTCAACTAATGCTTCACATCACCACATAGAGAGAATAAATATTCATTTATTTTATTTTATTTAAAATAAAATTAACCAAACCATGTACTTCCAATTATAACTAAAAAACATTGTTCTTTAAATAATATTTCTTCATCGACATTATCACAAATTGAATTTATTAAACATCATATATATATATATATATATATATATATATATATATTTTTAAATTTGATATTTTTCTATTGATCGACTAATTTTAGAAATCAATCCTATTATAGACTTGCACGAGTTTAATTGTTCTGTATGGATTAACCGAACACAAAAATCGTTGTCATATAAGCTATTCGAATATGAGTCACACTCTTAGATGCCAAAGTCTTCACCGCCGGACAAAGCCTCGGGTTTTAACCAACATATAAGTGACCCAAATAGAATGAGACTTAGACACCTTAAACAATTAGTTAAAAATATCTTATGTACGTAGATTCTTCGATTGAGATTAACCCTTTTTTGGTAGTGTCCAAGATTCGAACCCCCAAATATTGTATATATTATGTATTGTTCCTAACAACTGAGTTAAACTCACGAGGACGATCGAGATTAATCTATACGGTAATGAATAATTCTTATCTAGAAATTTATTAAGAAATACAAATATAAAAAAAGAACATGTTTAAGCCTCTGTTTGGTTTGGCTTTTGCAAAGCCAGAATCAATTCTGGAGCATTTCAAAAGCAATTCTGCAATATTTAACATGTTTGGTTTGACTTTTCAAAATAGCTTTTATCCTCCAAAAGCAATTCTAGTTGAAGCTACAATTCCTAGCTTCTTACTTTCCTAGAATCAATTCTACACCCTCAATTCTATTAATTCCATCCCTGCCCTCATTAATTTTTCTAACCCTTCTCCAACCGAATTTTTTCTTTCTACAGTCTTATTAAAATAAATGTTGGTGAAGAGAATAACATTTATTTTCTGTCATCAGAGATGGACCGCGTTCGAAACATAATCCGCAATGAAATTATTGAGCACAGGCAAAATAATTAGTATTGTACTTTAAATTATTATATCAATATTTTAGTACTATAATACACATTATGTTAGTTTTGTAATAATATTTTAATAATCTATTGCACTTTAAATTCTATTATCTATTTGTAATTTTTATTTTCATGATGTTAGTATTGTAATACCTTATATTTTAGGACTATATTGCACTTAATTATCTTAATTTAGTAATTTCTATTTATTTGTATTTAACTATGTCTATTTTGGTAATTATACATTCAAAAATAATTTTGATCAAAACTATCCAAACAACAATCATTCTGTTTAATCAATTCTGCATTATTGCATCCAAACATAAATCAATTCTGTCAGAATCAATTCTGTCAAAATCAATTCTTTCAGAATCAATTCTGTCAGAATCAATTCTACACACCTCAGAACCAAAGACACACTAATATGTGAAAAAGAAATTATGATTATCTCAGCAAAATTTGAAGGTGATGGGCACATTATTCCACTCTTGATGCTTTTTTTTGGTTGTTCAGAGTTGAGTGAGGCAGAAAGAACCTGTTATAGAAAAACTACAAAATTTTCTTCCTATCTCTTTCTTTCACACCACACATTTCACTGAGATTTTCCCATAAAAGACAACAAAAGTACTATTCACCTTGTTCAAGTGATTATTGCTTCATGTGTTACACTTCCAACTCTTGTTCTTGTTTCAAATCAACAACAAACTTTCAGGACCACTCTCAAAGACAATATTGTCCTTGGTTTTAACTAGTTTGTTAAGATATGAATTGGGTTTCATCAAAATTTTACCCTTTTGGTTTTTTTGATGTTCTGTTCATAAAGTATCAAACTTTATGAGTTTTGTGAAGTGGGTTTGGTGAGAGAAAGTCTGGGTTTGCTTCAAATTTTGGTTTTAAGTCTTTTGAAGATTCATGTTTTGGTGTTTGGTAGTTCAGTTTTATGAATGTTCTGCTAAAGTAGTGTTTTTTAACTTGAACTTTCAGTGAAGAAAAGTTGGTAAATTTTTCAAGGATGTCTGTGATTGTGAATGGAAGATGTTCTTCACCAAAAATCAAGTCTTGGAAAGGAAATGAGTCTTTGCATGTGTCTAATTCTAGTACAACATGTAGGAGGAAACTGTTTCTGTTGCTGTTTTGGGTTTTTGGTGTTGCTGTTGTTATTGGGAGTGTTTGGTTTGTGTTTAGTACCTTCAACTTTAAGCATTTGATTAAAGAAACAGCTTGTGAAAAGAGTGCACAAACCTTGTTACAACGTTACAATGTCAGTAAGAAACAGCTTCATGTTTTGGCTTCCTTGTTCTCAGGATCAGATCAGGTAACATAAGATGCACTTTTGTTTTGGTACTATTTTTCAATTGTATTGGTTAGTTTGACTTTATTGTAAAATAATTGTTTTTTATGTTGACCATTATTTTTAATTAAATACAATACTTGTTAATGGATTGTAACTTTGAGCTGAATTAAAATGAGAGGGTATTAATTATGTTGTTATGATGTTTTTTACAATGTATTTATATTGGCCAACAATTGAATTTAATTACTTGCTAAAAGTGGGAAAGCTATATTTTTGAAAGGAAAAAAGTGGTTGTTGCATTTATGAATATGATGATGTCTTACTAGTCTATTAAAATGCAGATTTTGTCCAATTGTATTGATGAAAGGAGACTTCAAATGTTGTTAAGTAGTGACATAATCAACACTCCACAGTTAATGTGTCCAAAGAATCTAGACTTACAAAAGGAGCATAGATATGTTGCAGAATCTGTAGAACAATGTCCAATTCTTGATGATTTTGTTCACATGAGGCTTGGATTATCATTCCCTTGGAAAGCATATGTAACATTGGTCTCTGCACTTTTGTCCGATTTGGTTAGCGTTTTGCTCCGTGGAAAGGTAGAGTCTTTACTATGTATCTGTTATGCCTAAAAGTTCCATAGTTTAAATTGTTGATTCTGCTTGGAATTAGTTGGTACCTATGAATCATATCCTAATTTACATAGTGATTGACCTTTAGACATCTTATGCCTCATTTCTTTTAAGAATGTTGAGTGCATGTTTGCTTCCACGTTGGTGTGGAGTTGAATGTGCGGTCGGTAAACTCTACAAGACATAGCTTTTATCCAGTTTTACAGTATACCAAACACACTTTGAGTTCATCGAAGCTCAGTGAGAAACAAAACCAGTAGTAATGCATCATATGGATTTTTGACGATATCACTTTTATGCCCTTGCTAGAAGTTTGAAGATTCCTTTGAATTGTTAAACCAGAATCATAACATTCTTTTCAGCTTTGCTAGTGCTATAATTAATTCATATTTTGATGTTTAAAACACAGTGTAGTGCCAATGGTACTTTATTCTAGAATTTCATTTTACCTGTAGTCTAATAACATGATTATGTAAAGTAGTGGATTTTTGTTAGAGTTGCTGCAAACATTGTGCTGTAAGTGTGAAGATACATGCTTATTTGAAACATATACATCACAATCACAATATAATTAAGGTTTTGCAATCACAGGTGATGAGGGTGTGTGCGGTTGTGGATAATGTGAATTTATCTAGTTTAATTAAAGGATGTTGTTTAGTCCTTATTGGCATTATACTGTCCCACAAGTTGTCTGGCTTCTGTTTACTAAGGAGGAATCAAAAGCAGAAGGTAGTTAAGGAGCATCCAACTGCTCCACAAAAGCGGATTCAACATTGTATGCTCGGTCATTCAAAGGCTACTGGTTGGCGGAGAAAAAAGTTGCTAGTTATTTTTATGTCAGTTGGAATCCTTGGTTCTGCATGGTTATTTAGGTACATGAGTTCGGACATTGCGCAAAGAAGAGAAGAAATGCTTGCCACTATGTGTGACGAGAGAGCCCGTATGTTGCAAGATCAATTTAACGTGAGCATGAACCATGTCCATGCTCTCGCTATTCTTGTGTCTACATTTCACCATGGTAAACATCCTTCCGCAGTTGACCAGGTAACATACTCAATGTCAATATTTTCTCTTATTGGGGCATTGCCTCGGGTCTGCTAGTTCCTATTTCATATTTAGAGTTATTCATGGCTTATTTATTGTTTTAATTTTATTTTAATTTTAATATTACACATTTTAAGGAAAACAATTGAAGTGATAAAGTATAAGGAAAAATAACATTGAAGCTTTTGCTTGACTGCAGAAAATATTTGGAGAATATACAGAGAGTTCGGCATTTGAGAGACCACTTACTAGCGGTGTTGCTTATGCTTTGAAAGTTCTCCATTCTGATAGGATGCATTTTGAGAAGCAGCATGGTTGGACAATTAAGAAAATGGAAACTGAGAACGAGGCATTAGTTCAAGAATGTATTCCAGAAAACTTGGATCCAGCGCCCATTCAAGATGAATATGCACCAGTCGTATTTGCTCAAGAAACGGTTTCTCATATTGTATCCATCGACATGATGTCAGGGAAGGTGTGTCTCTCTTAGCTTGCTATCACGCCTTATGTTATTGACAGTCGTCACAGTCATAGTGATAGATTCAGAGGAAATAAGCTTGGATCTTTTGTCTATAGATTTTTGCATTAAATTGCTCACATATTAGGTTGTAACAAAATTTTATGTTTTTGCATTGTTATATAGGAGGATCGTGAGAATATTTTGCGAGCAAGGGCATCTGGAAAAGGGGTTCTTACATCCCCTTTTAAACTACTAAAGTCCAATTACCTCGGTGTTGTACTTACATTTGCTGTCTATGACTCTAAGCTTCCTCCAGATGCTACACCTGAACAGCGTATTGAAGCTACTGTGGGGTAATTTTATACAATAATAACTTAATGAGATTAATACACATACACTGTCAACATAAATAAGTTTTACACATTCATCCTATGATGTGTTGCCACATCACTTAATTAGTTACATTCATCCTACTGTGGGGTATTTTTACAGTGTCGGTGTATTTGATGTCATGTGTGTTGGTATCCGTGTATCACATGCATTGGTAAAACATCTTTACAATGACAGTGTATATATTTTAACTCAATTACAAACTGAATGTAATGTGTGTGTTGTTATCCATGTATTGGAAGGTATCTGGGTGCATCCTATGATGTTCCATCACTGGTGGACAAGCTTCTTCACCAGCTTGCCAGCCAGCAAACCATTGCTGTCAATGTGTATGACACAACTAATGCATCTGATCCTATTACGATGTATGGTACCGATGTTCTTGATACTGGTTTACTACACATAAGCGGTCTAGATTTTGGGGATCCGCTACGAAAACATGAGATGCACTGCAGGTTTGTTTTCAGTATAAAGTTCTATTTTATGCCCAAATAATTGAAATATCACATCAGTATATTTCCATTTTTTTGCCAGGTTCAAGCATACGCCTCCATTTCCTTGGACAGCATTCTGGGCATCAGTGGGGGTATTTGTAATTACCTTTCTTTTGGGATATATATTTTATGCAGCAATAAATCGAATAGCTAAAGTGGAGGATGACTATTGTCAAATGAGAGAGCTGAAAGTTCGTGCTGAAGCTGCAGATGTCGCAAAATCTCAGGTTAGATATATTTTGGGGATCGTTGCTTTCTGTAATTCAACATAATTGTTTCCGATAGCAAGAATGTTAGGATTTCTGTTGCAAATTCATATGTTCAATACATCATGTGTTGATCATGTTAAACATGAGAATTATTACTCACAACTTATATAACCTTTTATGTAATTGAAATTAATAATTCTGTCTTGACTTCAAAGGATTGGTTTCTTTTGTTGTAGTTTCTTGCGACAGTTTCACATGAGATCAGGACTCCAATGAATGGTGTTTTAGGTAATTGAGAATAATTTTTTTGTTGTTATAATAGATATTCCCATTTGGTCAACACTTGGTGATTAATCTCAACTGTTTCAAATAATTTTCCAGGTATGCTGCAAATGTTGATGGATACTGACCTTGATGACAATCAGATGGATTTTGCCCAAACTGCTCACACGAGTGGTAAAGATCTTATATCGGTTATAAGCGAGGTTCTCTATCAAGCTAAGATCGAGGCAGGCAAACTAGAACTTGAAGCTGTAGCTTTTCATCCACATGCAATTCTAGATGAAGTTCTATCACTTTTCTCTGAAAAGTCCGATGAAAAAGGAATTGAGGTGAAGCCCTATCTTTAGATACTTTACTTTGTTTTGTACCCTCCAATTATCTCGGCATTCAGTCTTTACATAAACTTATGTTCTCTATACCTTTTTGGTTGAGCACAGTTGTCTGTTTATGCATCTAACCAAGTACCTGAAGTTGTCATCGGCGATCCTAAACGCTTCCGACAAATAATTACCAATCTTGTGGGAAATTCACTTAAGGTTTGCAACATTTTACACTGAACTATCATCTCTTTTAGCTGCTGCGGATTTATAATCTCTGTTAATTAGTTTACTTGCTGCATTTCAGTTCATTCACAATAAAGGACATGTTTTTGTCTCGATTCATCTGGCAAATGAAGTGAAGAATCCACTTCACATCATGGATGCAGTGCTGAGAGAATGCTTAAACTTGAACCAGGACATGTCGGAAAGAACATGCAATACATTGAGTGGATTTCCTGTAGGAAACAGATGGAAAAGCTGGGAAAAGTTTCAAAAGTTAAATTTGGCGCATGAGTCAGAAACTATCCAACTACTAGTAACAGTTGAGGACACTGGTATAGGAATTCCTACCGATGCTCAAAGCCGCATATTTACACCTTTCATGCAGGCTGATAGTTCCACATCGCGAACATACGGTGGAACTGGAATAGGATTAAGCATTAGTAAATGTCTAGTTGACCTCATGGGAGGAGAAATTGGATTTGTAAGTGAGCCTGAAATTGGAAGTACTTTTTCATTTACTGGAAATTTTAGAAAAGGAGAAACAGAATCTGTGGATGAGAAGTGGCAGAAGAATAACCCTTTGGCCTCTGAGTTCCAGGGTTTGAGAGCATTAGTAATAGATAGAAGAAAAATCCGGGCTGAGGTTACACGATATCACCTGCAGAGGTTGGGCATGTCTGTAGATGTAAATTCCAGTCTTCAATCTGCTTGCTTTTCTCTTTCTGATACTTGCAACTCAAGGTAATGTGTTAGTTTTTTTGGTCTAAGATGAAAATTCAGATCAGTTGTACCGGACATTAGGTTATTAAAATATTTACTAATTATTGCTTTTGTTTCCGTTCTTTCAGTATGCTGACACAATTGGCCATGATTCTTATAGACAAGGATTCATGGGACAAGGAAAGTAGCATCTTATACGCAATCAAGAAACAAGGACAGAATGGCGTCAAAGGGGACTCGCTAAACTTTCCAAAGATTTTTCTCCTGGCCACCCACCTTAGCCCCAACGAGCGAAAGGAGCTAAAGTCAGTTGGTATCATAGATGATGTACTAATGAAGCCTCTTTGGCAAAGTGTTTTGATTCGCTACTACAGAGAATCCCTTGGAACTGGGAGAAAACAAATAGACAGAAAGAAAGTATCCCAACTTGAAAATTTATTGATACACAAACGAATTTTGGTGGTTGATGATAACGCAGTGAACAGAAAAGTTGCAGAAGGTGTTCTGCGAAAATATGGAGCAGTAGTTACCTGTGTGGATGGTGGTAAGGCTGCTCTTAAGGTGCTTAAACCACCACATAATTTTGATGCTTGCTTCATGGATCTCCAAATGCCAGAAATGGACGGGTAATTAATCTGCATATTCCTCATCTGTTTAGTTTGTTTTTGACTTTTGTATGCAAGTATAATTTACAAGTATTTTCTTCTTACATGTTGCAGTTTTGAGGTGACTAGGCGAATCCGGTATATGGAGAACGAGGTAAATGAAAAAATTGCTTGTGGGGAAGAATTGGCAGAGATGTTTGGTAACATTTCTTATTGGCACATACCAATACTAGCTATGACAGCTGATGTAACTCAAGCATCAAATGAAGAATGCAAAAAATGTGGGATGGATGACTTTGTGTCAAAGCCATTTGAAGAAGAGCAACTCTATACGGCAGTGGCATGTGTCTTCAGTTTTGGTTCATAGTAAGGAAGTAGCATTGCTTATTGACATGCTGCATTACTCGCTACTACAGCTGATGCAACTCGGCCTTCGAAAGCAGAATTCTGCATAATGGATCTCAGCTATGGCTGTGTAGATATAGTAAGTGTCGTGTTTCATTATCCTTGGATTTTCATATTACAAGTGCATTTAGTAGAAAATTTTCAATGATTAGAACATACATGTGTTTCATTTCTAAATTTTTTCACTACTTTAATATGTTTCATTTAGCTGCAGCTTGTTTTTTCATTCACATCTACAATGTTTGATTTAAAATATTTTATTACTATTTACTTATTAACAGTTTTTCACCTGTCCTCTTTTCAGAAAGTTGATTTCAACTGCAATATATTACATGGAATCACTCATTGCAGGAGCAGTGGTGAACAGGAGTCAAGATTAAATTTATATGTACATATCATATTTTTCGTTCTATATTCGTATCGAGCAAGTAGGATATACGATTAAATGTTGTAGTTATGTCATCATTAATTAATTCATTTTCTGGGGGGCTAAGATGGAAAGAAATGGAAGATATCTGAACCCTCAGAAGTTTGTAAGTAACATGTATAGTTATTAATCAATCCAGTATTATGGAATATGTATCAATATTGTGAGATTACAACTCCAATATATCACTAAAAAGTTGCAATGGATATTGATAGATGATAACATGAGGACCACCAAAGGACCAAGAACCTTTTTCCATATGGAAAAAGGCAATAAAGAAAAAGGGTTGCAAAAACATAAAAGGTGTGAAAAAGGAAGTGAAATATATAATCATTTTGTAATTGAAAGAGGTTAAAAAAATGTAAAGCCTTGTTGAGTTGGAATAACATCTGACAGCATATATAAAGTTTAGAATATATTACTTTTCTATATGTGATTGTCAAGAACGTGACTAAGCCATAAACATCAGCTTGGTACAGCTCATTTTGTGGATTTGGATTGCTTACTGTAATAAATCCATGCATTCATACAAATAGAAAACACATTTTGATATTTTTTTAACTCCAAAATATCGTGCTTTTCAAGCCTAGATTGTCTGATCTTGATCCAATGACCACCAATGTGTTTTTTTTAAGAGATGACCGACAATGTGTTGATTGTATGAATGCGTGATATTTGTGACTGCTCACAATCCAAATCCTCATTTTTGTGGGTTACACACATGTGACCACTAGAAATATTGTCGTCCACATGGAATATAAAATAATTTCTTAGCCTTTTCAAACACATAACTTATTTGGCCTTTTCTCTTCCCATTAGTACTATATAGATAAGTAGTATAATGTTGTTCTTGGTGTCTTAGCTATCTATTAACTCTTCATTTTTACAATGCCAATATCCATATTGAAGTTGATGTTTCCTCTACTCTTCATAGCTATGATTCTTCCAAAATCTGGTAATGAAAACATACTTGTGTTCCAAAATATATCAAATTGTTACATTTTTACAATGTTATTAGTCGAGAAATGTTAACATTACAAACTCTTTTAGGTGATTCTTAATTTTCCTCCCTCTGTTGTGTATGTTTATAATGTTCATCTTCTAGAGTATGTTACATGCAGCGAACGCCGAATTCGAGCTATGGTGTGTAGCAGATGAGCAGACCACTGACTCTGATTTGCAGGATGCCTTGAATTGGGCTTGTGGGAAAGGAGGTGCAGATTGTAGCAAAATTCAACAAGACCAACCTTGCTATTTTCCAAACACATTGAAAGACCATGCTTCTTATGCCTTTAACAGTTACTTTCAGAAATTCAAGAACAATGGTGGTTCTTGTTATTTTAGAGGTGCTGCCATGACAACAGAAGTGGATCCTAGTAAGTATTATTGAATATATTTTTGATAACCACACCCCACTTGTGTGAGTTGTTTAAACTAGGAAATGTACATGTTCACATGACAATGATTGCAAAAAGTAGATCTAGAAAAGAGTTGGCCATGTGATTTTGAATAGTTTAATGAATATGAAAATGGTATAATTGATTTATAATTGTAAAAGGGGAAAAAAGAAAAAGTAACTTGGTAAACAAGTAAGTTATATCCTTCAGTCAATCAACTAAATCCAATCAACTATGAAAAATTATACTTAATTAAGTTCATAACTAGTAATTATAATCTCATTCTCATTAAGTAGGTTGATTCACTTGGTTAATCCATCATAACCTGAAAAAAATATGGAGGGTGATTTATATAACCAATGAGTCTTTGATTGTTAAATGTTTTTGTGCAGGTCATGATTCTTGTCATTATGACTTCTTTCCCTGATGGCAACTGATAATAAGACTCAAAGCTAGTACATCAAAAATTTGTGTTGGCCCTTTTTGTTGAATACCAATCAAGCAATGTGTTCTACTACTTGATTTTTGTTGAAACACATGCTAAGATTTTAAGAATCAATGATAGATTTTTTGTTCAGTGAAGAATCACTTCATTCTTATGTTAATTTTCTAAATATTATTTCCAATATTAATACCATACTATACCGTGTCAAAAATTGAATGTGTGTGACTTAGCTGCACATGCTTAATTTGCTGGAGGTTTACTCGTATGATATTAGGGGTAGCTGCCTCCCCACTTGTCTAATTTTTTGTCTAGTGAAGATTGAATATTTTATCTTTTTTTTTTTTGGTAGTGATTTGTTTATCTTTGTTTACACTAAAAATGAAGTGTTCCCCTATTAGATTATTGATACTCCATCAGTTCTATTTTTAGTGTCTTGAAAAATAGCGATGTATATTTTTGCACATTGTATCCTTGTTATACCCTTGTTTTAATCCACCAATAAATTCTTATTTTTTGCACACACTTTATCATTCTAATAAATTTAATATGTTATATTTCTCTCATAACAAATAATTGTCGGTTATTATCTTTTTCTCTAACAAATTTTCTTTTTTTTTTGCACGATCTCTCTCTCATAACAAACAATTGTCAATTTTTTAAATATTGTGCACATCTTTTTAATTATTTAAAGTCAATATAAAAATTATATTGATGAAACTTCTTCTTCATTGTCATCTTGTTCTTATTCTTGTATCTTGTCAGATGAGTCTTCAACTACTGCTCCATCTTCACCCCTCATCAGCAATTTCGACGAGTAATTCCACTTTTTCTTTCTTTTGAAAATTCATGGAGTCTTTTATTTTTCTTCTCTTAAATATGTTCTTTTACTTTGCACTTGAAATTTTTAACAATTGTTATTCATCTTATTTATAGAATTTTTAACTCTTCTTGGAACATTTCTTGTAACAAAATTTTATTTAAATTTGAAGATAACAAGAAACAAACTTTGTTTTAAAAAAAAAAAACTTTAGTTTTCCAAATAGATAACATCAATTAGTTTTTTTTTTTTTTTTTTAAAGATAAGAGTAATTGACAAAGGGTATCATTGACAAATTGTACCCTTAAAATACCAAAAAGACAGTTAAATAGAAACAAAAAATTCACCTTAAAAATATACTTAAAAAGAAACGGAGGGGAGAATTTCATAATTATTGGTAGGAATGAAGTAAGAAAAGCAAGAGTATATTGCCTGATTTATATTCAACACAAAAAGGCTCAACTCTAGTTTGAACTTTTTTTTTTTGAGAAAACTCTAGTTTGAATTTATAGCTTATAACTTACCATTTTATTAAATGATAAAATGTATAATAAAAGACGAAAGAAAAGAATGACGAGTGCAACAATTCCTTAAAAAAAAAAATGACGAGTGCAACAAGTCGTTAAAAAAAAAAAAACCACTAGTGAAAGGTTCCTTTTTTTTTTTTTTAATAAGAGTGGAAGGTTCCAATGTGAAGAGATTCTTTGGGCCGGAAAATATTATGAGATAATTTTTCAATTTTTTTTAGTGGCCGGGGTTTAAATCCGAACCTTATATATACTATATATTGTCCCTAACAATTGAGCCAAACTTTTAAATTTATATACACTCTGTGTTTTCTTTCAATTTAAGCCTTTTGATTATCATTATTTTGAAGTAATATAATCGTAGTTACAATTATCTGAATTTTTTATTTAAATGACAATGTTGGTTAATATAAGACCGGTGCTAGTCACACAAAAAAAAAAAAATAAGTTACACCTCAGAATGACTAACATACCCTTTAATTAAAATAAAAATTTTAAATTAACTAAATTTACATTAACGTAAATTGAACATAAGTAAACTTAATTTACATTAACCTAAATTGAAGATAAGTAAACTTAATTTACATTAACCTAGATTGAATGTAAGTAAACTGAATTTACAAACTTAATTTACATTAACCTAGATTGAACGTAAGTAAACTGAATTTACATTAACCTAGATTGAACGTAAGTAAACTGAATTTACATTAACCTAGATTGAACATAAGTAAATTGAATTTACATTAACTTATATTGAACGTAAGTAAACTGAATTTACAAACTTAATTTACATTAACCTAGATTGAACGTAAGTAAACTGAATTTACATTAACCTAGATTGAACATAAGTAAACTGAATTTACACTAACCTAAATTGAACGTAAGTAAACTGAATTTACATTAAACTAGATTGAACGTAAGTAAACTGAATTTACAAACTTAATTTACATTAACCTAGATTGAACGTAAGTAAACTGAATTTACATTAACCTAGATTGAACATAAGTAAACTGAATTTACATTAACCTACATACGTAAACTACACTAACCACTTTTATATACATACACGTAAACTTAATTTACACTAACCTCTCGCTTAAAATCAAATTGACAGACATATCTCATACCAAAACAAACAATAAACAAATAGAAACTCATCGAAAATGAAATTTATGAAATTCACTAACCTTTATGAATATAGTACAGATCAATAACAAAGATGTTGATTCAGATATTGGTTGCACATCTATGGTGATTTGTGGATGAAAGGGGGTAAGGGTTCAGAATGATCATAAAAGATGAATTTTTAAAAATTTACATGAAGAGGGCAATTTTGATATTATTGTAAAATTTTAAATAAATTTAGGTGTAACTTTTTTTTTTTTGGATGTGACTAGCACCGGTCTTAATATAATTGTTATATGCATGCTCTTAAAGTTCATTATTATGCATTGAGAATATTTTATTATTTTATAAAGCATAAATACTAAAATGAAAATAAATATAAAATAAAATTTTAGCATATTAAAATTAATTAAATAATATATAAAATATCTGAAAAATGTTAAATTTAAAATATTAAATTTAAATAATAATTTACATAAACTTATTATGAATTAAAAATACTCTTTTATTTTATTTTATATTTAGTTGAATCGTTAATTTTGCCAAAATTTTAATTAGCTTATTAGCTATCAATTATCAACCACAAGTTATCACTCATCAGACATCAACCATAAGCTCTAAACAATTAACTAACTTATCAGTCATCCGCTATTTTTACCGAACAAAGTTTATGTCTATTTTTTTTAGGAAGTTAAACTGGTATACCAAAATTGACATTTGAGACAAAAGAACATGAGACCTTAGGATGAACACACTCCACAATCTTAAGTCAACCACCAGGTCAACTCTAGTGGATTCAAAGCTTACGACGGTTGTAATCAACTTATTGAATTCTATTCTTTCACTCATGTGCCGGATAGGATTCTCAGGTGATCCTAATATATTCAAGTTTGGCTTCTTATAAAAAAAAAATACTAATATTGTGCAATTAGAAAAGCAAATATCTAAAACCAATCAATTGAACTCAAGTGGTTAATGAGCTCCACCATAGACGAATTGTTCTTCAGAATATAAGTTTGATTACTGATTAGTATAGGTTTTGGTCAAACTTTACTTACCTCCTGAACTTGACGTTACGAGGGTCACTTTTCTCAAGAACCGGAGGGTAACAACAAAAAAGAAAATCAAATATCTCCGTGAAAAAAAGATAAAAATAATTATTCAAAAAAAAATAAAGATAAAAATTAAATGTGGAAGCCTTATCCTCCCAACAAAAAATGTTGAAACCTAACAGCATTCATTAGTTAAATAAAAAATAATAATAATTGAAGTAGTAAAACCTCTAAAAAAAACATTGAAGCGGTAAAAAAAAACCAAAAATCAAATATTGAAATCAAATATAGAATGAATCATTCTACAAAAAAATAATATTCCCTTTTTTTTTTTTGAGCAAAAATAATATTCCCTCTAAAAGTTATATATATTTCAATGAAATAATAACCAAATCTTTTTATAAAAGTTATATATTTGAATCAAATAATTAGTAAATCTTTTTATGACAAACTTGGAGACCACTCTAAGCAATATATAGCGTCTTTCCTCCACTTTCCCTGTCATTAGTCATTACTAATATCGATCACACTTTGGTGATCGTGCTCCTTCTCTCTCTCATAAAACCCTTATTCTTTGCTGATCGTGCTCCTAAACAAAGCCCTTATTCTTGATCAAAGGAAGTGTTTAAGAAGGTCAGTAGCTATATGAACAAATTCTGAGTTTCATGTCATAGTATCTCTTTGCTTCTAGGTATTTTTACTTCTTAAATTTATCAGATTTTTTCTTTATGATTTTCTGAAAGTATATTTTATTTATCTTCCCTTCTTTACTGAGAAAGGGTTTTTGTGTTACATGTTTTGATGTTAGAGAATGGATACTTGTTAAATAAGTGATGCATGATTCTGCACTGTCAATTCAAAACATTAACTGGTGTCGTAGGAACCTTTAATGTGCTTGATAATGATTTTTAGAAATTATATTTTTTATTCCTCCTCCCTTCTTATTGTGAAGTGTGAAAGTGTTTTTGTATTGTTTTCATTAGGGTTTTGATGTTAGACTTAGAGAATGAAAGTTTAATTTAAGAAAGTAACTACTACTACGTACTCCTCTATATAACTAGGTATCAATCACACTTTCGTGATCGTGTTCACAAAACCCTTATTGTTGATCAAAGTAAGTTTGAGAATGTCAGAGGCTATAAGAACAAATTTTGAGTTTCATGTGATATTATCTTTTTGTTTCTAGGTATTTTTACTTATTAAATTCAGACTTTTTTCTTTCTTTACGTTTGATAATGATTTTCAGAAAGTATATTTTATTACTCCTCCCTTCTTTACTCTGGAAGTGTTTTTATGTTGCTAGAATGGATATACTTGTTAAATAAATTCTGAATTTCTTGTGATAGTGTCTCTTTACTTCTGGGTATTTTTACTTCTTAAATTTATGACTATTTCTTTCTTTAAATTTGGTAATGATTTTCTGAAAGCATATTTTATTTATCCTCCCTTCTTTACTGTTTCTGGTGTTGATGTTAGAGTTAGAGAATGAATAGTTGTTAGTTAATTAAGTTATGCTTGTGCGTTGTAAATTCACCACATTAACCCCCTCTTTTACACATGCTGCTGCTAGTTGTTTAATGTTTAAATATTGCTGAGAGAATTTTTTTTATTGGTTTGTTAACATTCTTTCTCATCGTTTCTTGCTCAGAATTTCAACTTGTACCTGATTCAAGACCACAATGATAATGATGAAGGAAGACCCTGGTTCAAAACCAATCATGATCCGTAAAGTGTGGGGATACAATTTGTCTTGCGAATTCAAGCTCATTAGTCAGTTAATTGGTAAATACAATTTCATCTCAATGGACACTGAATTTCCTGGAATTGTTCATTCACCCACAGTCCGCCGTCGCCTCCAACCTAACGAGCAATACAGTTACTTGAAAGCCAACGTTGATGCTCTAAACATTATTCAGATCGGTCTTACCTTATCGGATGCAATTGGTAACCTCCCTAGTGATCAGAACAATCGTTACATCTGGGAATTCAATTTCCGTGACTTTAACGTCAAGAGGGATCTCCACAACAAAGACTCCATTGACATGCTCCACCGTCAGGGTATCAACTTCTTTCGTAACACTGTTCAAGGTGTGGACTCGTTTCATTTTGCGATGCTGATGCGGTGGTCTGGACTGCTTTTCAACAACTCGGTGACATGGGTGACATTCCACAGTGCGTATGATTTTGGATATCTGGTGAAAATCTTAACGCGGCATTATCTTCCTCGTAGCTTGAAAGAGTTTTTGCATGTTTTGAGAGAATTATTTGGAAGGAATGTGTATGATATCAAGTATATGATTCGCTATTCAAATGCACTTTATGGCGGTCTTGAACAAGTTGCGAGTATTCTTCATGTGGATCGGGCCATTGGTAAGTGCCATCAAGCTGGATCCGACAGTTTGTTGACATCGCAGACTTTTCACAAGATGGTGAACACATATTTTATCAACAATGAAGTCAAAAAGCACGCTGGAGTCATATTTGGATTAGAAGTTACAGCTTGATAAAGAAACCTTGATTTGAGTTTGAATTGCTACATAATACATGATAAACATTTAGTATATGTTTTAATTGTTTCTGACAATATAATATCAACATGCTTACTTTTTTTTTTTATTTCTCTTTTAAATTAAAATTCATATCTTTGTTCTGGTTTTGTATAGTTTCTGCTCAGCGCACAAACAA
This sequence comes from Medicago truncatula, assembly GCF_003473485.1. NCBI lineage: Eukaryota > Viridiplantae > Streptophyta > Magnoliopsida > Fabales > Fabaceae > Medicago > Medicago truncatula. The sequence continues at coordinate 43,871,577 of NC_053046.1, forward strand.
TTTATTTGTGCTTGTTTCTTCTGCTTTCACCCTAACGAACGCGATTTTCTTTAACCTTACCACCTAAGCATTAGTGATGGGAAATTCCTAGGAATAATATGTCCAGCAACACCAATAGGTTTTGAACACATCTTTATGAATTTATATATCGGGATAGTAACACGCGATATTTTCTGCTTCAGGAATATGTACAGCCACCGACTATATAGCGTCCCTTGATCAAATGTATATAATAATAATAATACTATAACCTTTCACGCAACCACTTTTTTTTATACATTCTATACAATTCTTTCTTCTTTCTCGAAATGTCTTTTGTTCATCGCCAGTTTGAATATATAGGATGAAAAGTCACTGTCATGGGCCTTTTAATCTTTGTAAAAAACATCATCAGTTACCATCCTCCTGCCACATTTCTCAAACAGCTCTCTGTCTCTCAGAGAAAGTTCAGGATGGCTAGTTCTACTGGTACTGGTGGTAATGGTATCTGTCCTTCGAATTTGTGACCTCCTCGACACCCCAAATTTTATGGTTACAGTTGGGAAAAACCCAAGTCAGCCAGAAAAGAGTGAGTGACATGGTTCACCTTACAAACCGGTGGTTTACCGTATTACTAATTTATGCTTTCCAAGAAACATCTTTGAATCAGAAAACTACCTTGCCTCCGGCTTCTTGGACAAGAATTTCGCCTCCTTGCTACGACTTCTCTCACAGTACACCGATGATCGAAAACTCCAAAGAGTTTTATTGCTTGGTGTCAATGCAGGAGAAGCTTGAGAAGCGTAATGCTGCTCGTGATCTTACAAAACGGAATAATGTGATACGGAAATTATATGAAGCCATCATCGCTGATCATCAGGATTGGTGAAAGATTGATTCAAGAGGCGCTTTTCGCATTAGATGCATTTGAGAACGTTCCAGGTGCAGGAGGATTGGGCAACACCGGTCTCTAGTTTGCAATTTTAAATGTTACTGATCAATTATACGTGGATCAAAGGGGTAAGATATACAGTATGCATAATGATGTTGATATTGAACTTTGATATTGCAGGGAACATTGTTTTCACTGATAAGATGTGAAATGAATTATAAATCCTCTTGCTTATGAAAGTTATTGTGCCAACCTTATCTAACTAATTGTCTAACAAATTAACTGAATCTATAATTTTTCTTACTAAATTTGGTCACCTTACTAATTTTTTGAATTACACTTTTAGAGTCACATAATTCGATACTCTTTTATTAATTGACTCTAAAAAATTATTTTAGAGCACCCTTTCTCTTTTAGCGTCACAAAACTTTGAGTCAGTTAATTTAGAGTCAAAATATTTAGCTCTATTGAAATTTGGTCATGTAACCTTTCTCTTTTATCTCTCACTACTTATTTCTCTTTCTTCGATCTTCATCCACTTATCTCGATTAACCGGTTCACAAATTTCCATGAATTAGTGGAGAATTTGTGCAAACCAATTTGCAAAAAGTGTCGTGAACTGGTATGTACGTACCAATTCACGTATCATGTCAAGAGAATTATGTGACCATGTATTACCCTTTTTTTGGTTCATGTTTTCCACCTCTTATTTTTCTTGGTTATTTTTTTTATGGAAGAGTATATTTTTATTTGGAGCAAGTAGGATAATTTTTTTTTTTTTTTTTTTTATGTATATGGGTATTATTAGTCGAACAAATTGTAAGTCAATCAAAAAAAAAAAAAAAAAAAAAAACAAAGATTAATTAGTTCATAACCGGTGATTCTAATCTCATTCTCAATAGATTTGATTCACTTGGTTAATCCACCATAACATGACAAATTATCAAGGGTAATTTATAAGCAAATTTGCTTTTGCTTTTCTTACTTTATTGATTTATTAATACAGCTGAAATCTTTTAGTGAAAGTGTCTTAAAATCCGTTGATCTTGTCTTTCCCCTTTCTCAACTGTCTTAATTTTTTTTTTTATGGAAGTTGCAATTGGTTTGATTCAGGGACCTTCTCCGGTATATATCAATATATATGCTTGTGATTTTGTCATTTATTTTTATAACTCAGGAACTACTAGTATTGTTACATGTAATCTATTATTGGACCAAAAAAAAACCTTAACAATCAGCATATTCAAATGTCCTTTATGCATATTTCTGACCAAAACTATCTAGCAACAGACCATTTTGATCGCTTAAGGTGTGTTTGGATTGAGGGTTTAAGAGGGGAAAGGAGGGGAGGATTTACTTTTTTTTTTTTTTTTTAATTACGGACTATATAACATGTTTTTCTAAAATAATTTTAGTGTGATTAAAGTATTATATGATCATTTATCATGTTATTATTTTAATTTTTTAAAAAATATTTTTGATAGTGTGCATAATTTAAAAACAAAAAGTAAGTCATTCTCTTCTCTCCATTCCCCTCCCAAACCCTCTATCCAAACACATCTTTAACGTGAGACGTTATCATCGTAGTCCCAAAATATATCACAATTGCAAACACATCCTCTAAAAACATATTCAAGGACTAAAATAACCAATAAAAAAATATTTCTGACCGGTTGGTTTCAATTTTTTAAATTATTTCCATATTATTTTAAAAGAAAACAATCATAAGTAATTCTAAAAAAAAAAAAAAAATCATTAATAGAGTAATCAATATATTATAGTTTTATGGCAGTTCCTCAACATGAAAATGTTTTTCTTCTCTCTCTTCATTATAATCAAATTACTATTTAAAATGTTTTTTTTTTGGTACAACTATTTAAAATGTTTTTAATGTCTTTTTTAGTTTAATTGTTATACACATTGTATTACAAGTTTTACACATGTATTCAACAATATGATGCCACATAATTTAATGAGTTTAATTTAAACAAATGACCTGCCAACAAACTATTTCATCAGAAACATAATCAACATGAAATGACAATTCTTCATCAACTTTAAAGGGACACAACCAACTAACGGTATTAAATAAAAGAAATATGGCTGTTAGATATGACATAATTAGACTAATAACGAACTAAAATCTCGAATTTTGACGATCAAAATCTTCAATATATGTAAATTTGAGAAACTATCCTTTCATAAACTTTGTTAACATGAAAGAAACATATCTTCGTTGATTAAAGTGGACTTAACCAACTAACGATATCAAATAAAATCAATCGTGAAAAAACATCTAGCACTCTCCAGTTTGTAGCATCATTTATTTAAAATCAGTATATGCGCCTTCGAATTATAACAGAACATTGACAACTGTATATGTAAGAATTCTGATACGCCAAAATTCCCTTTTGTAGATGTTATATTATTGGTTAACCAAAATAACTTTTAAAAAAAAGTCGGTTTCCTAACTGCACCGTAGAAGTGCCTTAGTTTTATAGCTTAAAACTTGTAACTTTTTGCCAAAATCTAGTTTGAATTGTGTATAATTTAAGTTGAAATTAGTTCTGGTATTGATTCCTATTATTAATGTTTCCCTTGTTGTCAATTTCTGTCTTAACATATACATTACCTGTCCTAGAAAACAAACAAGAAAAACCTAGTAAAAAAACTCGTCAGTTTTCTTTTTCATCACATTCTTTCGTATCAATACACAATTTTATTTCACCATCATCAAGAATGGAACAAGCCAACCCAGGGATTAAGAACATGGATTATAAAAAAAAAGTGACAAATACAAGAATGGTCAATTATGCAACATCTTGATCCAAATCGTGAACGTCTTAACATTGTTTGTTTCAATTGCAATATTGGTTTTTGGTTTAAGGATATGGAATACCAGACAAGCTAACACAGAATGTGAGATTTCTCTACTGGGTCTCATAGGTGTCTGTTGTCAATCGCTCTCAATTCTCGCGTTCTATATCTTTATCTTGTTCTTGACACTCCTTTTTCTATTCTCCAGCCAAATCAAAGGCACTGAAGCTTGGTTGCAGAAAAAAGTTAACAATAACAACAATTGGTATGCGTTTAAGAGTTGTTTGCAACCTCAAAATTTTTGCTCTGATCTTCATTCGGAAACTCCCAACGATTTCTTTCGCAAATTCTACACTGAGAACTTCTCACCTATTCAGGTTAGAATTTTATTTTTCTTTATTGGATTTATGTTCTTGTTGATTGCTTTTATGGGTGTCATCAAAATTTGAGCTTGCACGTGATTTACAGTATAGATGTTGCAAGATCAGAAATATTACTTATACCAACCCTGATTGTGATTTTTGGAGTAACGATCCAAACATTTCATGCTTCGATTGCCAATCTTGCAAGGCTGACTTACTGCATGTCATCAATTCTGATTGGGATGACTTCTATATTTTCTTTGTTCTCTCATTTTGGTTGCTCGCCATGCATGGTGCTCTTTCCCACTTTCCATGCATTCGATAATGTATTAGATGACAGAAGAGATGAAAAAACATTGAAAGAAGAGATGAAAAAGGATGGTGATATGATGTAAAATTACTAAAATACCCCTAATATATGGGGGTGTACATAAGAGGTGTATGAAAAAGGATGTCTATCTATCTTTTTCCTCGGAAAAGAAGAATAAAAAATGTTCTCATAATTAATTAAATATTATAAAAATGGCATGTTATTAATTATAATAGAAAATATATGTTATTATTATTTTGAAATTGACAATATTTTAAAAATGGTAGAATATCCTGATAAAAATGGTCTTCCAATTTCATCAGGATAATTTTTAACCCAATAGAAATTACAAAGGAAAGTCAGGATATGATAGAAAAATGATTTATTTTATCTTATCCCTTTGATGCTTGAAACATGAGATTTAAGCAGGATATGATTAATGTATCATATCATGTCTCCCTATCCTAACCATCAAACGAACCCTAAAAGTGGGGTTTGACACGGTATAACACTCTTCACCATTAATTTGAGTAATAAAACACTATCCACCACTAATTTATTATCAACTCAAAAGTAACAATGTAAAAATAGTTAGATTTTATAAGAAAAGTTGAACAAATAACAATAATGACAACCAAACTATAAATGATCCAGAATATAATGATTCAACCAAAGATAAATTCAGAATCTATATGCATAAGAAATTTCAAACAATCAAACTAAAAACAAAAATAAATAGATTATGGGAATAACACCGTTTTTTGTTCACAGAGTTTGCCCTAAGAAAATGCCGATGTTGCAGGAGAAAACACCTCTCTGATCCACTATGAAAGGGTCTTTACAAATAGATACAAACAAATCCAAGAAGTTAGCCTCAATTGTCCAAGATCATCACTAACTTCTCATTTATTTCCTCGATGATTTTCACTGTAGGATTCAATAGTGAAAGTTTGAATCATTACCCTAATAAGTCAAATTATTCAAGATGTTTACAATGTATTTTCCAACTCAAAACGCTCTCAACATATATCTCTCTCATTATTACCATGATTTGAATCATCACCACGAGAAACTAAAAAAATACACATTCAAAAAACATATCTACCATATAAACAAAGAATTAAGAGTGTGTCAAGAGTGTAAAACAGAGAGAAAATCAAATATTTTCTAATAATTCATTGTAATTTTCACTCTTGATACACTTTAAAATAACGGGTAATATTTTATTTTTTTTTGAAGGAACGGGTAATATATTTGTTTGTTTTAGAATTGAATTAAGCCTCGCATAATAATATTGCATAGTATTAGGTTTTTTTTATTGAAGTTGAAAGGGTACAAATGTTATTTATATAACTTACTTAGTTTAATAGAGGTATGTATATTCACGATACGGATATCATCAAATTCACGTCGTATTCATTAAAATGATGAGTACTTGAAATATCCGTTTATTTTATCCATCAATATCCAATAAGATAGTTGCCCTTAGGTCGGTTGCTGTTTTTATCAACGGAATTGAAGTAAATTTTTTATTCTAGTTGAATGATTTTAATTAGTTGACCATGTAGTGAGTCCGTTGGAGAGAGTGAGTAGGTGGCAGCGAGTCAGGGATTTGACTCTTTCATTTCACTTCCATCAAATTCTCAACAAACTTCCAAATATCACTCCATAATAGAGTTTCCTAAAAAATTGGAATTTCTAAATGGTGAAACCTTCAAACTTGTTTGGCTCTCGTGATCTCATGTTCTATAATTGCATTTTTCCTTCAATCTTAACATATACCAATTGGTATCATAGGTGCTTTCTTTCAAAATTGGAATTACCTATCCTACAAAACAAACAACAAAAACATGGATGAAAAAACTAAACAGTTTTCTTCTTTCTTGACATCAATCTTTCGTCTCCTAAGTTACATTTCACCAGCATTCAAACTAGCCAACAATGGTATCAAGGAAATAGATTATAAACAAAAAAAACAATACGAAGATAGTGAATTCAACAATATCTTGACCGGAGTCCTTAGCTTATTAGCTCTAATGGTTTCCATTCCAGTATTGAATTTGGGTTTAGAAGCATGGAGAACAGAAGAAGTCAAAACAGCATGCGATGCTTCGTATGAAAAACATGTTATTCTCTTCGGCATTTTCCTCTTTGTGGTTTCTCTAATGGGTTTCGTAGGTGCTTGTTTTCGATCGTTCAAAATTCTAGGGTTCTATCTCCTTATCCTATTCTTGGCATTCTTTTTTCTATTCTACATCAACATCTTCAATCTTGTTGATCGTTACAAAGGCGATGCTTGGATGCAGGAAAAGGTTAACAATAACTACAGTTGGAATAGGATTAAGAGTTGTTTGCAACCTCAACAATTTTGCGGATCTGAAAATCGTAATGATTTTCGTAAATCATACGCTGATCACTTCTCACCTATTCAGGTTAGAATTTTTCTTTATTAAATTTATGTTTTCGTTGTTGATCGCTTTTATGTGTTGTCATCAAAATTTGAGCTTGCATGTGATTCATCTTTAGGGTTGAAATTTTTTGCTTTGCTTTTCATATTTTTCAAAGTATAGATAGGTAAAACTATAGATACTTTAGACAATATATTTTCAACTTATGTTAATTACTAGCTATTTTCCTTGTGTTCTTTCCTCGTTTGAGTTTTGTGTTTTTTTTATGATCAACTTGTACATAGAAATTATGGCACATTACATATTGCATTTTTTTTTTTGAAGGAATTACATATTGCATTTTGTTTGCTGGTATGTGAATTTTGGTTCTCTTCTATTACAATATCACATGGTATAGCCATGTAAAAAATTGTGTGTCTCTCTATTAGTAAATAGTAACCATCAATGAAATTTGATATTATCATTTATTTAATACTCATGAGAAGAGAAATATGTTCAATTTAACGATAATGACTTAAACCCCCTAAGCCGAGGTTCCGCATTTACAATTTTTGGGGGATAAACTTTTATCTTCTTAATGAAGTGTATTGGAGTTTTATCTTAATCAATGTAAATATTCAAAGCCTTATGGATTTCCATTTTTCTTTTCCTATTTTTTTGCAGAATAGTTGTTGCAAACCTTCAAGCGACTGCGGTTTTACTTATCTGAATTCAACAACTTGGACGAAGCCTGAAAATGTTACTTATACCAACCCTGATTGTGATGCTTGGAAGAACAATCCAAACATTTCGTGCTTCGATTGCCAATGTTGCAAGGATGACGTAGTAAAACTCATGAAGTCGGATAGGGACACGACGAATATTGTTTGCATTATCTCACTTTTGTCGATGGCTAAGATGCTCCATATCGCTACCTCTGCATTCGGGTATACAGTGTTGATACGAATCCGCAAGTATACTGTTTTTTCAAGTAGTAAAAAGATTATCGTTCCTCAGAGGGTTTATATGAATAATAATCTTGTTTTTAATTCTGATTAGCGGAAAAGATTAAGTTGGTTGAGTTTATAATTGCTTGGTTAAAACTCAGATTAAAAAAAGCGTAATGGGATCATTTGTTTTATAATAATGCCGAAACATAAACATGCCAAATCTATTTCTCTATCTTATATGTTAAATTCTTTTCTAAAAGCAAGATTATCTTAGGCAATTCATGTTTTCTGATCGAAATATATAAATGTATCTCAATAACAACTAAGCATGGTCGACTGTTATTGAGATCCTATAAGCGCAAATCTTTTTGCCTCAAAACTTCACAAAACTATTCATCTTGGGTGTTCCCATCAAGTTTTGTGTTGTCTTATCTAATCTCATTTGTTCCAATATCAAACTTCTTCGTTTGATATTTGAGATGATGAAGTAACAACTATTAAACTTCTCCGTTTGGTATTTCGTTTAATACGTGTTACTGAGTTTAAAACGATGAGAATAGATTAGAAAAAATAGAATTTAAATAAAATAGATATCTAGACTTGGTTTGAATAGGATTTAATCATTAGACTATTCCAACAACTAGAAGGTCTACTCACTCAAAATCATTGTAGACCAAAGATTGAAATAAAAAGACATAGAACTAAATTGCATAATTGTAAATGTTTGAATATAAATTGCTGGAATATAAATTTGCAGAAATATAAATAACAAGAGAAAGTAAAGAGCAAGAATGTAAAAGTGCATAAATATTAAAGCAAATGAACTTAGAACAAATGTAAAACTTTTGATTTCTCTAGAGTCAACTTACAAGCATTCCAAGATGATTACAAGTTTGATGGAGGACCTGTTTATAGCCTAAAACCTCAAGACAAGACATTAAACTCATATTTATAAGCTTTAAAATGGGAAAACCAAAGAGTTTCGTAACTGCCCTAACTGACAGTAAAGCAGTCCATGCACTTTTCAGCTTCCAAGTGTTAAAAATGCAGGGCCTGTAGGGAAAACGCACGGTATGCTTCCAGGGAGAAATGCAAGGTTCGTGCGTTTTCAAAGTCAGATCGTGCATTTTTCCACCAACTTTTCCACCCCTTTCTGTTTCCAATTGAATTTAGGTGTCTTCATGAAAGTTGTAGATATGAATATTATTTTTCATTTGCTTTTCATTTGACTCCATTTAGACATCTACAACTTAAGTTATGATCAAAATATTGCACATGGTTCAGCATGGACCATGTGTTTTTCCAGCTATTCATTTTTCTTGCTTTTCTTCAATTTCTTTGCTCCTACCTCAGCCAAATGCTCTCATATTTCTTCGTTATTTGTCCTGAAAATAAAAACCAAAGTATTTGTAGTAAAAGAGCTCTAAACTAGGATCAAAACTAACAAAACTTTATTGATTTTGAATGCTAAAAATGACATAAACTACAACTTATCAAGTGCCTGACAATTGGAAGAGGATAAAGTCTAATATGGACTCACCTTCATAAGTGATCCACCATGGACACGTCGTCTTTTGGTTTTAAATGTTAATGGTTCTCCTAATTTCTTTTTCTTTTTCGGTACATGGTTCTCCTCATTTTTATGATTAAAATAATGACTAAATTGAAACAATTTTAATCAAAACAACGAAAAATAATTATGTAGTTCGTGTTGCTACGACATCAACCAAGTCATCGTTTTAGCCATGAATATATGAAAAATGTCATGAGTTTCTTTTTTATTTTTTATTTCTGAATAATATCATTGATCGTCGTTATAATTTTTGATGATTTTTAGTATTGATCCATAGTGGATCACTTAAGAAGGTGGTCCATCGAAGAACTCGTCTTGGAAGCTATATTAGGCTTTTCAATAATTATTCAACATTATTAGCATGTAGTACATTTATGAGAATGGGAGAATTTGATAGCTCTCCCACTATGGGTAAGTGAGTTTACAGCTAGATCTTGCTGCACCATTTCCTTCCCTCAACTCTTCTCTCGCTTTGAATTAATCTTTATGCCAACCACTGCCAATTAGAAACTGGGACACATTGTATGCCACTGCCAATTATCAACTGGCGACCGATGTGTATCACCACAATTATTAATCGACCACTGTCGCGTACCACGACCAATTACCGACCGACGAATGATGACCAAAATGATAAAATGGTCTTCTTTATATTCTTCTTAGCCACTCGTCTTCGTTTTTCCTCTTTAAGAACATCTTGGCTCCATAACTCTTCATCTTGTTGGACTTCATTCTCAAGAAGCTTTGAGAGACATTTCCCTTTTGTCACCCGAGATGTGTGATCCAGGAGTTGTTAATGGATGATGGTGGATCAGTCTAGAAGAAAGAATGTCATTGTGTTTGAAATTTAGTCTAGAAGAAGAAGAAAACTAAACCACTAACTTTATTGAAGTTTTTGAAAATTATCTACGTTTTTTAAAACAAAAAGTAAACCGGAAAGCTTTAATTAAAAAATTTGGCCATAAAGGTTTGAATAAATTTTCTAGGACAAAGTTGTAAATCGAAAAGCTTCAAAATATCTTTTTCCGTATGTATTTTGCAACAATTACTCTTTTTTTTTTTTTTGGTTACAGAGAGGCTAACAGAAGCAAGGAAACAGAACAGAAAACAGAAACAAAAGAAAAAACCAAAACAAGCAGCTATCTCCTAATAAAGACAGTGCCTATAGCATCAGCTCTAAGCAGAGGGAGGAGGTCAGCTGGCGGCGATTGGTGGACGACAAGATGAACATCTGAATTAGCACCCAACTTGGCAAAGAAATCCGCACATTGGTTCCCCTCTCTTAATGTGTGATGGAGAGAGATATTTCGAACACTAAGCAAATCCTTTATGTTCTGAATGAGGACGGCGTAGGTGTGATATCTCGGAGTGTCATTCATAATAAGATTAACTGCAAGAAGGGAATCCGAGTAGCACATGACGTCATTCATATTCAAATCAATAATCATATGCAGACCTTGGTGAATCGCGGTTAGCTCGGCTTGCAATATGTCCGTCGAATTCGGGATGAAACCGGAAAATCCTGAGATGAACAAGCCTGCACTATTACGGAGAATACCACCGTAACCGGTGCGTGAGGGAGTGCCTAAGCAGCTGCCATCAACATTAAGAATGTGGTCATGGTGATTTCTGTTGTTGCATTTCACGAAACGGTCAGAATGATTCACATTTCATGCAACAATTACTCTCTCGTTCTCTCTTTGTCTGCTGAAAACCTTTGGAAAATAATCTGATGAAAAAAAAAATGAAGGATTTAAATTTATATATGAGGGCAAAATGGATATGTCAAATAAATATACAGTTGAGGGTATAATTGATGGAGTGTAGGATAAAAATTTTGCGAGAAAGAAAACTCATTTAAGTATTGATAAAAGAAATGGAATTATGTTCTTTACCCAAACGTTTTTGCTCATTCCCAAGTGAAAAAACTAAAATGCCCCTACGTGAGTTAACTCTCACAGCATGAGATAACTCACGCTAGTGCAAATCTCGGCATGAGTTAACTCACGTTGCGTGAGTAACGTGAGTTAACTCACGCAAAAATATAAATGGTCCATTTGTCAAAAAATATATATTGAAATGGGTCTCGATACACTAGAAGTGAGAAAATTGCTCTTCTAACCCCACCCCACCCCGCATTGTTCACAACCTCTCGAAATTCCTTATTTACATCTAAATAAGGCGTTCAGGAGTAACGAACTATTTGGTTTGGGAGATAACTCAGGCACTATATTTAGTAGATAACTTATTAACTGCATTCGGAGCCTAGTTTCCAATAGGTCTATGAATATCGTTGTGAACAACAACCTTTAATTTGAGAAACATAAGCAAAAATAATTATTATATATAAAAAATCATTCAACAACATTACACAAATACACTACTTGGATTCGTTCTAATTGTAGCTGTCAAATGTATCAGTAGAGTTTGTTTAAACTCTTTAGTTGAAGCAACGATTCTTCAAGTTTAAACAAACTCTACTCACACTTTTGACACCTACGGTGTAAATAAACTCAAATTATGTTATCATTTTAAATTGTGTTGTTGTTTTTAATTATGTTCTATCAATACAAATATTGTTTATGTTTATCAATTTGAACTATTCTTGCTCACAATGATATCCACAGACCCATCAGAAGCTACGTCCTGAATACAGTTTAGGAGTCATCTCATGAATACAGTTCAAGCGTTATCTTCTGAACCAATCCATTTGTAACACATAAACGTCTTACTTAGAGATAAAAATGAAATTCCGAGGGATAGACTTGAGCAATGAAGGGGTCATAGAACTATTTTCTAGAAGTGAGGCTCAGCAACATGTTAATTAGCCGAAAATAGACTCATTAGATGAAACTATTAACACCCCCATGTTTTTGGGTGAAGAGGAATGTTATTTCTAAATATTACACGATCCAAAATTCAAAAGACCCGACAGATGCGACCAATAATGAATTGATTCAAGTGGTAAGAAACTTGAACTATTTAATTTTGTGGTTAGGAGTTCGATTTCTTATTTATGCATATGAAAACAAAATCTGATTGAGAGGGACAAACTCATCTTGTGTGCCCTAGAGGTTCCTTAAGTAAGACTAGACCATCGACCTGTGCTAACGCACGAGTCATATGGAAGGTAATATTTGATGGTGATATCTAACAAAATAGTTTAGATGAATGTCATGATTGTCATATAGTATTTCATAATATTAAGAAACATAGACGTTGGTACTGTACCATAACATAATTTTCCATGACATCGTCCTTGATACCGTAATGTAACATAATAGGTTAAGTATAGTAAGACGGATTAACATTTATAAGTAAGAGATTAGGTTAAGTATAGCGAGACGGGTTAACAGTTATTCCTTTAAAAAAAACAGCATATAATTAGGAACATAATTTCATTTTACTTTAGATACACATTAAATGAAAAAGTGTGGAGGAAAAAATTAGGTTAAAATTAGGTTAAGTATAGCGAGACGGGTTAACATTTATAAGTAAGAGATTTTCAAAAAAAAATAGGATATAATTAGGAACATAATTTTATTTTACTTTAGATAAACATTAAATGCGAAAGTGTGAGGGAAAAATTAGATCAAAATTAGGTTAAATATAGCGAGATGGATTAACATTTATAAGTAACGTAACATAATAGGTTAGGTATAGCGAGACAGGTTAACATTTATAAGTAAAAGATTAGGTTAAGTATAGCGAGACGGGTTAACGGTTATTCCTTTTCAAAAAAACAGCTTATAATTAGGAAAATAATTTTATTTTACTTTAGATAAACATTAAATGCAAAAGTGTAGAGGGAAAAATTAGTTTAAAATTAGAGATGACATTTTGCATAAATTAAATCTAGGGTTAATATAGTAAAGCCACGCGAAAAATTAGGTTAAATCTAGGGTTAATATTGCACCATGGGTTAACATTTAGAAATAAGAGATGACATTTTGCATAAATTAAGTCTATGGTTAATATAGTAAAGTCACACGAAAAATTAGGTTAAATCTAGGGTTAATATTGCGTCACGGGTTAACATTTAGAAACAAGAGATGGCATTTTGCATAAATTAAATCTAGGGTTAATATAGTAAAGTCACGCGAAAAATTAGGTTAAATCTAGGGTTAATATTGGGTTGGGTTAACATTTAGAAATTAAATCTAGGGTTAATATAGTAAAGTCACGCGAAAAAATTAGGTTAAATCTAAGGTTAATAAAAGATGACATTTTGCATAAATTAAATCTAGGATTAATATAGTAAAGTCACGCGAAAAAATTTGGTTAAATCTTAGAGAAAAAAATTGCATGTCGAATTAACTTAAAAAAGTTAGGAGATTACATTACTAACAAACAGTGAAAACTTTGTACAATATCACGGATTCACGGTGACAAAAGAAAAGAATGAGTCAAATAGAATATAATTGAGGTGGACAATTTTTCTATGGTTACTTTAAGAATTTGAAATTAGAATTCGCAGGGCATTTTCATGAAAGTCAAAGTCCTTAATGGACAATAATCAAATAAGCAAACATAATTCTGATTAAGACATCATATAGAACAAAAAGTTTACATGAACCGATTAATCCTAGCCTAAGGAGTCTCACCAAAAGCTTGCACTAATTGATTGCTTCTTAATACACACACGTTCACAATCAATTATTATACCATATAAAATGTATATTTACTTCAATTTTTATAACCTAAAAAAAAATGATTTTGCACACGTTTGCAAGATTTCTTTTTTATTTTAGTCAAGAGTATTCGTTTGAAAATTGGGTAGGAATTGTGAGATGAAGACATTGACTTCATTACAGCTTGATTTACAAGTTAAGCTTGAAATTGGTAGTCCAATATTTCAACTAGAAATTCCCAAATACTTCGAATTCGAATGACAAAAATATACCTTGGTTTAATGGGTTTGAAACTAATTTGAATGCCCTCGTCAAATTTCTTTAACTCACTTGGTGTTACACAAATATAGATGGTAATGATACTCTTTTATAAGGGAACAAAACTATTTAATTTTATTATAAATAAATAAAACAATACAGTGTAAAAAAGGATATGATAAAAAAAGTTATATAAAAAAAAGTATGAATAAAGTCGGGTTAGACATAATCTATTTAAATGAGCCAAGAGCATTTTCTATTAACACTCTTGTTAATATTAGAATACATGTGGATATCGTCACGATCTCCTTATCATTCCACTTCTTAACTCTTTCACTGGATCATCAGGTCAACCATATCACAAACTTACATTTCGGAAGCCTAATGTATTAAGTTTTATGGACACAACTGTTCCCCTCTCTTGTATGTGTCGCGTGCATTAGCAACTTGCAAATTTAGTAAACTATATACATATAAAGTTGGATGATTCAAAAATTGAAAAAAGCAAAGGTTATCATCCTAATATTAGAGTTAGAACCTAAACAAGTGTAAACTCCAATTTGCATTTGCCGCGTGAGATGAACAAATAACAATGTAAAATAAAATGTACAGTCTAAAATATGAGTAAAGAATTTGTTCCAAACTAAAGATGGGGCACATGTGATAAAAGGGACCCATATGTTGCCCAAAATGCAAAACAGAACATGTAGTTGAACAATTAAAATGTATAAAAGTAGAAACTTTGGTAATTGATGATAGGAATAGGACAAATTATGTGGATAAAAAGGACAGAACATTGCATGTAATCTTTCTCCCCAAAGCAGTAACATGGGCGGTGAGATCACAGAAGAAACTACACAAAAGTCAAGTTCTCATTATATAAACCTTTTGCATTTTTCATATTTATTAGTAGTAAACTATTAAGATTATCACACTATTTAAGAAATAATTACGTATATACTAATTTATATGATGAAATGTGTTTCATTTATATATGGTCAAGTAAGAAATTTAGGATTTAAACTTTTATCTACGCACACATTATCTCTGATAACTATCAACTGAGTTATTTTTATGAGACAAAAATATATAAATATTTTAAATGTGACGTTTAATATGAAATGAAGAGTTTATGTTATTGGACCAAGTTTAAGTCTAGTCTCATATAGCAGCTACCAAGAGTGTGTCTTATTGTGTGTGAACTATGAAACATTGTATGCCCAAATAGGTTCATGTTCATTTTTGGAATATGGGAATAGGGGACACATTTCAATCAAGAAGGCCTACGTTTTCTCTTTTAAGGTGTGCAAATTACAAGAGCTTTCATCCTACAAAAAGCATGCAAGGGACAACCTTTTGTTATTTCATAAAGATTTCTGCCAATCTCTAGAACTCCTTTTATAGTAGTATTTGATAAGATTATATAGTATGGTTAATTATTAAAGTTAGGAATAGGGAATTGAGCTTTCAAATTAGAAATTTTCGTAATTTTTTATTTACAAAAATCTTAAACACAAAATCATGCATATGTATTGCATGCTCATTCTAAGAGTTCAAGTTCATTTTTGTGCTTTCCAAGTATGGGGGACATATAGACATGCAATCGATCCCACATTCCATGTGAAAAGACATGTAATTTTTTTTTGTGGAAAAAAAAAAAGACATGTAATTTGTTCTAGTAAGTTTGAGAATCAAGATTAAATCTATATAATGTATAGGTCATGTTAACGAATGATCTAAAAACATTAATTTTTCTACAAAAATTACTTTTTTTTTTATCCTTAAACAATGTTGTAGTGACATTTGTTATCTAACAATGTTATAGTTTATTCGATGTGGGGTTAAATCAAGTTGGAATCCAAATAATCAATGATGGTAAAAATGTATATGTCGCTTTCATCTTAATTATAGGTCGTTTTCTTGTCCAACTAGGACTCAGATACATCTATAGAGGCAAATATAAATTAGGTTATCTTCATTTGAGGTAGAAGCTTAAAATACAAGCACCATAGCATATACTACTAATATTTTCTTTTTCTTTATTCGAAAATCTTCGACAAAATCCACTTGTGCACACAAGAATAAGCACAAAACTCCAAATTGGAGCAATTGACAAAAAAGGGTAAATTTTAGGTAAAGTTGTGGGCCATGATGTACCTCACTTTGGAGAGGACAAAGTATTAACAATGTTCTTTTATCTTCCTTTTTAGTTTAATTCATTGGCACATTTGATTCCACAAGCATTTTTAAGGAGTAAAACTAGCTCATAAATCACATCAAAATATGCTTTAGCAAGGGAACTTCATCATTTATAAGAATGCACGTATAAAACTTTAACACTTGGCTTCACATAATTAAAATAGGCCAATAACAACATAAAATTCTCATGTGTTATTCATTCATATGGTTCATGATTTTCTAGAGAAAAGAATTGGGTATTTTTGTATACCGTTGATTTTTCAACATTTCATTCTAATTAAAAGAACATGATCTATCTAGAAATCTTATAAGAGCATGCGTATAAAGCAAGTGGACAAAAACAAATAAGGGAACAAAAAATCAGTCATGGGTAGCTCTTTTATTTGTCTGTATATATTTTTTCATATGATATAATTATTTTAATTTAAATGTGGGATTCGAATCATGAACTAATTTGAATTCAAGGCCAATTACCCAGAACAAAGTACATTATTTAATTTATTGAATTATGTCTTTTCAAAAGTTGATGCATATTTCCTAAACCCTTATCTTATAGTCAAAATATTCATATTATTTTAATGTGCATTAGGTCCTTCCTTGAATACAAAAATATAAATAATCTTCATGTTGCATTAAAAAAAGAATATTGTAAAGATGCATGGTTGGGACTAATTACATTTACATATAACCCACTAAAATAATCTTATTGTTTAACATCATCAAAACCCAATTAACAAAATGGTTGAGACACTTCACTAATTACCTTTTTTATGTTAGTAATAAGTAGAAAACGGAATTATGAAAGATAGCCTCCAAAAATGGGCACTCTTCAATGATGTGAGGTAACTTTCCTTAGACTATATCATTATGATTATATCTTTAATTGGAGGGATTAGGATATGAAATCATGATTATTTTAACACTTTAGAGATTCTAAGATGATAGTTTAGAGATAAGTTCAATGGATTATTATAAAGAAGAATCACATCAAGCAAACTATATAAAAATAAATATATCAAAGTGCATGTTATTAGCTGAAGTGTAAGGCACTACTTGTTACATCATTGGTTCCTTGCCTTTATTGTAAGGTTAACTCACTCTTCTAGGTTATGACTCAACCGTGTGGGTCATTATCTTGTACCCTTTCCTGATGGCTGATATAGAATTAAATTACTATACGGGGATTAGTAAATTATTCATGGGTTTAATACAGATCTTTTATAATAAGTAGTATTAATTAGAATTATAAAGAGAAAAAAAATAATTGAAAAGTAAAATGTCTCAGTTATTTTGTGACATTTTTATTTTTTTGTAAATGCTCGATTATTGTAAAACGGAAGGAGTATTACAGAATTCAATTTTGGGATGAAATAATCATTATTAATCATATTTACTTATATTTTTGTCGAATACAAGATTTTCTTCTCATAAAAATAGGAGGGTTAACAAGAATAAAAATAAAAATAAATAATAATTATAAGATACACATTGGATTACAAAACAAACCTAGCTTGCTCCCTCGGTTATAAATCGTTTAGTAGCTTTGGACCTAATTGCATAATATTTTCAATTTCAGGGACTTCGTTAAAATATTTAGTTAAAAGACCTAATTAAAAATTATTGAGGACTTCATTATAAGATCTGATTATATTATTTGTTAAATGTTTTCACACATAATCATTAAAAATTAACATGTACAGCTTGAGCTTAGAAGAATTAAGAAACATCCATTACTGCAAGCTTTGTTTTTCATAATCTTCAAAACAAAAGTTCTCATAACACATGTTACCACAAATTTGCAATCTTTTTTATAACTATGATATCGTAACAAACTTTGATCATGTCATTTCCCTTACGTCATTGGATATCGGTCCACTTAAATTAACCAACCAGGTCCCATGATGGATTCACATACAAATTTAATCAATGTGGTATTATAATATTTCTGTACAATATACAATTATACACACATAACCAATTTAACACGTATATCAGAATTTTATGGTTGGGTTGTTACTTTGAATAAGATTAATTGGTTGGCAATGTTTTTATTTTTGCTAATTGAATAACATAAACACTTATTTTAGCCGCGACTAACTTCTTGATTGTAAACTAATAATGTATGCATTTCAATTTTCATGAGTGTGACTTAGGCATTACATGCTAATTGGAGGGTAGTTAAGTGGTTTAAATATGATTAAGACCATCCGCAATGATGGGTGTTTCACCTATTAAGCATCGGGTTAAATAGACACATCCATTGTGGAGTGATATTTGTTGGTGCTTATAGAGAAGAGTGACTATATAAACACTTTCTCTCTCTTCATTTTATGTGTGCATTTCAATTAATATTTTTCAATGAAATAAATGAGTATTTTAGAAATGTAATAATATAGAGTTATTAGTGGGATCTATTAATAAATTTTGTTGTGGTGTTGGGTTGGAGGAATTGAGTGCTTATTAGGTATTGACATGTGTGACTCACTTAAGCACCCAGATAGAGGAGCTCCATTGTGGATGGTCTAAGACACAAAGTGAAGATTAGTTTCATAATAGTTCAAAGAGTAGCTACGAATGGTGAAAATACTTTGAGAAGCCATTAAAGGCCACATACTTTGTTGGGTCTTAATGGAAGTACAGGGATCATTGTATCGGATTTTGAGCAATCATACAGGTGGGATTAGACATCATATATTAACCTAAAAATATAAAATAGTATACCTATAGATTATCTCACTTATATGATGTTCAACTTTCATTATTTCATTTTTCTGTGGTGGTCAGAGTTTGAACCCCGAAATTTGCATATATTAATGCATTGTTCTTACCAATTGAGCTAAATTCACGATAACCTTTATTATTACATTTAATACAAAGACTTATTCACATTTGATGTACACAATATATTAATTATAATTGTTTACCAATAAAAATAAAAGAAACAATAAATTATTTATTAAAAGTACATCTTCAAAATTATTTACGAAAAGTATATAAATAACAAAGTGGATCGATATATAAATAATCTCTCTCTGGTCATATTTATAAGTAAAAAACAATTATTTAGATTTATTGAATGACTAATATATTCGGTCTTCTCTCAAAATATATATATATATATATATATATTCGGTCTATATAAAGGTCCAATAAAATTGTTTAAATAAAAAATAATTTTTAATCATATTTTACTTACCTTCCAATTGAACTACCGATTATTATAAGGTTTTTTTCCCTAATAACCCGAGGTTCAACACACACAAAAGAAAACGTTTCAAGGTATACGATTGTGCTTATGTATGTTGATGTCTTCAGCCACCAAATCGGCATAAGGTTGTTAAATCATCAATGTGATCCTTCTAGGAGTGGTGAGGTTTAAGATTGAAATCTTGAAGGATGAATTTCAACTAAGAGATGATGGTAAAAATGAGAAATGATATTTGTACAACCATTTTGTGACAACTTTTTGATAACTTTCTCTCTATTTATATTATGTTTTTATTCTCTCTTTCTTTTTCTCTCTATTATTTTTTATCAATGAAAAGAGAGAAAAAAAAATTATTATAAAAGTTGTATGAAATAGTTGTTCAAATATCATTACTCGGTAAAAATAGACTAATAAAGACGGTAAGAAAAAGTCGATTGATAAGAAGAAAGACATATAAAGGAAATTGAAGTCAGACTTAAATATGAAAATCAACATGCCACGTGTGATTATTTGTGATGCACATTTATAAGAGTAGTTCTTAACTAATGTATTGTTCTCCATATTTTTTGGGTGAATAATGATGTATTTTTTGGATGGATGTATTTGACCAAACATATAACTGATAGGGATACTTATGTCATTACAATAAACTAATATTGTCCCTTAGCATAACATCATCATAATCATAATATTCAACTATAGTATCATTTTACAATGGTTGTTGTGTAGTTTCTATAACAATATAAGGGCTATTTCTCATTCATTATTCTATATGCTACTGTCAGATTTTTTTTCTCATCATAATAGCTTTCTCTTCCTATACTATGCTCTCTTAGATTCTACTCCACTATTCTTTCCTTCCTCAAAAACATGTAAGAAATTTGTTTCTTGTCTCAAAAACTTAATATTCTCAAACTGAAAAGCCATGAATGGCTTTATATATACATATATATTTTCCTTGTAAATTTTGTTGCATTTTTTGTTCTTCTATATGTTTAAAAATGTTTGTCCAAATGGTTTCATAGTCTGTGATCTTCTTTGAATTCTAGTTTTTGCATTTCAGTTTGTCATGTAAATTTTGTTTTCTTTAATCTTTATGTATTCTTAAATAATTCATTGAATGAGATGATGAGAGATTTTATTTTGATTTGTTTTATTTTTAGTAATAGGGTGATGTACATTTTTGTGTGAACCTATCTTTTTATTTAAAATTTTGTTGGGATAATATAAATATTTTAGTACTATGTTAGAGGTAATTTGATTAACCATAT
The DNA here is from genome assembly GCF_003473485.1 of Medicago truncatula. Lineage (NCBI taxonomy): Eukaryota > Viridiplantae > Streptophyta > Magnoliopsida > Fabales > Fabaceae > Medicago > Medicago truncatula. Next base: position 43,892,414 of record NC_053046.1, read on the forward strand.
TGTTGGCTTAAAATATCTATGTAATTTTATTATGCTGTTTCTACTTTTTTGGTTTGTGAATCTGTTCTTTCTAACACTCAAAGCTTTCTTCTTTTCAGCTTAGTAGATTTGGAAATTGAAATGAGTTAATAAAGTAAAATTGAAAATTTTCTAATATTTTGTAATCTGTTTTATTTTACTTTTTTTGGTAATTAATCTGTGTTTTATAAACATTATATTTTGTGGAATATTTGATTGAGGAATTTTCCATATACAGATGTAAATTCTTCATTTCTTTGAAATAATTAATTTTATATAAATGAAATCTAGACATCTGGTTCAATATCATGTACATTTTTGTGTCTTATCTTTTGAATTTTGTTTAATGGAGACTATTTATGTTTGGATTATTCCTTCTCCTTCATTTTTTGTTTAATTATGAAAAATTCTAGATATTTTTCTTTATTTTTCCATTTTTTGCTCAAGAAAAATCAGTGACAGATAGAAAGGGTCTTTTGTTCAGCTTCTTGGAAATTTTCACTAATTGAACAGAGAGAATTCAATGTTTGACTTGCCATGTTTTTCTTTTTGACTTGCTATGTGATTCCAATTTTGAAGGAAAAGTTGACTAATGGTCAACTGCACAGTGAATCTAAAAGAATGCTTAATTTCTTCAAGACCTGAAAATAAACTGTCCTTTTATTTATATGTATTTTATGATGTATGAGCATGAGAGTTGTTAATTTTAGCACTGATTCTTTGATTCTTCAATGCAGAATACAGATAATGTGAGACGCGGTACGACGCTTCATTATTGATTCTACAATGCAGGCATCAGAGCAGCATAGAAGTTCAAGTATGTACTATCAACCATTGCAGCAAATCGAAGCCTATTGCTTGCCACAATATCGAAATCTAAATCATCAGCTATACAACAATGATGGAGGCCAAGCAACTCAATTCTCGGCTCCAACTTCTTCTGACCTTTATTACTGCACTTTGGAGTCGTCCTCTGCAGCTGGAAGTTTCGCCGTTTACAACTCTCCTTCAACTGTTAGTTTCTCGCCTAACGATAGTCCAATGTCGCAGCAAGAATCTCAGTCTTATCCATCTGATAAGTATCATTCCCCTGACAATACCTATGGCTCGCCAATGAGTGGATCATGCATAACCGAAGATTTAAGTAGCTTCAAACACAAGCTTAGAGAGTTGGAAAGTGTAATGCTTGGTCCTGACTCTGATAATCTTGATAGTTACGACAGTGCTATCAGCAACGGAACCAATTTTGCTTCGCTTGAAATGGACAGTTGGAGACAAACTATGGTAGCAATTTCGAGCAAAAATCTAAAGCACATCCTTACTGCATGTGCCAAAGCAATAGCAGACAATGATTTGCTAATGGCGCAATGGTTGATGGACGAATTACGGCAGATGGTGTCGGTTTCTGGTGAACCGATTCAAAGATTGGGAGCATACATGTTGGAAGGACTCGTTGCACGGTTGTCTGCATCCGGGAGTTCAATCTACAAATCTTTAAGATGCAAAGAACCAGAAAGTGCCGAGCTTCTTTCTTACATGAACATACTTTACGAGGTTTGCCCTTACTTCAAATTTGGTTACATGTCTGCAAATGGAGCCATTGCAGAAGCCATGAAAAATGAAGCCAGAGTTCATATAATCGATTTCCAAATTGCTCAAGGAAGCCAATGGATTTCGTTGATTCAGGCTTTTGCAGCTAGGCCCGGGGGACCACCACACATCCGGATTACAGGTATTGATGATCCGACATCAGCTTATGCCCGTGGAGGTGGACTACATATAGTTGAAAAGAGGTTATCAAAGCTTGCTCGGCACTTCAAGGTGCCATTTGAGTTTCACGCTGCAGCTATCTCTGGTTGTGATGTTCAACTGCATAACCTTGCAGTTCGGCCAGGGGAAGCTCTGGCCGTAAATTTTGCATTCATGCTACATCACATGCCTGATGAGAGTGTCAGCACTCAGAATCATAGGGATAGGCTTTTAAGGTTGGTTAAGAGCCTATCCCCGAAAGTCGTGACACTTGTTGAGCAAGAATCTAACACAAACACTGCGGCATTCTTTCCACGTTTTCTCGAAACTATGGACTATTACACAGCAATGTTCGAGTCAATAGATGTGACTCTTCCGAGAGAGCATAAAGAGAGGATCAATGTTGAGCAGCATTGTTTGGCAAGAGATTTAGTTAACATCATAGCTTGTGAAGGGGTCGAGAGAGTGGAACGACACGAGCTGCTAGGGAAGTGGAGGTCAAGATTTGCAATGGCTGGTTTCACTCCTTACCCTCTGAGTTCTTTGGTGAATGGTACAATAAAGAAATTGCTTGAAAACTACAGTGATAGATATAGACTTCAAGAAAGAGATGGAGCTCTATATCTTGGTTGGATGAATAGAGATTTGGTTGCTTCTTGTGCTTGGAAATGAGAACTGAAAATTATGTAACTCCTGAATGTTTGAGGAATTTGGATTTGCTGCAGTTAATAATTCTACGCATTCACATAATCAGCTCGTCGGTGGCCGTTGGATCGAGATTGGATGATCCAAATTTCAAAATTAGTATTTCGTTTTTTAATAAAAATATGCCGTGAAATTTGGACCGTCCGGTCACTATCCAACAGTCACCAACGTGCTGACTGTGGATTGTTAACTGCAGCAAATCCAAGTTTGAGTGGGAATGAAGCAGAACATGTCCTTGTTCTTGTTCTGTTCCATTTTCTGTGTTTCAAAAAGTTTCTGTGGAAAATGTAGCTAGCAATAGCATTTTTCTTTATGAGTAATGTTAAATTTTCATATCATTATCTTTTTCTGAGAATAAGAGGAGAGTTGCATTTCAGTTGTGCTATACTTTCATCAAGCATTTCATTCTCTACGGCATATAAGACACATTATTTTCGAGGGTGGCTGTACCTGATACATGTATTTTCTCCATCTTGGACATGATCAATTTCATAGATACAAATCTTCAACTCCTTAGGAAAGAATATGATGTATAATTCTAGTAAAAGTAAAATATAATATTTATCCAAAAAAAAGGGAAGTAAAATATAATATTTTGGTGAAGATAAAAGGGATTCATTTGAAGGGGTTACATTAATATATTTATTTACAATGGACATAACATTGTTAGAGTGTGATATTCATACTTAAATCTTATATTGCTAACTGTTTATTTCCGTATGATAGTTTAATGAATTTATATGTATAAAAAAAAATTGAACTGTCACTGTTAATATTGTGAGGATATTAAACTCTCGACCTCTTTATCACTTCACGTTTTAACTCCCCGACTTCAACCACCAAACCAACCTTATATTCATCAAGCTGACTAGGTAGAACATGACTTGAAAAGGTGGACTTGATAATATGCATACAGGCGACATAAGTAGGAAGGATTGAATACATTAGAAGGGAAATTCTCGACTATCTTAAAATGTTTTGGGACTTTGATATAAAAAGTCTTCCTTTCTCTAGAAGCAAAACTCCTTAACAGACAAAATAACAGAGAAATATGTCTCATATTATATACACTCCCACGATGTCTCTCTGAAGTACCGATTGCACCATTAATGTAAACCAGTGTTTTCAGAACCAGGCCGGTCGGTTCAATGAACCAGAAACTGGTTCAACCATGGTCGGTTTAAAGTTTGTCAGAACCATATTGAACTGTAATTCTTTTTTTTTCTTTTCAAAAAGAATAAAAAGTAGTTTTTATATACTTATTCATTTATTTGCCATTTGGTTCAACTAATTGAACCTTGACCCGGAGGTCTCACTCTCATCAGATTTTTAAAACATTGGTGTGAATTTAATGGACCCCAGAATTTCTGTTAACCTCCAAGTACACACCAATGCATTTTTCAATGTACTAGAAGTCTAGAACAGTGTATGCCAGTATCAGCTTAGCAGCAATATAAACCACCTAAACTCAAGGTTCAATATACACAAAATAGCAGTTTCTTTTTCTTACATTAGTTTCTATATCATGTCTTTTTCATTATCATGTTGGGCATAGAAAATAACCTCACAGAATGAAGCAAAACAAGAATCAGAGATAACTTAAAAGCATCACCAGCCACAAAACAAAAATCACAGATGAATCACAATATTTTAGATACATGTGTACGAAAATTTGCATCCAATATAGTAAATAATTGTGATTTGCATATTTAGTCAACCTGTAACAGACAACTAAAAATGAGCTAGAAAAAGGGAAAAGAGAAGGTTAGAATAGGAATGGGAACAGCAATCTTGATACCATAATATATAAGTATAACCTACGTCACTTGCAACTACTTATAATCTTCGATAACTAGCTGCATCGTTAGAAAGCATTGCAATTCAACTTTGGGCAGGTTCTGCAACAGATGTTGTACTAGGAGTGTCATGTTCACTTAATCTGCATGGAACTTTCAAACTTGAATCACGTATCATGGCATCGCTGATAGAATCTTCTTTGGTACTAGGATCTTCATTTCGTTGCTCTTCCTCGTTTAATTCACTTTCAAGACTCTGGTTAGGAAGGATGGTCGCTCGAATTGGAGTCAATTTTACAGCTGTATTATCAAGGACACCTCTTCCCGTGGGAGGTGCATGATCATGTTGACCCTCATAGGTAGTTATGACAGTTGTTGTGTTTTGAGAGGACTTCTCAACATGCTTTTTTACGGGGCATCCGGGACTTGAGCATCGATAGTAATTTCTGGAAGATTGGAGAGAAAATGCAATCAATTAAATTAAATCATTTCACGAATTCGCGAGCACATAGAGAAAGAAAGATAAAATAATGCTTCTTGAAAGGCTCCACGATGTACCAGTTCATAACAAAAGCTAAGCATGTACCTTGGATTTGTGTTGCCTTTAACCATTTTCTGACCATATTTGCGCCAGCGATACCCATCATTCACAATTCCAGACTCACTTGTAGTTCGAACAATAACGCGAGATTCACCAGTTAACACATCAGCTCCAGTCGCATCGGTGTTACTATTGTCTTTCTTCCTGTTTGATATCATATTGTAAAGTAAATTAAATGTTAAATATTGCATATATCAACTCGAACATTCTAGAAAATGGTCAAATAACATACAGCCGCTTTGACTCATCAGTTCGCGAAACTTTTGAAGGTGGATGGAAACGCAAAGGCGTGACCTGTCGAGGCATAGATTCATACTCAACAGATGAATTTTCTGCATGCACCATACAGTAAAATATATGAAGGGTCTTTCCATGTAAGGAAGAAAACTAAAATACTAACAAAGTTTACTTCTCACCTTGACCTTCCACATCAGCAAAAGAGGATTGGGGTGGTCCCTTTTCAACAACAGGAAGAACACGATCAACCGGTGATACGGTGTCCGGTGGTACAGTGTTCGATTCAGGTTTGGGATGATTATGCTGACCGATGTAACTGCAATCTTCGTAGTTTCCATCATGTGATAGCTGAAATTGCTTCCTTGCAGGGCAGTCTGAATAAGTACATTTGTAATAACTCCTTTTAAATTCACTCCCCTTAACGTTTTTCTGGCCATACTTTCGCCATTTATAGCCATCTTTTGTGACCTTATCACGTATTATGGAGGGTCTGTCTTGACCAGATTGCATCGGAGGCAATTCATGTGAAGGAGTCTTGGGGCTCTGTGAATGTTGCTCGGGCGGTGAAGAGTATGACGATACCAAGTCACAAGCCATAGCATCAGAATCCGACACTTCATTTTTAGCTACATCATCAATCCCTTGTGACAATGCAATCTCCCTCTGTGGACTCACTTGCTGCTGTACTTTATCAGAAGAAACGTTGTGATCGGCACTTTCTTGTGACAAAACCATGTTAACTGCTTACTTATATATCAAAAGGAAACAGGTCTACTTTCATTGACTGCTTTGATGAATACATAGAATCGAAAGACTTGAACAAACCTGACAACGTTTAAAAAGCTTATTAGCAAAAACGCAATTGTCTGTGCCGTTATCAGAAATCATCAATACAAATGATATTATATGAACAGTATGATTGAAAAAGAATTTCATTTTATAAACTTCGGAAACTTGATCACTCATCAATAGCAGCAGGATCATTAAAAGTACTGCGACATGTATGAATTGAAGAGTGATAAAAAATTCTTACACTAAATGGCAGTGTATCTTATGTGTCAGTGTTACATTAGTCATGCTGTCATGGGCATATGGGAACTTCTCAATTAGAATAAGATTATGATAATTTACTTACCAAACTATGAAGCACGGATACCGATAATAATTTGAGAAAATAATATATTTCAACGTAAGCATATGTGTCGGCGACGTGTGTCCGACCTAATCCGAAGAGTGTCCATGCTTCATAGCTTACAAATAGTTCTTATAAGTTCATAGCTGTATATGAAAAAGATAAATAAGAGGGTTTCTGAAACGAAACAGAAAAGAAAAATTAAATGCAGAAGCTAATTTCAACTAAACCTGCTTATTAAAGATATTAATTGAACTTTAGTAACATAACATTGTTGGGATCACCAATTCTATATTAAGAGAACCACCATTTTAGTGAGTAAATAGACATTTTTATCTTTGAAATTGTAAGAATCGGTCGATTTGGTCCTTCAACTTTACAAAATAGCAAATTAGTCCCTGAAATTAAACATACATATTGACATAGGGCCCGTTTGGATTGGCTTATTTTTGAGCTTATGCAAATAAATAAGCTTTTAAGTATTATTCATAAGCTTGTCAAGGTAGTTTATAAAAAAAAACAGCTTATGAAGATACAATTTTCGTCAGTGAAAAGTGAAAACTTATGAATTAACATTAAAACTTATTTATTTTCATAAGCTCGTAAATAAGTCGATCCAGACATGCCCTTAAAGAGTCTTTAAAATTGTGGTACAAAGATTGAAAAGGAGCCTAAATTGATTGATATTTGTAATTTAAGGGACTATAATACTATTTTACAAATCTGTAAGAATAAATTGACTAATCTTTACAATTTAGATGACTAAAATGAATATCTACACCCATTTTAGTCTTGAAATTGTATGAGTCAAACAGTTTGATCATTAAATACACAAAATTCCAAAATGATAATTAAAATTGAAAATATTTGATCACATTAATCCTTATAGTTCAGTCAATTTTGTCCCAAAATCATAAAAAAACATTCAATTTCACAGATCATTCTAAAATTTCAAAAATTATTAAATTTCAAAGACCAAATTGCCTAATCCCAACAAATTCATAAACTAAATTAGGGATTAAAAAACTAAATTGACGAAATTAATCAAGTGGAAAGGAAGGGGAAAAGGGTTTCAATTTTTAGGTATCACACAGTGAAAAATTCTGAATTTACAACATATAAGAAGCTGAAAATCAAAACCCACAATTCATACCTCAATTTCCAATAAAAATGACAAACTTTACTATAATAAGAGTAAAATTGAAAGAAAAAAAAAAAAACTGAGAAATTGAGAAAAAGCATTACCACGAAGAAATTAAGGTTGAAATTGAAGAGGAGCATAGTTGAGTAAACAATTGAACTGATCAAAGGAACTGAAGTGAAACTGTGTTGTGTTGTGTTTTGTTTGTGAGTTTATGTTGTGTTTGGATGGAAGCAATAAGAAAGAGAAAAAGTATTTCTTAATTAATTTGACCCAAAAGAAAGAATAATAACACACCAAATAAATAAAAATAAAGAGGAACAAAAGTCCACTCTTTCTCTCTCCAAACAGACACCAAGAATATGCTATATTTTTTATTTTTTTTTATGTTAAATTAAATTGGAGTAAATGGGCTTGATAATTCGAAATTAGTCAAAAATAAATTAAAAATTGTTAAATCAAAGTTCTTTTGAGTAATTCATCTTTAATGAGTCCTCGTTTAGCTCAGTTTGACAATGCATAATATATGCAAGGTCTGGGATTCGAATCCCGGCCACCAAAAAAAAAAATCATCTTTAATAAAATTTATTAACTATTTAATTTCAATTGATTGGTTATTTTTATATTATTTTATGGATTATATCTTTTTTTATATAAAGCGTCATTGATCATTTCTTTGTGATAACTATTTCATTTCATTTCTTCTTAAAAAAAGAAAAAATAAAAACTATTTCATTTCATTTGATAATATTAAATGCATATTTATTTTTTTGAAAGAAATATTAAATGCTTATTTTTATTATTAACTTTTTTTTTTGTGGTAGCCGGGGTTTGAAACCCGGACCTTGCATATTTTTATGCATTGACCATAACAACTGAGCTTTAACTTTTTGACAAAGGTTATTTATTTTTTAGGAAAAATAAAATGCAATAAAATATATTTTTTGTTTTGAAATATTAATATTTTGAGAATTGAGAGTTTGTAAAATAATTATATGAAAGAAAAAAAAAATGTGATGCACGATATACTACAATTCGAAGTTATTTTTATTTTTTAACAGTATAGGGATTTTTTTAATAATGAAATATTTCTTCCGTCCTAAAATATACGCAAAAATTAATCAACAAAAGTTAATGTATTTAGTTGAAAATTTATACCAAACTAGTTAATGATGTGTGTGCGTGTATCTAGCATCAGTGTTGTGAGTTCGAAGCATAAAAAAATCCATTTATTCAATTTTAAAAAGTGAATTTTTAATCGTTAAATCACTATGCAATAAACTTCGTTTTTGAAGGCAAAATTTTTTTGTCAAAAAATAAATAAATAAACTCCATTGTATCTTCTTTTTCCTTTTTTTTTTTTTTTGTTTATGTTGTTTCTAGTTGGTTCTAGGTGTTGTTGTGATGTTTTTAGTTAGTTTTGGGTGTTTTTTTGACGAGAAATGATATATTTGTACAATCATTTTTTAACAACTTTTATGATAAATATTGTTTTAGATTTTATGTCAATATTTTTTTTTTGTAAATCTATAGTTGTCTAATAAGTTACCATAAAAATAATTGTTCATATCTACCCAAAAAATAAATAAATAAATAAATAATTGTTCAAATAACACAACTTTTTTGTGACTTTGTTGTTTCTTTTGTTCCTGGTTTGGAGTATTTCTTGCGTATGTGCTCTTTTCCAGCGACTTTTGATGTGGCTACTCCCTAACTTTTATGATCGGTTTGTATTATATCAGGTGAGAGGAGTAGTGATTTGGAAGATGAAATGAATAAATATAGCCTTTGGATTAAAATAAATAAATGGTACAAACTAAGGCTGTGTTTGGTAACACAAAAAAGCTAGCTTATAGCTTGTTGGATTAGCTTATAAGCTCGTTAGAAGAAAACGTGACGTGTTTGGTAACAAGCTTTTTTCATGAGCTTATAGCGTTTTTTGAAAAGCTATTTCAAGTAGCTTTTTAGCTTATAGCTGGTAGCTTTTTATATTTTCTTCCAACTTTAACCCTATTAATTTAATTATTTATTTTTTTAATTAAACAAGTACCCATGTTCATCTTTATAACCGCCCCATTTTTTCCCTTAAATAAAATGCCGTTTTTTTAAGGAGCACTTTATATATATATATATATATATAATATTTTTTTTATGGAAATGCTTTATATTTTGTTATAACTAACCTGTCGTACACCACACAAAAAATAACTAGCCTATTTTTTTTAAAAGGAAAAAATAACTAGTCTATTGTACGTTGTAAAATTTTATATATTCTACCTCACATTTTGTTTCCACATTTCTCTTATTTTTGGGACTTATTAAGCAGAGATCAAAATTGTTAGTGAATTTTTTTTTAGGATTAAAGGTCGAAGAATTTTTTTATGGAGACTAAGACCAAAAGTTTGAATATTTATAGGGACCAAAAACATATTTAACTATAATTAAAAATATTAAAAAATAAATACATTACAAAAAAATGTGTCTGTCTATATGTATATTAAAAAAAAAAACATGTCCTTTTATGTCATTTTATACTTATCAGCCACTTCAACAGCTAATTTTACCAAACACATTATTTTTAATAAGCAAGTTTTTCAGCTATAAGCTATAAGCTATCAGCTACCAGCTATCAGCTAGCTTATAGCTTCTTTTTACCAAACAGAGCCTAAGAGATCACTTAAAAAAATTCACGTGGCTATTTTGCTTTCTCTCTCAAAGGTGATTCTTCCTTGTACTTCCACATAACAAAATGGGATAATCAACAAAACATTACTAGTCTATGTCACTTGAAGAACACCTATTTTTTCAATTTTAGATTGAATTAAACGTAACTCAACAATTAGAAAGACATGGATTTTTTAAAGCTAAATTGCATTTTTAGTCATTTAACTATTTCGGTAGTATCGCTTTAGTTCTTTAATTAAAATTCGATTTATTTTGGTCCATTAACTTCTCTATGTTACACATTTTGGTCCTTTATGTTAGTTTTAATTCAAAAATATTTGATTTTTTTCATTTTCTTCTCCTCTTTTTCATCTTCATATCATCTCCTTCAACCTTCAATAACAAGAATCCCATAAAAATTCCAGAAGAAAATGTAGAAAATCTAACGTTTTTGAATTAAAACTAACGGAAATGACCAAAATTTATAACAAAGAGAAGTTAAGGGATCAAAATAAATCAAATTTTAATTAAGGGACCAAAGCGATACTACCTAAATAGTTAAGGGACCAAAAATACAATTTAGCCATTTTTTAATCAGTTGAAACTCAGGTATTATCCCATTATTTTTAAACTAATTCTAATTTTTAGCTTCTTTTTTCTGTAAGACCGAGAAAAAAGTAAAGAAAAAGGAAGATACGTCAATGGAGTTTGTTTACTTATTAAGGTTTTTTCTGTAAGTGGATATACATCTCATGTTTTTTTTTTTAAGATGTTTGATTTCTTTCATAAATCTTTTAATAATTATTTCAGTAAGTATTTTTGAGTTATTTTTGTTGTTTCTCAATCTGTATAATGGCACCTAACATTAGTAGGGAGAAGAAATGAAAGAGATATCACATTGTTGTCTCATCACGTCAAGAAAGGTAATTAAGGATGACCTTAAAAAATACTAGGCAAGCTTGTTGATATGGATAAGAAGATGAATGTCATTTCTTCTGCGTTATAGGAAAAATGGTTGCACCAAGATTGAAAGTATGAAATGAATAATCATGATATGGCGATGAAAAGAACAATGGAGTTTGTTGTAGGTTCTCTAGAGTTTATTTTCCCTAACTTTGATGTATCATTTTGAGGTTAAGGACGCTTTTGAGATGAAGGATGGTTCTGAGATGAATACCGATATTGAGGGTCAATGACGATGTTTTTTGCTTGTATTTGTATTTGGTTTGTGCATTTGGCCATCACCTAATACAATTCGGTATTTCCTATGTTTCATGTGTATTTCCTCTCTTATAAGAATCTCAGATGTTCTGATGTGTGGATCTCAGCTTCATCTTTTACTCCAAGCCTTGTCCACACTCTAGATTATGTACGTTAAGGAAGATATATGATTCTTCTTTGTTTCTGTTTAATGATACATCTTCGTCTGGATAATATAGGATTTGTATTTCTATATTGTAGTTATTCATGTAATCATCCGATGTTATTTACACTAAAAACATAAAAGGAGTTCATTGGCAAGATTGTGTTACCAATGTAATCGTATTTGTAATTTTATGTCGAGTTCAAGTTCGGGCTTATATTGTATATTGAATTTAAATGAATCGACCCACTGATGGATTGTCACATTGATGTGCCAACGCAAGACATCAAGCTTATGTAGTGAAGTGCCAATGCAATGAATCATGTTTATCTAATTGACACACAAACATATTGCCTCACCAAGGTGTCGATTTAAGGCGTCAATCCTATGTAGTTAAACCATTGACATGTTGCTACATCATGGTGCCGACATATGGCACTAGGATTTACGCATTCCTTTTAATGGATTGTATTGTTTGTGTGTCAACGTGTGACATTGAGACTATGTACTTGTCTTAAGATAGAGAACATAGTATGCTTGACAAAGAATTTATTGATAAAATGGAAAAAAGGATGTATCTCGTTAAAACCACCAAGGACCAAAACCCTTTTGGAGAAAAATGTCCGAGTTGAAAAAAGAGTGCACCATCCCATTACAAAAAATTAATTTAAGTAAAATTTGAGGTGCGTGGTATTCCACGACCTCCGATAAATGTTTTTGACTAGGTCTTCCTATCGATATACCATTTTGCCAAGTGCAGAGTTGAACTAATATGGTCCTTCCCCTGTAGCTACTCTTCCTTCCTTATCTCATCAATCCTTTGTAAGACTATATCTCCTTCCTTGAAACTCCTAGGTTTGATGTAGTGTTGAACCTATTCAATTCTTTGAGTCTTGCAGCATACTTTGATCTCCTATTTAAGTCTGATGTGGCCAAGTTTTGCATCAGACTTTTCACTGGGAGTATCATGCTCATTTAATCTACATGGAAGTACAGAACTTGAACCACAAATCATGGCATCACCGACAATATCTTCGTTTTATTGCTCTTCCTCATTTAATTCACTTTCAAAACCCTGATTAGGAAGGATAATCGCTCGAATTGGAGTCATATCATCACAAATAACGTTAGCTTAAGATATCTGTTATGGCTTGCCATTAATACACATTATTTGAGTATTGGTATCAGAGTCATGACGGACACCTCTACCAGTCGGTGGTTCATGATCATGTTGTCCCTTATAGGTAGTTGTTACATTAGTCGCATTTAGAGGGGACTTTTCAACATACTTTTTCACCGTGCATCCTGGATAGGCGCATCGAAAGTAATTTCTAGAAGATTGGAGAGAAAATGCAATCAATTAGATAAAATCATTTCATGAATTTGTGTATTTGCAAAAGCTTAAAGCACATAGATAAAAAGCAATAAAAAAAATGCATCTTGAAACGATCTACAATGTACGAGTTCAAAACAAAAGCTAGGATGTACCTTTGAATTGTTTTTCCATTAACCATTTTTCTTCCGTATTTGCGCCAGCGATATGCATCATTTACAACTTCATTTGCACTTGAAGTCTGAACAACAAGGTGAGGTTCACCAGTTAACACGCTAGCTCTAGTAGCATTAGTATTGTTGTCTGCATGCACAACAATGTACAATATATTAAGAGGTTTTTCATGTAATATTGAAACTAAAATACTGGCAAAGAGTGAGTACTTATCACCTTGAACTTCCACACCGGCCAAATAGGGTAGATGTGGTCCGTGTTCAACAATAGGAAGAACATGATCAATTGGTGGTACAATGCTTGATTGAGGATTAGGATGATTGTGCGGATTGGTGTAACTGAAATATTCGACGGTCCCATCATTTGACCAATGAAATTTCTTTTTTGCCTGACAATCTGAATGTGTGCATTTGTAATAGGCTCTTTTATGTTCATTCTTCTTAATGTTTTTCTCACCATATTTTTTCCACTTATATCCATCTTTTCTTACCATTTCACGTATGATTGAGCGAGTGTATTGATTAGATTGTATCAGAGGTAACTCACGTGAAGGAGTATTAGGGCTCTGCGAGTGTTGCATGAGTGGTGAAGAATGTGATAATACCAACTCACAAGCCATAGCTACATCATTAGTCTCTCGTGACAATATGATCTCCCTCTGATGATTCACTCGATGTTGTACTTCAGAAGGAGAATCATTGTGATCAACATTTTGTTGCGACAAAACCATGTTAACTTCTATCTTATCTTATATTTAAAAAGGAGACAAATCTACTTTACAGTGTGCGCTGAAACATCATCAATAAAAATGTTAATATGTGAACAATACTATTTGAGAGAGAAGCAAATTGATTTACGAACTTTAAAAACTTCAGCACTAGTATTGCATCAAAATCATTAAAGTGTATTGTGACATGTATATTGAGTGCTACAAAAAAATCTTAACAAAAATAACAACATATCTTATGTAAGATTCGATTTGGTGCATCAATTGCCTGATGCGGTTACTGATATAAACCATATGATCTCAATGTATAATTGAGATTGTTTAAAGCTAATTTTATTTTATTGTGTAATATGAATTGTTCGATCTCGGATTAACGACCGAGATCATTTTATTTGGTATCATCTTATTTAAGAGGGTTGCATTAGCTTTGGGCCTATTGAAACTTCTATGTTAAAAATAAGGTTATGATTATTCACTTACTACAAAGTTTTTGTAAGTTCATAGCTGTTTATCTACAAGATAGAAAAGAGATCTTTCAAACCAAATAAAAAACCTAATTTCTAGCTGATAGTAATTAACATTGCATAATGTATGTAGACATTGAACCCCCAACACCCAATATAATTACTCACAAACAAAAAATTAAAGAACTTAAAACTAAGTAAAAAAATCTTTTAATATTTTTCTATGTACAAAAGAGGACAAAGGCCCGTCTTTTAATATTATTTTATATGATGTATATCATATATGTTAACATAAAGATGTCATCAAAGAGAATGGACTAGACCACTAAAAAAAGGGAATGCACGAGATTATTTTGGGAAGGCATTAATTGTGTTGCAAAAATATAACATTTTGGGATCACAAAATTTATTAAGAGAACCACCATTTTAGTGACTAAATAACTATATGGATTAAATACATTTCATGCCTTCATAGAAAATTAGAGGGGCTAAATTACATATTAAGGGTATTCGTGGTGTGATTTGAATCGATTTTTAGGTAAAAAAAACATCATATTTAAACTAAAAAATCATGTATGGATGATACTTTAAACAAACATGATGGGATCCAATTAAATGTGATTTATTTGAATAATATTTTTGGACATCCAAATTAATAGGTTTCATAGACAATGTAAAATAAAATATATTGAAAATAAATATTATGAAATGAAAATATGATTCATTATGATTGAAACATATGAAGTAGTAAAAATATAAAATCAATTAAACTAATATATTAATACAATTTATTATACCTATAAAAAAATGATTAAAACTTGCTTATGCATTTGGTTTCATTTTGAAAAGGAGATCTGAAATCCACTTTAAACTTAACAGTTTTTACAAAACATCCAATTTTTTGAATTTGTGCAATTTTCATTTTTTCAGATCAGTTTGAATTAGAACACCTCTAATTCATACCTCAATTTCCAAAAACAAAACAAAACTCAAATTTCACTACTATAATAAGGGGAAAAAAAACCAAAGAGAAATTGAATGGTTAATAAAGAGAAAAGAAATTACCACAAAGAAATTGAGGTGTAAATCGAAGAATGTAATTGAATAATCAATCGAAACGAATGTGAGTGAAATGTATTATGTATGTGAGTTTGTGTTGTGTTTGGATGGAAGCAATAAGAAAGAGTGAAATTGATTTTTCTTATTTGACTCAAGAAAGAATAATATGCTTTTCTATGTGTGTTGTGTTGTGATCTCTTGTATTGTGATGTGTGTGCATTTATAGTATCTCATTTAATATTTTTTTTTATAATAATTTTATTTCATTGACTTTATTAAATAGTTGGTCATTTTATATTTGAAAAAATAAATGCAATATAATATACATTGCATTTGGTCAAAATAGAAATCAATATATATAGAGAGACATTTCATCTGGTCAAAACAGAAATCAATATATATATATAGTCTCTCTTGTTAATTGGGAAGTTTTTTTTTTCAACTATACCTTAACCTATGGGAGTTTGCGGTCCGGTTTGGATCGGTTTTGAGGCAAAATGTCAACCGATCTAAAATAAAATTCACATGCGGTTCGGTTTTGTTTGGATGATTATTTTTAAAAAAATCCGACCCAATCCCAATATATGAGGTTTAATTTGGGTCTATGTTTGGATATCCAAAGTGCAACATGTAATTTTTTTAATTAATATTGATA
This sequence comes from Medicago truncatula, assembly GCF_003473485.1. Classification (NCBI taxonomy): domain Eukaryota; kingdom Viridiplantae; phylum Streptophyta; class Magnoliopsida; order Fabales; family Fabaceae; genus Medicago; species Medicago truncatula. The sequence goes on from NC_053046.1 coordinate 43,908,232, forward strand.
TTACAAAAACGCAATAGAATAATAGGTTTTATGCAAAATATAACACAAATATATTAAAAAAAAAATAACATTACATAATAAAAATGATCAATTTTATATGAAATATACGATTAAATTAATGGAATATATAAGATTAAATACAAACAAACAATATATTAACGCAATATATAACACTAATAAAATAATAAGTATTAAAATATATTTTTGCGGTTTGGTTCAGTTTTGAAAAAGTAATCCGAAATCTAAATCGATCCTAGCTTTTTTTACAAAACAACATCCAAACGCATTCAAAAATATTCGGTTTTATGTGGTTTTTGTTTTTTTTGGATTAGTTTACGGTTTTATTTTGGATTAGTTTAGATTTGAGTAGCTCTGGCTCAACCTATGCAATATTCAATGTTGAATAGAAAAATGTAAATTCATGTTTAATATTTAAAAATGTTGACTTTATCATACATATGATACCGATAAAAAAATTATATTTGACAATTGAGAGCTTTTCAAATAATATAATATCATTCTTAATATTATAATACAATTTTGTCTTTTGAAAAATAAAGTTGTCAAAGGCGGTGTCGGATGTTTGACTTCTATTGTCGTCTTATCCATTTTTTTCCCTCTGTTTGACGATGAACAATTTGGTTCAAACACGTTTATGGTTGTTTCTCTTTTTTCGTCCACTTTATTTTGGCATTGTAAGTATCACGCATTAGGGTTTAATTATGTGGTGATACTAGGTCAAGTTCTTTGCCTTTCAGTTTTGCTTTTGAGTCAATTCATGTATATCTTTCAAAACATAGAATTATTTTTTACAGTGATGTTTGATACATTATAGAAATATCTTTTGCAAAAGCTTAGAATATTTTAACAAGAGATTAATTAAATATGATTCTTTTAAAAGTTTTTGGTGCTTAAAAACTCATATTTAATTTAACCATTGTTAAAAAAAACTAATTTTTTATGGAAGAGAGTTTTATAATATTCTAAGCATGCGTACAAAAGTTAATTAAAACATAAGAATGATACTCATGAATTAACATGAATCAAGAACAAAAAATGTTTGATAGAAAAATATTTGAGGGACCATATAGTTTAAAGAAATATTTTAGACAACTAAAAATAAAATTTGATATATTTATAGAGACTAATAATTTATTTGAACTTTATTCATAATTATTTAAAGATTATAACCATTTTTTTTATTAAATTCTTTTACAAAAAATAGTTTAAAGAAATATTTTAGACAACTAAAAATAAAATTTGATATATTTATAGGGAGTAAAAATTTATTTTAAATTTATTAATAATTTTTAATATATATTATTACCTTTTTTTTATTCTATTAAAATCTTTTACAGAAAAAACTAATCTTTGATAATTTTGTTGTGCAACCTTAGTAATAACTTATAATATGCTTTCATTTTTTTTGACAAATTATAAAATGCTCTCATGTTTTTAACTAATACGGTAAATATTTATAATTTTTTTGATAGATAAAAGAAATGGCGAATAACCATCAAAACTCACACATAATTGGAGGAACCGGAGTTTGAACTTTGATCAAGGCGTCCACTTAACAATTTTGATATTTTGCAAGTTGAGCCATGCCTTGTGGACTATTGGTAACAAAACTCATACCTGTGGTTACCCGTCCGAACCAAACCCAATTTGACGGGTTTTTCCCGTTTTGACTGGATTTGGGTATGGGTATGGGTTTGGGTTTTTTTTTTCCAATTTCAAAACACAGGTATGGACGGGTATATAAACATCCACCCTGAACCCATGCTCAAATCCGTCCTGAATGCAGAAAATTACTTATGTTGACATGCCATGATATTTTGTTTTGATAATTGTCGTGTTATAAAAACTATCATTGATATTTAAAGGAGAAACTAAATCAACCGGTCTAACAAATGTTAAAGTTATTGCTGGATAATGTATTACAACATTTATCTAGGGGTAGTAAAAAAACTTATATTTTTTATTAAAAAAGTTATTCAATGCGGGGATGAGGATGTGACGGGGATACCCAACCCGTCGGAGGCGGGGATGAGGTTTAATTTCTCATCCCCGTTGAATATGGGTAGGGTAACAAGTAAATATATGAGAATCATGTATGAAAATGAGAAATGTAAAACCCATCCCCACTCCACCCATTGCCATAATATAATAAATACTTAATATACTATGTTAAATAAGTCTCTTTTACAAAATCACAAGTAGTGTCAAATTATGTGTATTTTTAATTGCTTTTGAGATAGTTTATTTCACTTCATAAAAAAATATTTTAGTTTTCTTTAATGTACAATTGTTTCCAATACAAATATGTTTCCGACGACGGTTCACTTTTGTGTGTTTCTTTTGCTTTGTGTTTTTGTTGCTGTTTGATGCAAGATAGATTGAGTGATTTTAAACTTTACTTATTTTGTTGTGGTTGCATGTTTGAAAGAAAAGAAAAAAAAAAAAAATCATTTCAGCTCTTTTAAATTTTATTCGTTTAGATTGATTTATCACACGATTTATTTTATTTTGGATTATTCTTGGGTCATGTTCAATGTCCCCCGGTCTATATATCTCTTTCTATTTAGTTATTATATTTTCTATTTTGCCAAAAAAAAACTACTTTCGGCTTTTTTGGGATGACTTTTTCTTTTTAAAAAAATATCCTCAATTTTCAATACAAATAACACATGTAACAAATAGATAAGAATAAATTTAAATATTAAAAAAGTGTAACAAAAACGATATGAATATATATATATATATATATATATATATATATATATATATATATATATATATATATATATATATATATATATATGATTTTCTTTCCTTTTATAATTTAAAAAGGTGTAGCTCATACAATTTAATTGTGGAGAAATGGAGTGTCCGAGTTCGAACCCCAACTCCTGCATATAATATGCAATATCCCTACCAACTGAGCAGAGATTTTTTTTTGGTTAAGAAAACGCAATAAAAAGTTGTTAACCCGTGTTTTAGCTTGTTTATTTAAGAGAAACGCGTCGTGAGAATCAAAGTTCCAAACCAATCTCACATTCTCTCAAAAAAAATCAAATCAAAACCCTAACCCCAAAAACCAAATTCCCAATTTTCAATTTTCCCAATTCAGTTCAATCTCATCAATTCAATCAAGCCCTAACCCTAACAATGCTTCAATCACCAGGTCACTCTCCACTCCATCTCTCATCACCATCACCTTCACCTTCAATTTCTGAATTTTCAATCCAAAACCCTAAAAAATCTAATTCAAGTGTTCAACACCAGAAGAATCATCGCCACCCAACGGTTCTCGATGAAGATACATACGCTGAAGCTTTGGAGAAGATAATCGAGCGTGATTACTTTCCTGATATCTCAAAGCTTCGTGATCGACTTGATTGGCTTGAAGCGATAAAAACTGGTGATCCTGTTCAAATTCGTGATGCCCAGTTGAAGATTATCGAGCGTCGTCGTGTTGGCGGCGGAAAGGTAACACCTTTACATACTGTTGATTCTAGAATTTCGCGGACGCCGGGTTCGACTTTTGTTAGAAATTTTACCCCTTTAGATGAATTTGATGGTAAAACGCCTGTAGTGAATGGTTTAGGGGTTGGTGAGGGTGAGAAAGAGGATGTTGGTGGTGTGGATACGAATCTTGGGCTTGATCAGTTTTTGGGGAGGTATACAAGTGAGGATAATCAAAGTTTTTCGAAGATTTTGGAGAGAGTTAATAGGAAGAGGAAAGAGAGGTTTGGTTATTTGGAAGATAGTGTGAATTCGAATGCGAATGGGGATGCTGTTGAGGATGAAAAGAGGGATAGGATAACTGATGGGTATGGTACTTCTTATCAACCTCCTAGTACGTTGGAAGGATGGAATTATACGGCGAAGAATTTGTTGATGTATCATCCTGCTGATCGGGGTGAGGTTCCATTGACTGAGGAGGAAAGGGCTGTTAGAATTAAAGCTGCCACGAAGGAGATTGATCGGGTGAATACCAGGTTTCATGGTAAAATGATGGATTCTAGGCCGAAAGAGGATGGAACAGTTGAGATGCTTTATACTCCTGTTGCCGGTGCTACTCCGGTGCCTATGTCTTTTAGAGATGCGGATAAGTTGAAGAAGTATGATTTGGAGGATTTGAGGAAGACTCCGAATCCGTTTTATTTGGAATCTGGGAAGAAAGCTGATAATGGTTATAGCTATGTTAAGACGCCATCTCCTGCACCGGGAGCTGATGAGTCTCCGTTTATTACTTGGGGAGAAATTGAAGGGACTCCGCTGAGGTTGGATATGGAGGATACGCCGATTGATATTGGTGGTAGTGCTGATGGACCTCATTATAGGATTCCTTCTGCACCGGCTAGAGATGCCAAGGCACACTCGCTTTCTAGGGAGGCTGCGCGGAATTTGAGGGAGAGGTCGAAGAAGTTCTGTAAACCCCCTTTGGCATCACCAGCTAGAGGTGGAAGTGCTAGTCCAAGCATGCGGACGCTTTCTCCTGCAGCTCAGAAGTTCGTTCGGAATGCAATTGCAAAGTCATCGTCTTCTGTTGACGAGACACTCCGTGCAAGTTACCGTGGTTCTACTCCTGCTTTGGCTACTCCTACAAGAGTTAGAAGTGTGTCGAGGCTTGGTCGAGACGAGAGCACAGTTTCCAGGTCTCCATCTGTTAGAGACGGCTCCAATCCTCCCTGGTGAATTATTTTAACATATTTTGAAACATTGATAAGATGAATGTGCTGTAAGTTTTTTTTTTTTTTTTCTCATCTTGGATAGCATCTCAAAATCTCGTAAGACATGTAACTTTATGAAAAAAGAGAAATGTATAACAATAATTCAATCTGCATTATGAATTTTGTAACCTCGTCTCAGAATGTTAATCTTTTTACTTTTTCTTCCTTGCTGCCAGTATGCAAAATTCTTGTTGGCAAAAGATTGACAATCAATCCCCTGTATATTGAAGCATTGCTGAACATAGGATTGACTATGAAGTTACTATGTTTAATCTTTTGCTTGTTTCATAGGCCTTGTTGTTATTGCCAAATTCCTCCATGTTTCTTTTTTTGCCTAAAAATACTTGAGGCACTTTCTGGCTTCATAAATATTCTATGTAGAATATACTATGTAGGAAGTAAGTTATGTATCTAAATTCCAACATAGATGGTAGTCCAATGCTTATTTTATGGTAAGGCCTCTTATGTAATTTATGAGATGAGATGAGATGAGATGAAGTTAGGATGCACGACTTAGCAGGTTGTTGAGCCTGTATGCAATGTATCTTACTCAGTTCTTCCATTTGATGTGCCTGCCCTTAATAAAGTAAACGGTTAATATCATAAGGCAAGGTTGAAGCTGATAGATCATACTGCAGATTTTCTTCTGCATAATCTGCAGGATATGGTTTGTTGTAGATGTGCTTCCTTGTTTTGTTGTGGGTCGGGAGTGATCTTGTATTGTACAATCAATTTTTAATTTTGTTATAGGGGCTGTAAAAAACTAGGAAACTTTGTTTTAGCATGTGCAGGGATGATGTTGGACCTTAGGAAGCCTTGTGTATTTGTGGTTTAGACTGTTTTGGTGGTTGGTGATTTGCGTTGTAATGTCTCTACTGTTTCACTGTATATATTCTTTGCACACCTTGTGCCTAACGTAGATGTAATTTATATATTTTGTTTTTTGTTAAAAGAGCATAAGGCAAGGTTTCTTCCCATGGAGATGCCATTCGTTTTAAGGGGAGGATCTCCTAACTGAAGAGTATATATTTACAGTGTCCAACCTACCAAGCGCGTCTGCAAAAAAAAGTCATCAGAGCCATTGATTGTGAGAAGCCTCTGAGGTGTCAAGTCAGTTACTAGTTCATGGTTAATGTTGGTAAAAATATGAGTTCTATTGATAAACTCAGTCTGCTGGTGCATAGTCTTGGAAAAGCATTGAACATGCTCACAAGACTCTATAACAATGTTTTTCTATCAAGACAAGGTAACATCAGTTCCGGTGGCTAGACCTTTAGGATTAGTTTCAGTGTTGTGTTTTTGTAGAAAGAGGGAGTGTTAGTGTTAATACAGTAAGTTTTGCTGCAGTGTCGGTGTTTATACAGTCAGTTTCGTTCTGAATGTGGCACTGGTTCCAGACTTGTAGCCACTGCAGTGCTAGCCATAAACCGGAGGCCTGTGCTTCTATTGTAGTCAGACTTCTTGTGTGCCAAGCTATACACACTCAAATCGATTGTCCTTGTTCATCTCTCAGGCATACTCTGTAGCCAAACTGGTTTTCTTCTGGAAAAAGAGCCGCATTCTGGTGGTTTTTACCATTTAACATTGCCTAATGTGCTGCTGTCATCAGAGGTTGTATTTTGAGTTTGGTGCACCACTCTCCAGTCTTGGAGTGTATCTATAGCCCTTCTTGCCACCACAAAACCGTTCCTGCTGCAGTTTTCCCACAAAATGTCATTCCTTTTCCACCAAATGCTGTATATTGTCATGCCTATTATCACATCCTCATTTGATAAACAGGGCATCATAGAAAATATTGCCTCATCAAAACCTGCTGCTACATTCACTATAAGTTGAATTGACTTCCAAATTCCTACATCCATCCATGTTCCATGCTTCCTACGTGCCACAAACTAGTGTCTAGAATGCTTCAAGTTATGTAAAAACTAATATGTTCAAGCAAATAATGGTAGAATAGTTGGTTTAATTTTTTATTTCTTGGTGATTTGGCTTCTCAAATTAATTTCTTTTAACTACCTTTAAAATATTGACATTAAGTTCAAATGGTAAAAATCAGACTAAATAGAAAAATTCAATGGAAAACATAAATATATTAAAATCCAAAAAACTTACTCAACATTTTAGTAATAATACCATTTGCATTTTTTTAATTTAATCATCTTCATCTAAAGAAAAGTCTCCGAAGACCACCAATATTTAAGTGATATCGATCCTAACTTCCTAAGTGATACAAGTTGTACATTTTTTTATCATCTACAATTGCTTGTTAAATTTTGTAATTAAATAGCTAATTTTTTATTTTATTTTATAATATGGCATGTTTTGGCAATTGGCATGAAGGCCATTATTACATGGCCTTGCATAGCTCACAGACACTTTGATCCCTAAAAGATCATCTATAGCCACATTGCATTGTGTATTATGAAAGTGTATCCAAAGTAGAAAATAATATGATTTCAATTTTCAATCCTCTTCTCCGCAGTCTCTCATTTTCTCTCTCGTGATAGTAGAGATGGACCCTAAACCAATTATTTTTGTTAATTTGGTTTGTGTATGTATAAGATTCATCAACAATTTGTGTCAATTCTTCTCTAATTTTTTTTTTTTATTGTGTCAAACTCTCCTAATGGTGCAAGAAAATAAGATAATTCAAATCCACAATAGTAGCATTGATGTTGTGGACCGAACATATCGGCTTAGATTAAAAAAGTTATTACAAAATGGTTGTACAAATATAATTTTCTCAACAAAATATCACGTTCATTGATCGAATACCACATATACACATAATCATCTCGATACAACCTTACATCTCATTTCTAACATCTTTTATCCACCTCAAGCGTTTGCAGGCACACCACTCCATCCCGGTCTCCTCACCTAATTATTAATACTTATCATTAAATTACAAGAACCCTTAAAAAAAGAAATTATTATTAGAAGAAGTGTGACAAAAAAGCCAGACAATGTTGAAAGATTGAGATAATGAGTTGGCATGGCACGGGTATTTTCTGAAACTTTTTCTCTTTCTTTTGAATGAAAATCTTTCCCCATTCTTCTCGTGAACGTAACAAATTCCGAATCCCATCAGATTCAGTGTTTTCTTTTTTTTTTTTTGGATTAAAATTAAATGTTTCAATTATTATTTGTGCTGAACATTAGGAGTATTCATTCAGTGTTTTCAATTTCGTACCCTCATGATTCCCCTTCATAGCATCAAAAATAGAAATGGTTCAAAAATCAAGAACACCGAACAAAAAAGAATGATAAAGTAAAAACACTTTCACATGATAAATTTGCCACCTCATCATCTCCCTCCAAAACGACACCGTTCAATAATTTTCCCTCCTTTTTAAGGCTGTGTTTAGTTATTTTCTCATTCGGTGAATCGGTGTTGAAGAAGTTGTTGCAGAAATTCCCAATTCACCATTCATAAAACCTAATACGTAATCATTAATCATTTCTCATTAACTTTCACATTTCAATTTCAATTTTCCTTTAGTTCAATTATTTTCTTAATTAAGCATTACTTCAATTTTTGTTTAATGTTTCTTGATAAATCACTCTCTTCATTGCATAACTAACAATTCAGTCTATTTTTTTGCTATGATTCTTGAAGTTCCATTTTTGAACAAGTAGAAATTGATCATGTAGTTGAAAAATTGATTTTGATATGTTTGAGTAGAATTGATTTTGTTTTTAAAATTGATTCTAGCTTTTACCTTGACATTGAATTGATTCTAACTTGAAGCTAGAAATTGAAGTTTTTTATTCTAGAATTGAGTAGTTGCTGTATGTGTAAAATTGATTTTGATTATGATCATTATTGATTATGTCACAAGAAATTCTGAAAATTGGAGCTTTTGATCCTAGAATTTATTGTTCAACTAATTTTTAGCATTGAAACATAAATGACTTTATCTTCAACTTACTTTTTGTTAGAATCAATTTTACAGAATAATTCACTTTTTATTTGAATCAATTTTAGAAATAATTCACTCATAGTGTGTGTTTGGTTGTACGACAACAAAAATTGATTCTCAATGAATTGATTTTGTAACCAATTTTATCTTGTTCTTCCTTGATGGTACTATTTGCATTGAAAAACTGAAGTTAATCTTGACATGCAGATTCTTTGTTTATTTATTTGTTATTAAATTATGATTATAACTGTGTTGTTTGTGTTAGTGTAGGTGAGATTAGGGTTTGAAAATGCCTGCTGAGAATTGGGATGGAGAAGTAGAACCATTTGCTGAAGTTGATCCAACAGGAAGATATGGTCGTTACAATGATTTACTTGGTAGTGGAGCTGTGAAGAGAGTATACAGAGGTTTTGATCAAGAAGAAGGAATTGAAGTTGCATGGAATCAAGTTAAACTTCGGAATTTCAGCAACGATCCTGTCCTTATCAATCGTCTTCATTCTGAGGTTGAATTGCTCAGAAATCTCAGTAACAAGTATATCATTGTTTGTTACAGTGTGTGGAAAGACGATGAACGTGGTAATATCAATTTTATTACTGAGGTTTGTACTTCCGGGAACCTTAGGGATTATAGGAAGAAACATCGACATGTTTCGATTAAGGCGTTTAAGAAATGGTCAAAACAAGTTCTTGAAGGATTGGAGTATCTTCATACACATGATCCCTGTATTATCCACAGAGATCTTAATTGCAGTAATATCTTTGTTAATGGGAACATTGGCCAGGTTAGTTAGTTTGTTTCATATTTTGTTGCTGATTGATAGATGAATATAAATTAGCTGTGTTTGATTCTGTTGGGGCTGAAATTGATTTTGACTTAATTGACTTTCTAAAATGATCTTGGATGAAAGTGAGTTCAGCATAAAATGATTTAAATATTTGGTTAGTTCACAAAAAAAAGTGATATTTATCCATCAAGTATGTTTGAATAGTTTGGATCAGAATTGTTTTTTTGTGTATATATGTTAATAAGTTTGAGCATTGATTCTATGTCTCAACAGAAGCTAGAAATAGTAGCTTTTATGTAGAACTGATTTTGGTAATGGAATCAATTCTAAAGTCACAAGTCAAACATACAATTTATGGTCAAACGATATTTGACTAACCCAAATGTGATTATGGTAGGGAGGTACAAAATGAAACCAAACATAATAGGCTTAATGTATGTATAATAATGGTTATGGTTAATTCATCTTTTTTGGATGAAAGTGAGTTTAACATGCTACAAAACAAAGTGATTTTTATTCATTTATGTTTGGATTAGATTTGTTTTTGTGTGTGTATACGTTAATATATTTGAGAATTGTCTGTACCAATGTAGAAGTTAGAAATATTAGCTTTTAGGAAGAATTGATTTTGGTACTGGAATCAATTCTAAAACTAGAAGTCAGACATAACAATATATGGTCAAATCATGTTTGACCAAGTCAAATGTGATTATGGGAGATACAAATGTAGAACCAAACATAGGTTTAATGTATGTTGTCAAATGGTTATGGTTAAATCATCTTTTTTCCATAGGTAAGTTTTTAATGACCGAGTTTTATTGTAGACCATTATAATTATAAACGATCTAATATAGCATTGAGCGCTGGTTGTGGGCTGAGACATATATGAGGACTATTGAAAGGAAACACAGTTGAATAATGATTAAATTAAGTGATTTTAACTTCCAAGGACTTACTTTATGTAGATTCTGTAATTTCCCGCCTTCTGTAATGGATGGTTTGATTTGTAGATTTGGTTCCGCTATAGTAGTAGAGAATAAAGTAAGAAAATGAAGAGATGATGTTTCAACATATCCATGATTGTTTTGCATATGCATATAAAATCAATCATTGGTTTAATCATTAATAGTCGATATTACTCACTTTATATTTTAAAGTGAAGTTGCATCCTGATTTGTGCACTTAGGTTGAAAGAAGATCTAGAACTCAATGTCAATTCTTACATTAAAACATATTTTGTGATTTGATAAGTTCTGAAAAATTAGATTTTCACTCTGGGTTTTTATAGGTAAAAATTGGTGATCTGGGATTGGCTGCAATAGTAGGAAGGACCCATGCAGCACATTCAATTTTAGGGACTCCTGAGTACATGGCACCTGAGCTGTATGAGGAAGATTACACTGAAATGGTAGACATATACTCATTTGGAATGTGTTTGCTTGAAATGGTTACAATGGAGATACCATATAGTGAATGTGACAGTGTAGCCAAGATATACAAAAAGGTTACAATGGGAATTAAGCCTCAAGCCTTGAGCAATGTCAGAGAACCAGAAGTGAAGGCATTCATTGAGAAATGCATTGCACAACCAAGGGCAAGACCTTCAGCTACTGATCTTCTTAAGGATCCTTTCTTTTTTGAACTCAACAGTGATGAAGAATCAACACTTATCACTTGATTGATTTCCTTCATTCACACAAATTCATTTGTTGTCCCTCTTTTGTCCAACTATATACTTTTTACTTGATTTGTTAGTATGTGCATTTGAACCACTATAGTTTCACTATATCAATAATGTACGTAACTTCATCATGGTAGTGTTAAAACCTACTATTGAATAATACAAAGTCAGAGTTTAAACCGACTTTGTTTATGACAAGGTGACACAACTGTTGTGGTAAATAATGTGCAGGAAAGCACCAACTGTCGAATCTATTGGCTGTCTTTGTAATTAGTGGCTGTGGAAGTTGATATTAAACCAAGAAAACTGAAAGTAGTATTACCTAATTCATTATGCTATATCACAATTTTATTGAATTCTCACATTGTCAAGATTCGTGTTATATATAAAGAAATTAATTGTTATCATGTCCTTATTTGCATCAGTTCATTTATAATAACAATATTTTGAAATGATATTTTTTTAGAGGAATATTTTGAATTTACTTCTTGATTGTAATATAGAGTAATGTTAGAAACATCTACTTTAACATTCTTTATTGAACTTTTACTTTGTTATTGAATCAAATTTTGTGGATTTCACTTTAACTTTTACTGCCGTAATTTTATACTATGAATTCATTGAATAATCAACTCAAACAATTTAACCCATATGGGTTAATTTTTTTTTTATTATTATTACTATTATTATTATTAATGGAGATTACGATATTTTATAACTTAAATAATATATCTGATAATGGGTCACAATCTATATCTTGTAGCTGTTGGTGACCACATGCTACGAAATAGTTAGTCATGTTTAAGCAATAGCGAATTTCTGCTAATTCACGATCGTTTTTTTTTACCTTTACAGACAAATATAGGTTCAACTCCATTCATTACCTCTGCTAGTTGGGTTTTGATATATTTTTTATCATATGGAATATTTCTTGATCTAAACCGGAAGCCTTTCTATGTAAATCCCATGTTGCCAAAACCTATTGTTGTCTCCATTGATTAAATCATTCTATAGCACATCCTTCACTTCTTTCGAAAAAGTATGCTGAACAAATAAAATGAAAAAAGTTAGTGAATATAAAGTTAATGGAAATAGAACAATTGTTAAGATAAAATTATCTGTTTGCGGTCTATTGCATATGATACCATATGTCGTGGAGAATAAAAAAAGCTCCTCATTGTGTATCGCACATATTCTTGGAGCCTTGCAAACCGTTGATGGCTATTGAGAAGGCCTCCAAGAGAATGTGCGAATACACAATAGGGAACTTGTACACAAAAGGGTGTCGTCTCCCCGTTGTGTGAAAGGGTGTGGGTTAGTGGTGGTTTGTAGGTTAGTGGTTGATATAAAAAAATATAAAATAAGAACTAACTTGACCCAACGTGCTATTATAGAATTTTTTTTCTTTGTTGATCAAATGTGTTAGTGGTATTTATAATCATCACTTTACCACACTTCATTTACATTTACATGTATTCATTCATGTAAATATGAAGGTTTACCTTCCACCTTCCACACTTTAATGGAAATGGTGTTGCTCATGTGTTGACAATAATCGTTGCCTCGTCATTTTTTAGAAGTAGGCACTTTCAGTGCAGAAGTTGTTAGGTGCCTAAAATCTGGATTGAGGTTAAGTGATTTTGAGATTGGAATGTCATCATTACTTTATGTTTCTTATATTATATTTTTTCTCATCTTATTTATTATTTTTATTGCAGTATTTTACATGTATTCATTCATGCAAATATGAAAGTTTATCTTCCACACTTTAATGCATTGTTCATATGTGTGACAATTATCGTTGCCTTGTCATTTTTTAGAAGTAGGCGCTTTCGGTGCAAAAGTTGTTAGGTGCCTAAAATCTGGATTGAGGTTAAGTTCTTATTTATTATTTTTATTAGAGTATTTTACATGTATTCATTCATGCAAATATTTCTTATATTATATTTTTTCTCATCTTATTTATTATTTTTATTATAGTATTTTACATGTATTCATGATGTAGTATCAAAAGTAAGTATTTTTGTTATCGTCTCCACAGGGACTGGTGCAATATTCTAAGTCATTCAACAATCAATATTGTTCTAAGTTATAGTTTGATTGGTTGTTTGTTTAAAACGATGGAAACTAAATTGCGAAGATAAATACGGAGAGTAATAAGGCATAAAAATGTTGGAATTAGAGTTCCTTGAAGTTATTCTTGCAATTTATTTCCTATCTTTGATTTATAACCCTAATCAAGGACCATTGTTTCAATAACCCTAATTTCATGACTTTATATCGAACCTATCTCTTAACAAAGGATCATTCTTATTATGATGATTCATCTGTCGTACTCTTACAAACAAAACCAAATGATCTCGATGGCTATTACCATTGTAAAAATCTATTGCATTCTCTTTCTGGTGAGAGGTGTGAGAATGTGGTTCAATTAGACTGGCCAAAGCCATTTCCATATGATGACAATCCAAATCAAGAGGATCGTACTCGTTTTGAAATATTGGGTTAGGTTAGTATTAATGGCACTCTTTGTCTTAAACGTGAGTGGCGTGGTGAAAAGCAACTTGCATTGTGGAATCCAACTTCAAGGGAATTCAAGTTCATTCCTTTCAGCCCTATTGAATCTAAACCTTATTGGTTTATTTTACCCGATAAGTATCAAGTACGAGTTGGTTATGACCGTGTTACACATGACTATAAGTTGATTCGATTAATAAGTTATATTCCAAGTCTTGGTTTGCCATCCGTTTCTTTTGGGAGATGTATATACCAAATAGTAACACTTGGAGGACAATTGATGTTGATATGTTTCGTTCTTATGACAATGTAGTCGTGTACATGGATGGAGTGTGTAATTGGTGGGCTAAAATAGAAGCACATGCATATTTGGTGTCATTTGACTTCAACAATGAATCTTGCATTACAACACTCATACCCTCGCACGTTGATGAGTTTTATTCGGTATGGAGACACTGCTTGGTGTTGTTGAATGGATCTATTGCTTTCATCTTACATTATATAGAGACATCTATACTTCACATTTTAATTTTGGGTGACCTCGGTATAAAGGATTCATGGACCAAACTCTTCGTAGTTGAATTTTTGCCTTGCCTTGCATATCCAATTGGAGCGGGCAAAAAAGGCCGAATATTGTTCAGAAAAAAGACGGTGAACTAGCGTGGTTTGATTTAAGTAACAAGACGATTGGTGTTGCAACAAGGTTTTCTTTTTGTAAAACATTATTCCATAAAAAAGCATTCTTCCAATTGGAGGAATAAATAGTTGAATTATTTTGTTTCTTCTTGTTTTCACTCATGAGTTATGCCTTCATGTTATCGACTATAACAAATTAAGAAACCATTTAATAGTATGAGCTATATATGCTTTATGATTTTAGTTTGAAAGTTTACTACTCTTTTTTTATTATGTTTCTATTTCAATTGTATGAACGCTCTTTTGCCAATTTTAGGTAGGAATGGCTTATATTTGAGAAGCTTGATTGTCTAATTAAATAGCAATAAATCTTTGTTTAAATTTGGATTTAACAGTTAACAATACTCCATCAATGACATTGGTTCAATTTCTGATGTTTAGTGTGAATTGATATTGCTAATCAGATTTCTTTTACTGCTGTTGAATCATTTTATATCCATATTTGGATGAGAAAAATATGTGATTTGATGGGACATCTTAAGGCATACTCAGAGTAATATGGTTGGTATAGGCTGCTCAAAGAGGATGGCTCACCTGATAAAAATGCTATTAGAATTTCAGCAACGATCATGTTCTTATTAATCGTCTACATTCTGAGGTTGAATTGCTCAGAAATCTCAGTAACAAGTATGTCATTATTTGTTATAGTGTTTGGAAAGACGATGATCATAGTAATATCAATTTTATTACTCATGAGGTTTGAACATCTGAGAATCTTAGGGATTATAGGAAGAAACATCGATATATTTTGATTAAGGTGTTTAAGAAATAGTGGAAACAAGTTCTTGAGGGATTGGAGTATCTTCATACACATGATCCCTGAATTATTCACAGAGATCTTAATGAGAACATTGGCCAGGTCAGTTTGTTGGTTTCTTATTTTGCTTTTTGATGAATAGAACTTAACATGTGTTTGATTTTGGAATAATAAATATTAATTTTTACTGAATTGAACTAATCAAATTGATTTTGATTGAGAGTAATCCTTTAGGAAAAAATGATTTTTATCACAATTTATGGTCAAATCACATTTGACTAACACAAACCTGATTATGAATGGAACAAATGAATATGGAACCAAAAATAGGCTTTAATGAATGTATAATGGTTATGGTTAAATCATCTTATGTAGATAATTTTCCACCTTAATTTAATGGCTGGTTTGATTTTTAGATTGGGTTCCTCAAAAGCAAGTAGAGAGTAAATTGAGAAAATGAAGAGTTGATATAACTTATTGTACACTCTAAAGCAATTTTCTTACTTTAGAAGGTTGGATCCTGATTTTCCCGTTTTAAAAAGGTATGAGAATGATTTACCTCCTCTAAAATGAGTAGTTAGTAGATTGAGAAAATAAAGTGTTATATTATAAACCACAATAATTTGTTATGCATGTGCATATAATATCAACCCTTATTCTTTACTTTTAAGATGTCTTAACAGTCAAGGCATCTTAAAAGTAATTTCGAACGACATATAGACACCTATCATTTCCTTCATTCACACGTATTCATTTGTTACCACTCTTGTCCAACTATATACTTTCTTACTTGATTTGTTAGCATGTGCACATAACTTCATCAATAGACTTAACATTGTAAAAGACTACTGGAGTTTCACTACATCAGTAATGTACATAACTTCATAAGTAACATTTTTGAAGTGAAAGAAATAGTCACAAGAAAGGGGGGGTTTGAATTGTGACCCTTTTAAAATTTAGTCCTGCAACTTAAATAAGTATATATACTCAAGAAAATTCTTGGTAAATGTTAGTCTAACAAGATTAGAATATTTGATTTATACACGACCAAAATGTTCTGGATTAAATATACCTTAAATGATTAAATAGTTTTGACAAGGACCAGAATGTTCTGGATGAATTAAAGATTAATTGTTTTAATTTGTTTTAACAAGGACCAAAATATTATGGAGAATGATTAATATAAACAGAATGAGAAAACAATATTAAGTTAAAATATAAAGTTATTTTAACATGGACCATAATGTTTTAAAGAATGATTTATATAAGACAGAATGATAAAACAATATTAAAAGCTGAATTTAAACTTTAGTTAAATATTTATGCAGTTGTTTTTATCTTGGACTAGAATGCTCTAGAGGCAGTTAATATTGAATAAAATAACACAACAATATTAATGATTAATTTGGGACCAGAGAACTCTGGATTAATTTGGTTGTGATTAATTAGGACCAGAATATTCTGGAGATTAATAAATATTAATATGAGTGTGATAGTGTGTGTATATTATGTAAAAATAAAAGAGAGATAGAGAGAGAAAGAAGAATAACACAAGAGAGTTATCCTGGTTCACCAAACCCGGCTACTTCCAGTCCCCACACTTCGTGTGAGATTATCCACTATAGTATTCAGCTAGTAGAAACTTCTAACTAGCACTATAAGGTCTTGATCACACCAGATCAGTCCAGAACCCCTGTATTATCAACCTCAACAGGCTTCTACAATTCTTGATCACACAAGAAAGGTTGAAACTCTTCTATCTCAAACTATTAAGCCCAATAGACTTGAGATCTAGTTTACACTTTGTATGATGATGGATTTTGGTAGAAAATGGAATCTCAAACAAAAGAGATTTTAAATGATATCTCAAACAAAAGAGATATTTTACAAACACAAACTCAAGATGTTATCTCAAACAAAAGAGATAAGGAAAATAAATATAGTGAAAGATTATGGAGTTTGCTTTGTGATTGTAGAAGAGATTGATAGCCTTTTGCTTTGTGTTTCAAACTCTTGCTTTTAACCTTCATAGACGTCCTCTATTTATAGAAGATGTATGTCTTGGAGATCAAGCTAAAAAAGAGCTGTTGGAACTCATTTCAAACTGAAAAATTGGCTCCACTTGATGCTTGGAGAGAAAACATGAAATTTTGCACTTGCAGAACGTTCTCCAGAACATTCTCTGCATACAGCTAGACTTGAGAAATATTTGACACGCTTTTACTAGCTGTAATGAGCTGTAAAAGTGCAACTAGTTGTTCTCTTGATTGTAGAAGCTTGGAGGCCACTTATGATGATGTAATCTTGATGTCATTGCATGATGTCATAAGATGATGTCTTTGATGATGTCATATGATAGTAACTTTGGAGACATATTCCTTAATGAGCTTTGCTTCAAATGGATCAAAAATCATTTAAGCCCAAGACAAATTCTTGTATTGGATTTATGTCATGCTTTCCATTTTGATGATTTGTCTTTTGATGAAAATTATTTATTTGCTTTGTGAACAGTGACCAAAACGTTCTCCAGAACATTCTCACTGAAACATTCTCACAAAACACATTAGTGAATAACAAAATAATAATTGTAATATTTTTGTTATCTTTTAAAACATCATATGAGGATGCTTTCTTCACTTTGTATGACAAGAATGATATTTGTAGGAAGATGATAAACCTTTTTCAAAGTCAAAATTCCTTTGATTGATTTCTATTCTCCAAATCATATCTTGAATAGTGATGTAAGATTATTGGACTATCATAAGTCTTTTATGATATAATCTCCAAGCATATGATCATGAATTTTCTTCTTTGATATCAATATCATTAATGAATGACTTGATAAATAATTTATTCATGAATTGGTTTCTCTTCAAAGTTGATTCTAATCATTTTGATGAAATGATGATAATAATTTCGAGTGTAATATGCATCCTCATCATGAGACCATTCTTTCATCGGAGTTGATAATGTTTTCTTCTATATGAGATGACAATACATTCTCGGTTAATTAACCTTGAATTATTTTGTTGATGATGCAATTTATCACATAATTTCTCTTGTGATTGCACACAATGTTTCTTGTCCATTGAGTATCCTTGAGATGTTTTAGCTTAGGCATGCATGTAAACATAAAGGTACATTCATTCTCTTGAATGAAACTTTTGTGCCTTTTGCTTAAACTCTTTTAGAAACTATTTGAAGATCATTTCTTTCAAATATTAACCCTTTATTGCTCGAATCTTTAAGACTTTATTGAAAACCAAGCCGTTATGAGGATGAGTCAATTGCTCATAAAATATATCTTCTTGTTGAATCTTCAATAAACACTCATTTGATTCAAACAATATTCTTTTGATATCTTCTTTGAGCTTGTGATGCGATTGTTTTGGTGTTCTTCTACTGAGTATTTATATGCACTTGTTAGAGACTTCTTTCTTGTCTACTTCTGTGAAAACACTTAAGTGCAACCATCAGTAGATCACCATTCATAAAACTTAGTCTTTATTCCATAAGGTTTGTTATCAAAACATTCATCAAAAAGATTTTTGTTTCAACAATTTTAATCATACATAGTCAGATTCTAAACCGACTCAAAACTGTCCTATTTATGACAAGATGACACAATTGTTGTGGCAAATAATATGCTGGAAAGCACCAGCTGTCGAATCTATTGGCTGTCTTGTAGGTATACTTTTTTTAATTAGTAGCCGTGGAAGTTGATATTAAAGCAAGAGAACTGAAAAGTAGTGTTACCTAATTCATTACATTAAGAGAATATTGAAATTGTATTGAAGATATGAAGTCTCTTCTTGTCTAGATTTTCGATTTTCTATACTTTGTTATGTATAGTTAAATATATATTCACATTTTTAATTTACTGCCTCATAGTTTGTCACTCTATGGTCGTTTTCATACACATATCATTGTTCAATTATTTTCACAAAGCTTACATATGACACTTCAAGTTATTTAACAGAAAGTTATACGTATATCCTATTAGTATTACTACCATCCATGTCTAATTCTAAATACTTCATATTTTCTAGTCCAAGGCAAAATTTCATGAACTCCAAACAAACCAAAAATAATAAAACACAAGCAACCAAGACAAAATCTTATGAACTCAGAGAAGCCAAAAATGATAAAATTTTATGAACTCCAAACAGGCCAAAAATGATAAAAACCAAGACAAAATTTTATGAATTCCAAACAAGCCAAAAATGATAAAAACGTAACCAAGACAATTTTATGAACTCCAAACAAGCCGAAAATGCTAAAAACACAAGTAAGTTGATACTTGTTTAATATGATTTTCACATGATCCGGCAACTCTGGACGTTCTCATCATTGAACTTGTCTGTAAGATCAGCCATACAGCGAGACTGAATTGGCGGTGGTTGCATGTAATTCATGGATGGATACATGTTCATATGCTGCTGTTGTTGGTTCATCATCATCATGTGATGAAGTTGTTCATATGAATAAGGTTGCATTTGCATTGGCATCCCTTGATGATAATATCCTCCACAACCTATTGGAACCATTTGTGCCATATTTCCATTTCCATTATTCCCACCCCCACTTGCATTTCCATTTCCATTTCCATTATTCTCACCACCATTGACATTGTCATTCCCATTCTTCTTACCCCCACTTGCATTTCCATTATTCCCACCCCCACTTGCATTTCCATTTCCATTTCTATTTCCATTATTCTCACCACCTTTGGCATTTCCATTTCCATTCTTCTTACCCCCATTAGCATTTCCATTGTTCTCACCACTATTGGCATTGGCATTACCATTTCCATTCTTCTTACCCCCATTTCCATTTCCATTTCCATTACATATCTCAGCATGCTTCCCAGACTTCTTTAGCTCTTTTATGAGTTCGTTTGGATCCAGCTTATTACCAAGTATTGTTACTTTCTCTTGCTCTGCATCTATACTCACAGCATCCACCACTAGACAACGTAACACATAAATACATTTAAATTAACAACAAATTAAAAAAAAAATCAAAAAACTAAGTAAAAAGAAAAATAAAATTGGAACAACATACTTCCTCGTATCTTGAATATTTATTAAAACATATTCATGTCTAATGATATTAAATATTATCGAATTTAACTATTTTTACTATGTAATTACATCCTTTTAAAAAAAGTTCTAAAATTTATTTTCTAATAACTTCTAATAACACCCTACGGCAAGAAAATACTAGTGGTTTTATCATAACAAAAAAAAACTTTATAGAATTCTTATATTTTTTTAGGCCAACAAAATTAATTACACTTAATCAAATTCAAGAGTTTAATTTTGATAATCACAACTATTCATATGTACGATTTTATACATAGCTACGATTAAAGTCAAGTCAAACTTTTTAAGTGATCCAATAACTACTATTCAAACAACTATGATTGATTAATAGTATAAAAAATATCTACTTTAACAATATATATTTGAATTGAATCCTAAATTTAATATGAAATTGGTTGCGTTCACTTATAATTGAAACTGGATATATATACCTAATAACATAATCTTGAAAAACTTGAAATGCATGGTATATATTAAGTCATTGATATTTGATACATAATATGGAGAACTCTAAGATAAAAAGTATGGCATGTTATTATTAATTTACAAGATGAAATGAAAGGTATTGACATATATTATAAAAAAATATAAATTTTTTTTGATAAAATAAAGAGATCAAGGATGTACCATGAATTTTCAGCAGAAGTTTCCTTACTTTCTTCTCACAAGCCTTACAATTGATATTAACCTTCAGAATACAATGCTACAAAGAAAAGCCAACAACACATATTAATGACTTTCTCACTAGTCAGTCATACTCAGGATGTCCCGACAAATTTAGAGGCCTGAGACCTCTTTAAAAAAAGAAAAAAGGTAATCTTACATTCACGGTCCTTTAACTTAATTTTAGCTAATAATTTTTTGCCATTTATCTTTTTTATTTTTCAAGTTATTTATATCATTTCAGTTTGTATGCATATGGATTCTCAAATATCGGATCTAAAATTCATATAAAAACATGAGTGAAAGGCCATAAATTTAAACATAAGAGTAAGTATCGAAATAAAAAAAAAATATATTTAAATTTTAAAAATCCATATGCAAATTGATCCAAAGAACAAAAATGATGTAAATGAAAAGATACATGACAAAATCGTTACATGAATTGAAGAACAAGAGTAATTTTATTAAAAGTTAACAACAATTAAATTTGAGTAGTTTTTAGGTCTAATTAATTTTTCCATTATTTAAACAACTCAAAAATAAAATATAAATAATCAATATAAAATACATTCACATGATTGAGTAATATTTTTCGTAAATCAATTAGATTTCTCAAAAGAAAAAAAAGAAGTAAATATGAGATGTGGTAATAGTAGTAGGATGTGTTTACCGGATTTTGCGTTCTCACTTTGTCAATATTGACCTTCATAGTTAAATATCCCTACAAGAAAACAAGTCAACAACACATATCAATGACTACCTGATAAGTCATTAAATATCCCGAAAATTATTAACGAATGTCGGCATGTCAGTGTCTGTGTCGTATCCGATATATTTCTGTGTCGTGTCCAATATCTTTAATATCTTTGTTTATATCCGTGCTTCACAAGTTAATAGCACAACATGAACAAAAAAATCAAAACACAAAAGAAATATGAACAAGAGATGGGTAATAGTAAAAAGTGTGTACCGAATTTTTCCTCAAATCATCGATACAATCAACCTTTAGATTAAAACCCTACAGAAAAAACATAGCCAACACATTATTCTACTACAACATGAAGAAGAAAAAAAACTAAACACAAATAAATTCAGTAATAGTAGAAAGTGTTTACGTCTTTAAACCAAATTGTGTGATTGCTCATCTTTAGTTAATGGAGAAAAAAGTTTCGGTATAAAAAATAGGCTTGAAGGATGAGAATTACTCAACAAGAGTTTTTATTTATAGGGGAGAATCAGTGAAAAATAGTATATATAAATCTAGGATCCAGTATAAAATAAAATAAAATCTTGTTAGTAATTTAATAAAAATAAAAAATCTAACTAATTATTTCATATTTAATTATACTATTTTCTAGAATATTACTTCCTTGATTTTTCTTTGAAATAAATTTGCTAACTTTATTGATATATTTTCTAGAATTATTTCTTATGAAAATATACACCAAATCCAGTTTAATTTTCAATTTGTTTTTGAAATTTTTGGTCACAACGTTTTCCAAAATACCTGATCATGCTAACATTTTAGGTCTCCATTCTGACTAGGACAATCGACATATTAACATTTTTCGTTAAAAAAAAAAAAAAAAAAAAACCTAGTAGATGCTAGACAAAGAAAGCAAGTCAGCTTGAAAGAGAAAGAGAAATTTGTTGTCCAAGTCAATGTATACAGTGTATCTACTATTAAAATGTTATTTTTTATGGGACTATTTTTTTTTTTTTTTTTGAAGGAGGGACTATTTTTTTTTGTTGTCCAAGTCAATGTATATAGTGTATTTACTATTAATATGTTCTTTTTTATGGGACTATTTTTTTTTGTTTGTACTTTGGAAATTATATGAGATATATTTTTTATGGAGAAGTCTCACTAAACATTTATTATTGGTTTCATATATAGTGAAAAATTGTAATACAAAATATATTTCTAAAAAATATATATAGTTAAAAAAAAATCAAATTTTAAAAAAATATTCTAAATAGAAATATAAATTATAAATCTTGTAATACAAAATATATTTCTGAAACATATATTTAGATAAAAAAAATCAAATGTTTTAAAATTATTCTAAATAGAAATATAAATTATAAATCTTAATGATATCTTATTATATATCTAAATCTAAAATATAATTATATCTAAAATCTTAGAAAAAAATATATTTAAACATTTTATTCTCAACACTTTTTTTATGCAATGGCCAATATTAGTTGTTAGACTAGTATTTTGTCCTTCATTGGAGTTTGATTTCAGATCATTCAACTCTTTTAACTCTTAGTTTAAACTTGTTGATCTATCCTACCACATCTCCTTGTATTAACATGTAAGAAAAATTATGAATCGAAAATAAGAAAGAAGGAAAAAGAACTAAACAAAAAAAACATGCTGCTACGACTAGGCATTTTATAGGCTGGCAATCTGGCATGCTTTCTTAACATGCATTCCCATCAAAACTATAAATAAGACAAAGTTATCTAACTTGGAAGATCGGAAATTCTGTATAATTAAAAGAGTGTTGCTAGAAAATGCATAATTATCAAGTATTGCAGGGGCTCGGAGAACAATTATCGAATTAAAAACATGGTAATAGTCACTTTAATCCCAAAATGTATAATGAGTTTGCTAAGAGTTAATTAAAAATCCAAATTATGCATTAACATGTGAAATATTCAATAAGTCAATCATTTTATGACAGAGAGAGTAGTTACGATTGCATTGAAAATTAAAGGCTTAATTGTACTTTTGAACCCCTATCTTTTCAAAAGTTGTGGTTATGGACCCCTAACTAATTTAAATACAAAACAGCCCCCTATGTTTTGATTCTTTGACAGTTTTGGACCCCTAACTAATTTAAATACAAAACAGCCCCCTATGTTTTGATTCTTTGACAGTTTTGGACCCCCAAGGCAAAAAATAAAAATAAAATTGACACGTGGCACCTCACTTAGGGTGCCACGTCAGCGTTGACCGAGTCAACAATGGACTGGGGGTCCAAAACTGCCAAAGATTCAAAACATAGGGGGTTGTTTTGTATTTAAATTAGTTAGGGGTTCATAACCGCAACTTTTAAAAAGATAGGGGTCCAAAAGTGCAATTAAGCCAAAATTAAAATCATTATTCAACTTAGAACAAAATTGTATTACAAATAAATCATTCATTAAAAGATGAAGAAATATATTTGAGTAATTGACCAATTTATCAAGTAATGTGGGCACTTAGTTTGCATAATGTACACCGTTACTACTAAAATGGAATTTTTAGTGCAGGCACATGCCTACACAATGATGGTTGTAGCTCCGCCACGGTATTCCGA
Organism: Medicago truncatula; assembly: GCF_003473485.1. Classification (NCBI taxonomy): domain Eukaryota; kingdom Viridiplantae; phylum Streptophyta; class Magnoliopsida; order Fabales; family Fabaceae; genus Medicago; species Medicago truncatula. Next base: position 43,932,411 of record NC_053046.1, read on the forward strand.
TCCACGACCGAACCAAACCCCATAGAGGAGCAAAGCAAGGGCAAGAAAGAATCAAATGTTGGATAGATTCGACACCTCCACATCAGTGGAGCTAGACAAAAAAGTTTGGGGTGACCGTCATAACAAAAAAAAAAAACTAAAATATATAAATCATATTGCATACAACACATTAAGTCATAATAAACAAAAAATCGATCATTCAAAATTTAAACTACATATATACCAATGTTTTTAAAGCCGGACCAAAGATTGAACCGATGAGACCTTCGGTTCATGGTTCAATCGGTTCAACCGATTAAACCGTTATGAACCATTATTGAACCGGTTAATGAATAAATAAATATGAAGATAAATCAAGAAAAACCTCTAAAGATTTTATTAATTTTCATATTTTAATGCAACCCTAGATATTAATCCATTTAATTGACTCATTGGGCCCAAGTCCAAATCAAAGTATCCAACCCTAGATATAAATTAGTTGTTGTATGACTTGTATCACATTTGTTAGTAATATTTCCTAAGTCGCCGCTAACAAACTTTCTCTTTCGTTCTACTGTAGTTCATGTTTCTTTTTTCCTTTCCTTATTCCTTCTCCTTATTTCTTCCTCATGCTTAGAGACCACAATTTCTACAAAAGCAAACTAAAAGCTTAACATCACACTCATTCCACTCGGTATCCAGCATAAAGCAAGTTCATTTTCAAGTACTTTAAACTGGTTCAGTAGGACAGAAAAAACACCAGAAGCAGTATATAACTTTTTTTTCTTTTTTTAGGATGGGGTGGCGGTGGCTCCCCCTTGCCACCCCCCAGTTCCGCCACTGCTCCACATCTGGACATGCAAAGTTGTGACTCATGAAACATAATGCTGCACGCCATTAAATTATCCTTTGACAGCAACCTATTTCGAAGAAGTCTTCAAGCTAGCATAGAAACTTTCTTGAAAACATGTTTGTGCCAAATTAAATCTGAAATAGCATTAAAGTTATGCTCCTCTTGGGTAAACATCAACTGATTACCCGAGCCGAATAACCACCGATAGAATTAAGCCTTCACTGCCAATAATCTTTACAATTATTATGCTGCAGAAGTAAAATCCTACCAAAATGTTGTATTTCCTTTATAGATCAGTATTGAAGATTTTTATTAACGGCATATTTTTATTTGAAGGAATTTTTAACGTTACAGTGCTTAAATATAGGTAAGTAATATTGAATATGGGTAAGTAATAATCTTTACGATTGTTTTTCTTCATCCAAGACCACATCTCGGTGAACTATAATCTTATGTTTGTTTAAGTTGTACAATTTGAACCATAACCGAGAACGTATGATTCAATATTCTTTACTTATTTCTTGAAACTATTTAGAAGTGAATTCACCTCCTCGACCAGTCCTCGTAACTTTTATATGCTGACCACTTCCTTTCGTGACAACATCTTTGAACTTCCTTGAAGGTAGTAAAGGCATTTGGATTAAGATATTACATACTTTTTTCTTTCATGAGAATTTTTACATCACCACCAAATGAGACATTAATTGTCACTTACTGATTCATCAAGATCCAAGAATATATATGCTCATTTGTTCGCACATATGGTTGCTTGCACCATTGTTAAGGTACCATGAATTTCCTTTAACTTCATTACTTCCACATGCTAGCAACATTGTTTCAAAACTTCTCATCATTTTCTTCTGCATAGTTAGTCTCCTCCCCAAGCCTATTCTTGTCAAACCTAACTTCTAATAATTGTAGCTTTGAGTGTTAGATTTGGCATACCTTGAGGTTGAGTATCCTTTTCCACGTCATGTTATTGAAGTTTCTCCTTTCTCATTACTGCTGCTAGTGAAATCCGAACCTCTCCACCATTGACTGACACTCCCAAATTGTCTTCAACCGCATTCTTGTCCTCTATTGGCTTATTGAATTTCTTTTGATTTTCTCAATCTCCTTTAATTTCATTTTTTTTTAATGGCAAAATATATATTATATATATATATATATAAGGGAATTAAATCCCAAGTATTACACCAAAAAAGAAAATAAAAACATCAAAAACCCCCAACGAAAAACCACCAGCACCCTCAAAATGCTGAAACCCCTAACAACAGCTCCTCAAAGAACCAACACCGTGAACAGTGACAATTAGGCACCTGAAGTGATTTTCCTTCAAACGTACAACTTTGACCACCACTCAAGTTCCAGTCTATCGGAGGAGACATCACAACAGCCTAAAAGGACATGAGTCACAAACTTGCTCCCGACCTCGAATCAAAAGCGATCGCCCACAAGACTCCCGACACAAGTCAAAAAGGCACCCCACAACCCACGAACCACCAGAGCAGACACCTAAACCTGTTCAAAAACTTGACCCACCAATAACCCGATGCCAAAATCCAAAAACAGAGAAAAGTTGAAACAGTAGCGCAAAGCCAACTAACTCAAACACAACCTTTAATTTCATTTGAAAGAGTTTCCCTTATCTCTTTTTTTTGCTTTCTATTTATCATTATAATGAGCTTTATAAATGATCCTCAAAGTTGGTATACTGTCATGGCCTCTATATCTTTACTTTACTTTTTATTCTTGTTTTCAAGATGTTTGAAGTTTCCTCCATGCCTCTATAGTGGATATTAATTTTTTTCGAAGTGATTCACCCCATGCTTGATAAATGTGAAACTTGAAAGGGTGTTACTCCATTACTAGACATGACTATAGAAAGATTTATTATCAGAAATCTAAGCTTTGATGCCCTTTGTTGAAAAATTAGAAGGTTATAGTAAGCTTTTGGGAGAAATTGAGGAAGATAGAATACTTTGTTTTATTGCTTACTTGTTTCTTTTACTTTCTTAATTACTTATACTAGCTTAGTTTACAAATGACAACATCTCTCTCTTTTATAGTATCCAAGGGAGAGTACTATACAGACCAAGGTATAATTCTACACACTTTTAAGAGAGAATTATACTGTTTTGTCTCAACTACATACATTTAATATTATGTCTTCGTACTACTTATCTACTTTTACATATCTTTAGAACTTTCTTTGAACTAACTACTAAGATAAGATACTCTCACTCTCACTCTCTCTCTCTCTAAATTAACCTTCTTAAAGACTACAAACATTATTTTTCAAAAATTCCATTCCGAGATCAAACAAAGTTTTTATATATTCCTTCTTAAAGTTTGAATATATAGAGCAAGACAAAGTGATAGAATACCCTCTATTGAACCTTTGCAATTTCCTTCAAGAAGAATTATCTATCTAAGTTGGTGTAGACACTTTTCTCGCGATCCATCAATTATTAAGGTGGGTTGAAAGTCTTTACTCACCAAAATCTAGAGTGAAGCCTATATGTAAGATGCGTGAATTGCTTTAGCATTGTCACAATCATTGTGCGTGTAATTTTCATTTTGTATTCTTGAAAGAACACTCCATTGACTTTTATTTATTTGATATGAATAGCATTAAAATCTTTATTTTTAGAATTTATATTGGATTCTTTATGATTAGAAAACCTGAATTTGAGACCTTGCTCTAATGGAAACAAACATTCGTTACTTATATATCAACATACATTAGAGTAGATACACACGTCTCCTTGAGTTTAGCTCAGTTGGTAAGAACATTGCATAATATATTCAAGTTCAAGAGTTCGGACCGCAGACACACAAAAAAGAGAGTAAATATACACCCAACTCATTTTCTTTATATAAATATAATATAAGGTTCTTACTTTATTTTAAACAATACCCTTTATTTAGAGAATATATTCCTAAATGATGAGTAGTAGTAAAAATTTACATCTTAGTGAGTATAAGGATTATGCCAATAAATACATTGAAAAAGAAATGGGAAAATTACTTTAAAAAAATATGTGATAAAATGTAGTAACTTGAAACTTTGATAACATGTAGCTTAATTGAAAGGTAAGTAAATTGTTTTTTTTGAAAGGTAAGAAAATTGTGATTAGAGAATTGATTTAGTCATGACTCGTGATATTAATACTATAATGAAATTTGTTAACTACTTAATTTCAATCATTTCGTTGAAAATGCAATAATTTAGATTTTTTTCCAAATATTTTTTCTTGTCTTAAAAATGTTATTTGATGCAAAAATCAACTAGAAAGCAATCTAAACTTCCATTTTTTTCATTATTAATCACTTTCAAATCAAACTAAAAAAAAAAAAAGAATTTTACAACCGATAAAATCAATCATCTTCCATTTGAACAGTCAGTCCCAATATAACACTCATCTCACATTCTCTCTCCATATCTTTATAACCATAGGCATGTTATTTTTCTCTACCTCTCCATATATTTCTTTGTAATTTAACAATTGAGCTGGCGGGCAAACCCGAATAATGAATCCATCCTTATCTTATTCTACTTTTGTAATAACACACATAAGGTAAAGTCTTAAATTTTATTTGACTTAAATACAATTTTGACCTCTTAATTTTATAAAACATTGCAAAAAGAAAGAAAGAAAAAAAGCAATTGTGAACCTCTATATTTAAAATAGATGTGTTTTTGTCTCCTAATCTTAAGAAAATAGCAATTTAGGCTACTTGTTTTTGGACATGTGGCCTCTTCTCGACACTTTTGTAATGTTTTTATAAAGTTAGGAGGGCAAAGTTGCTGCTTTTTATTCATGAGGCAAAATCATAAATTTTTAAAAGTGAGGGGACAAATGTACATTTAAGTCTCCTTCAAAAAAAAATGTACATTTAAGTCATATTCTTTTTCTTTTCTTTTTGAGAGTACACTTCATTTTTTAAAGGCAAAATAGTTTTGAAAAACAAAAGAAAGGTAAAGAGATAAAGATAAGAAAATCACGCGAAAGTTTTCACATGTTTAACTGCATTTTGACCTCTTACATTAATTTTAGGTTTTCAGTTTGTCCCATATGTTTAATAACTTTTAAGTTGGTTCCTTACATTTATTTTAGGTTTTAAGAGTGTCCCATACGTTTAACAAGTTTTAAATTGGTACCTTACGTTACTAACATTGCAGTAAGTTTACCATTTTAGTCAAATTAAGTTTACTATTTTAGTCAAATTTTTGTTTAAAATGACCACATGGCTAACTAAGATGCACATATGAACAACTTTGGTGGTATACCATGTTGAAGTTTTAAACGTAGTTAACTCAACATTTGACAGAAATGACAAACTTATTCTTACATCACTAACATAATGGACCAACTTGAATATCTTGTTTCTATGTCTAGTCCCCTCACAACCGAAATATTTACCATCAAATGTTAAAGGACTTTTACCCTATAGCCAAAAACTAATTACAAAAAGTTGTACTAGGGTATCTCCAGTTAAACTTGACTATACCACTAGTTGTCTCAAAACAAGTCAAAACCTTTAATCCATTGAGAAAACAACAACCACTATAAGCCTTCCAACAAGACTGAACTATGATATTTTTACTGATCCAACTTAGTAAGGGAATTACAATCTACCACTAATGAGAGAAAATACAAGTTAAAGTTATGTTTGTATAACAAAGTTTTATTTCAAAAATAACTCTCAAAAAGATAGGATAAGTAAATTAAGCATACAAAACAACAGACAAAATAACTCTCGAAAGGAGGATGTAAAGTTATTATGATTTTTTAATGGCTTTTAGAATAATGCTTTGCTTGATTGTTCACATCTTGATGTCAACATTGCCTCAAAAATCATTTGTCACTTTGTCAACTTCAATTGTTAGGGAGAGATTTATTTTAGAAAGCTTGAACAATATAGATGTTGAAGAGCCATCACGAGCATATGAAAGAACTATTATCACTATAAGCATCTTTGGGCAAAACCTTAATTTGAGGTGTAGAGTATGATGAAAATTACTTCACATCATGTCATGTATAGATTTATGTGATTCAAAAGTCAATTCTTCTAGGCAATTGACTTTGGTGCTCAAAAACCGACTCTTTAACTGTCTTCCATCTGGTTGTATATAAGAAATACTAATATGCATTTAACATAATCAAATGAAGTAATGATTGAATGATTGCTTCATTACGTACCAAATGCACTTCATGAGAGATGGTGGCAACTCCTGGTGCCAATTCTATTATGTGCTTTACATTTCTCAATACAGGTCGAGCATCAAACGATATATGTGCTTTTTGGTAAGAAAACACTATGCATTGCACAATGAAGACTTTAGACCGCCACATATTAAATGCATATTAGTACCCACCAATGCATTCTTGAATACTTCAGACATTCTTGAACTCTGTTCCACACGCATCTAGCTTACACTATCGCATATAGCAAACTGCTTTCTTTATGCAAGGTAATGTAAGAATCATTCTATTTGAACCACAATGTTCTTGACAATTTTAGCATTGTCGTCCACTAAGAAGACATTAGTCACCTTCACGTCGAGTGCGGTTATGGTGCATAAGGAAATCCTTATGAATCCTGCATAAATCCAGAAATGGTTTTGGAGTACAACTCACATAAACTATTTCCACAGCAAAATGGTTTTGGCATAATTTTATGTAGGGTGCTGGAAATCCTTATGTAGGGTGCTGGAAACCATTAAGTACATCCAGACATGGTTTTGGAGTACAACTCACATAAACTATTTCCACAGCAAAATGGTTTTAGCATAATTTTATGTAGAGTGCTGGTAATCCTTATGTAGGATGCTGGAAACCATTAAGTACATCCAGACATGGTTTTGGAGTACAACTCACATAAACCATTTCTGAATTTATGCAGGGTGCATAAAGATTTCCTTATACATCATAACCGCGCGCCTTCACGTCAATGAAAGTTGGTAACTTATGTTCCAACTGAACTAGGAACATTCAGGTGCCGCCCATTAGACACATGAGCCAAATGTTGTACACACAAAAGGATTTGCACATACAAAAACAATTATCAGAGTTCAGGTGAACACAACAAAGCACCATTGATGTAGTAATTTACTATATATTAAAAGTAAGTATTTTTAATATCGTTTTCACACGGACTAGTGCGATATCATAAACCGTTCAACATCAATTGTCATCTTAAGTTAAGGTTTGGTTAATTGTTTGTTGATTGAAAACTATTTGAACTAAAATGCGGTAATGAAAACGGAGATTCGATAAGGCGTAAAATTGTTAGGATTAGAGTTCGTCGACCAAGCTTCACATATATTCTAATGACCACATATACGGATTCTAGCCTTTAATCGATATTATCATGTATCACCCGACAACATCATTCACGTCTAAATGATATTGTGATTACGATCGTATTGTTTAATCGACGATTTCTCAATCTATTAAATGATCCGATAACATTAAGTTTCGATACTTAAAAGATTATCAAAACACAAACCCTATGTCTAGAATTCAAGTTTTGATAGATGATTATTCTAACCCTAGATTCAAAAGTATTTTTCAATAACATTTTAAATCAAACATAAACATGAATCGCAAGAATAATCTCAATATCAAATAAAGAGCTAGAATCATATATTCAAAGATCAAAAGATTACATACTAGGCTTGATCAAGTACGTCTAATCCCAACAAAGGAGATTTAGCTACTCATTCTCATGGTAGCTTTACAAAAATGGAAGAAATGATGAAGATTCATGCTAAGATCTTGATTTCTCAAACATTCTTGATGACTCAACACTCTAACACCCTTGCTTTATAGTGCTCTCTCAAATTCACCCTATCTCTCTCTAAAAAGTAACAACATGATATCTGAAATAATGAAAGAAAAAGGCTTATATACTTATGTTAAAAGTGACATCTCGCTTCGCGAGGTGCAGCTCGCCATGGCGAGCTGGGCTTTCTTTGCCATTGGGTTTCTGCCACATTATCAATTGTCCTGAAACCACCTGAGCTCGATGTGGCGAGCCCCTGTCTCTCAAAAATCAGGCCTCTCTGGACTTTTCTCGCTCTGCACTCGCTTCAAGCTCGCCATGGCCTCGCTGTGTCGTGCTACTGGCATCCAAAAATGGGGTCTTTCTGGAGTTTTCTCGCTGCAGGCTCGCTTTAGCTCGCTGTGGCAAGTGAACTTTTGTACTTTGATGTTTTCTTTGCTAATTTCAGGTTGTGGCTTGCAATTTCCTACACAATGGGGGGTGAAGTAAGGCACACAAAGCATAAATGTCATTTATTCATCAAATTGTAGCTTTTCCTTAAATAACTTGCAAAACAAGTAACTAAAGTGCCTAAAACATGACATAAAATAACTCACTTTCTAACACTTATCAGCCACCATAAGCAGCCTTTCGATCTCATGTGCATCAACCTTGGATATACCCCCTTGAAACAACATCCACATAAGCGAAACATATAATTGTATTAACTTAGAAGATCAACATTTTATCCAAGAAGCCAACCAAAAAAGAGAGAAAGATTAGTCAAGAATCGGTGATTAGAATTAAGAACTCATTTATTCCTAAAATCCGTGGAAGTTGCAAAAAACATGGGTCAAAAAATATAGTTAATTTGATTTTTTTAGTTAATTGTGCCTAAATTCCACCAGCCTAAAAGGCTATGTCTGGTTGTGCACTTTCAGCCTTGAAATAATGTCTTTCGTATATCACATCGGCTCGGACATCTCCTAAATACGAAGCAATACAAAGGGATAAAAGATCCAATGAGAACATATACAACTTTAAGTCGTTATTATCATAGAAGGGATCCAACATGTCATTCCTCGACGAAACCTTCGTAATTTCCTTCGAGATGAACACTCTATGTTGGTTATAATGTCTTTCGCGATGATCCATCATTTCTTAAGATCAGTTGAAGAAGTCTTTCCGCACCAAATTCGTAGGGTGATGCCTATATGACAAATGCATAAGTTGTTTTTACCATTCATGTGTGCTATTCTCGTTCTATATTCTTTTTCTTTAAACAAAACTCTTTAAAACTTTATTTATTTTACATTTTTAGCCTTGAGTTCTTTATATTTAGGATTCACATCAAATTTCACAATTTAATTATTCTATTTATTAAATTCGAATTTGAAACCTTACTAAAAAGGAAAAGAGAACACTCTTTACTTAGATCAAACATGTGTTACATTCGAGTAGAGATCCTCACGAACGAACAAACCAACTTTTCATATATAAATATATTTAATTCATTAGAAGGTTAGTATATTTATTCATAACAAAATTCGAACTTTAGACATTATTTAAAAAGAAACACACTCATTACTTACATCAACACGCGTTACATTCAAATAGTTTTCCTTACAAACAAACAAACCCGTTTTCTTTATATATATATATATATATATATATTATTAAAAGGCTATTATATTTATAATAAAATACGATTTAAGACAGTACGGTAAAGGAAAAAAGTACTTGTTACTTAGACCAAAACACGTTACATTCGAGTACACGTCCTCAAATTACTTTCTTTTCAAAAAATACTTTTTATCCGTATATAATATAATATAAATATCATACCAATAAAAAAGCACAACTAAATACATTGTTTTGTAAAATGATTTTTGACCAAGTATACTTCTTTTACGATTAGAGAAACTAATCATTCAAATCAAGTAACATTTAAATGGTCGCTAAACTTTTTCTAACTGCTTTAAAACTTTATTTTTATCAATGTGATCCTGATATAATTTTCGCGCGATTAATCTCTGGAGTCACGCGATTAATCTCTCGAGTCAGATCGCGCGAAAATTATGATGGTCTTGGCACAAAGTATTTTCAAATGAACCAAGAAAAAAAATGAAAAAATTTATACTGAGGTAAGAAAAACCATCATCTTCCAAATGCATCGCCTCTCACACTATATAATCCTCACCTCACATCTCGCAGCCTCTCTCTCTCTTTGTCTTCTCTCTCTATAAGAGTTTTCTTCAATCTCTCTCTATACCTCTCTTCATAGTTTTTTGCTTTTGTACATAATCGATTTTGATAATCTGAATTTGCATTTTGATAATCTAAAATTAAGCAATTGGAAAAAAGAAGAAGAAAAGGGTGGGGAGGCATACCCAGATAATGAACCTACCCTCTGTTCTTAATCTCATTGTGCCTCCCCTCAGATCTTAAGATTTCTTCATCTGGGTCGTCTTCAATTGGTTTGTTTCTTTCAAATCTAGATTCAAATTTTCATTTTTATTCATTTTGTTATGTTTTTTTTTTTTGGATCTCTGATTGTTATTATTCAACAATTTTTGTTTTTTCAGGATTGTGTTTTGTTCTGCCTTGATTCATTGCTTGTTTTAAGGATCCGACAATCCTTAACTGAATCCGACAATATCTATATTGTCATCTTTTTACACTTTTTGAGGTTGTCTCGCAATTTAAGGTATTGGATTGTTTGTTGGATGTTTTGTATTTGAACAATTTGATTAATGATAATGCTACCATGTTGTTTTGATTTATCTTAAACTAGGATTTTGTTTTTTAGTTTTGTTTTATGTTGGTGTTATTGTTTTTGTAAGGAATTTGATTGGATCCGATAGAATTTGTGTTATGTTTTATTGATGTTTTATAAGTTTGGTTTTTTTCCATCTGTAGTGATGCTGATGCTACTTGCATTTTGTATTGGTTTTAGTTTTGATGGATGAATGAAGTGTTTCTTTTGATTGTGTGTAGATAAAATGCAATCAGATAGTGGCAAGCTATTTATCGGTGGAATATCGTGGGACACAAATGAAGAGCGACTCAGGGAGTATTTCAGTACTTATGGAGAGGTTAAGGAAGCAGTGATAATGAAGGATCGGACAACTGGTAGAGCTCGTGGATTTGGTTTCGTTGTTTTCATTGATCCAGCTGTTGCAGATATTGTCGTGCAAGAGAAGCACAACATTGATGGAAGGATGGTAATTTCTCGTCATGTCCCCTCTTTTAAGTCCATGGCTTGCATTTTGACATGATATTAATGTTCTCTTTTCGAATTATATGGCATTAGAATTAGCATTCTCACTTTACATATAGTTTATGATATTGAATTGTTCCATCCAAGATTTGAATTCAGGTTCTACTGAAGGATCCGTCCTTAACAGGAGCTCATCAACCACTTGAGCCCAATCATATAGCTATTTATGATATTGAACTGTACTTTGATTTGCACAATTCATTTGTTTTAATTATTTCCTTAGCTACATTTTAAGATGGACCAAGACGAAGTATATTTCCCTATATACTTCATTCTCGAATGTTATCTCCTTTTATTTTCATTATTATTTTCTCTTCTTGTCATCTGTTATAAAGATCTGTACGTCGTTGACACCTTTTTTTCCCCCATGTGATTTATAGTTAATACTTTTACATCTTTCACTAGGTTGAGGCGAAGAAAGCTGTTCCTAGGGACGATCAGAACGTATTGAGTAGAACCAGTGGCAGCATCCATGGTTCTCCTGGTCCAGGTCGCACTCGTAAGATATTTGTTGGAGGTTTAGCTTCTACAGTGACAGAGAGTGACTTCAAGAAGTACTTTGACCAGTTTGGGACCATAACAGATGTTGTAGTAATGTATGATCACAACACTCAGAGGCCAAGAGGCTTTGGATTTATCACATATGATTCTGAAGAGGCTGTTGACCAGGTCTTACTTAAGACGTTTCATGAATTGAACGGTAAAATGGTTGAGGTCAAGCGAGCAGTTCCTAAGGAGTTATCCCCAGGACCTGCCCGCTCTCCTCTCAGTGGATACAACTATGGTCTGAGTAGGGTCAATAGTTTCTTGAATGGCTTCAATCAAAGTTACAGTCCAAGTACTGTCGGTGGCTATGGACTTCGGGTGGATGGTAGGTTCAGTCCGGTTGCTGGTGGCCGAAATGCATATGCACCATTTGGATCTGGTTATGGAATGGGTATGAATTTTGAGCCTGGTTTGAGTCCTGGTTTTGGAGGGAATGCAAGTTTCAATGGCAATCTTAGCTATGGACGGGGATTAAATCCTTATTTCATCGGCGGCTCCAATAGGTTTGGCAGTCCTGTTGGATATGAAAGTGGTAACGGAGGTAGCAATTCTTTCTTCAGTTCAGTGACTCGAAACTTGTGGGGGAATGGAAGCCTCAACTATGGAACAAGTTCTGCAAATTCCAATGCATACATTGGATCAGGAAGTGGGAATGTTGGAGGAAATGCATTTGGCAATACTGGTGTCAACTGGAGTTCTTCGCCGATTTCTGGACATGGTGGCGGGAACAATGTGTCACAGGGTAGTGGCAATCTTGGATATGGAGGTGGCAACAACGGTTATGGATTGGGGACTGAAGGGTATGGAAGAAGCAGTGGTTCCACTCTCGCACCAACATCTTCATACTCTACATCAAATGGTGGTGGTGTAGATGGGGCTTTTGCTGATTTTTACAACAACAATTCGGTCTACGGGGACACCACTTGGCGATCTTCAAATTCTGAGAGAGATGGATCTGGTCCCTTCGGTTACGGACTTGGTGGTGCACCTTCGGATGTTTCTGCCAAGACTTCTCCCGGTTATGTTGGTGGTTATACTGTTAATAAAAGGCAGCCAAATAGGGGTAAGAGCGACATTTCATACTCATACTTATACCAACTTCTCAGTCAATCAGCATAACTATTACTACAATACAAAGTTTGGACTTTTGTGCAATAATCTAGGCAAATGTCTTCTTTTAGTTGCTTGACAATGCGAGTATATGCCAGAATCATTGAATTTCTGTTTTTTTTTTCTCTTTGGTAAATTGGTTATTATGGTGGAAAACTTTTTGTTGGTATTTTGCCTTGTGTTCAACTCATTGGTTCTATTGGTTTGCTTCTAAGTGACATATAACAAAGATACTGTCTTGTGCTCAATCCATTTGCTTTATTGTCTTGTGCTCAAAATTGAAAGATGGCTTCAAACAAGTAAATATAATCTTCATAGAAAATCATTATGCTGATTGTATAGAATGTGATGCAAGTTTTGTACCAAATTTTGAACCAATTTTTCTTGATGCATCATTACCCTACTCCAGGGTATTTTGTTTTGGATGTCATTGAATTTGTCACACAGCCTTAATTTCTTTTTGCATGGTTTGGGCCAGTAGTGTTAGGTTGTAGATAGAGTGTGATGGTAGGAAAAAACATTCCAAGTTTGACGGATGAAAAATGTAAAGAAAGTGACTGTTAATTTAGATATTAGATAAAAGAATAAGGAGTAATATAAGCTTTTATAAAGTATGAAATTGCAATTAATGATCTAGATATGTATTGTTGTAAGTTGAAGGGGAAATTGCACTCATCTTCCCTATGGTATGCTTAAATCACGCACATTTCTATCTTTTAGTCACTCACTTGCAACCTTTATTTGTTGGAGACACCTTCTCTCAGATATGTTTAAATGTCACACACACCCCTCGATTTTGACAAAATTGAAGGAAGTTGAGCGTCATCGAGGGGAGGGTCAATGTCTTTTATAAAATATAGTGTGTGTGTCATTTAAACATATCTTAGGGGATGTGAGTGCAATTTCCTCTAAGTTGAATTAATAACCTTATATATACATTTGCACAGTTCACGTACGCAAGTATTATAATACTATTATATTCCCAAACTAAAGTATTGCTTCATCATTCATGATCAGAAGTTGTAACTAAATGAAATTCAATGCTGTAATAGCTTATTAAAAATGAGGGTTGTAATGGAGATGATTACAATGACTCATGTCTGTCTATTTAGTATTTACATCTTCCCCCGTCAAAGCAACATTTGGTTATGGACTTAAAATTCAAATCCACATAGTCGGCAGGTTGATTTGGCTGACGTAGGTAGTTAGTTTGTACTTCGTAATTGTGTTAAATTGTTAGAAATTATCATTTTCATATTTTATTTTAAATTTAGTTTACTTTGGGATCGGTTCAGCAGTATATCCCCATTCTTCATGTCGGCCTGTCCTAATACTCGAAACTCGAAATCACGGGGAGAAAAAAACTTTGGAAACGATCCACAAAAAGTTTTGGATAGTGATCAGGGATGTAAACTTTAGAAGTTAAGATTGATGCATTCTTGTAATATGCTTTTGTTTTATTCGAATTTAGTTGTCCTTTTTTGCCAACACTGATAAACTTCTATATTTGTTTCAGGAATTACTACATAGGAAGATCGTTTTGTTGACACGAACTTGTAGGCGAAGATAATCCAGTGAAGCAGGTGAATTGTGAATTTTGCACACCACTGTTGTTACTATATTTCAAGTTTAAGACATAAGATGTTTGGTTATCTAGGGCTAACTGAAGTGCCTGTTTTGAGGATTCAGATATAGAGATAGAAGTTACAAGGGAATGTTACGGCTTGAGTTTTTGATTTATTACTATTTAGGTTTTTGGGTTTTTGGGATTTGAGTGAGATGTAAAATCTGATTGCGGGATATAGCGGAAGTGTATCATGCATCACATGTGAGAAGCGATATAAAAACATTGAAAAACATTTCTTTTTATTTTCTTTTCTTTTTGGGGTAGCTTTTTGCTTGTAATGTCATGCAAAATTGTGGGTTCTACTCAGGAATTGTTTGTTCCTTCAATCATTTTGGTTTGATTTTAGCATATTGTAATCTGAGGATTTTGTTGATTATTAGTGTGATACATTGAAGGGATACCCTTCTAGGGTCTCCGTGAATAAGTTACATTACATTTTGATAATTTTTTTTTATAAGGAGAATATTTTAGGCTACATTTGTTTTCCAAATTCTACCAACCATTTAATATTTATTATGTGTTCAATAATTATGCATTGACAATGTACAAACATTTTATACATACGTTTAATCAAATCTTAACCTTTGATGTTAACTACAAAGTTGGACAGCATTAGCTGGATATTTGTATTGCTATGATAGGTTTTGTTGGCAGTTTGGTAGTGTTAGTCATCTAATCATGGATCAAAGTGTATTTTCTTAATATATCTTTTTATTACCATCATGATAGTGTTGTTTTTAAGGCATCATATGAACCATGTACAATATTTTCATAGCAAAGTCATAGGACTTAGATGCCTGTAGCTGACATCTTGAACTGAATTTCTTTTTATTTTACTAATTTTTTTTTACATAGATTTGAAGCAACCTATTCTTAGAAGTCAACTTGTTTGGTGGCTTTTTGTGTTTTGGTTTGAAGATTTGTTGAGTTGCTTTTCTTTTCAAAATGCTTGAAAAATTGGACATTATTCTTATGTCTGATTTTTTTATTACCTTTCTGATAGATATCCTTAACATTTCAAGTATCTTACAATATTTTACTAATTTGAGATTAACATGCATGGTTATTAGATTAGATTCTATTTGCTTTAAGTATTTGTCAAACAATTTTTTATCAAAGCATCATTCAAATCAATACAAGTATCCGATACTTTGATTTTATTTTTTGGGTACAATATCCGATGCTTTATTTTTAGGGGAAAACAAGAAAGATTCTTACTGTCATTTGCATTAGCTGGTTTTGGAAAGTACAATAGTACGACCAGAAGGCAAATGGGACAAACATTCTATTTTAGTAGAAAACATAGCGAGATAAATTTTGCATCATGCACAAGTTGTTTCCACCGTTTGATTAATATATTCTACTATTGGATAAAATGAATGAGATATGACGAGAGTTATTGATTAAATGGTGGAAAACAGATTTATGCATGGTGTAAGACTAATTTCAAACCGTTGGTAAAGTTACACACTTGATGAAGTCACCCATCCTTTCTTGATCGAATTTGCATCTAAATATTTGGACTTTTTAGAGTCATTTGTTTCAATAATTCTATTCTATTTGTGAGTGGTTTATTGACGTGCAACCTATTTCTCTACCATAGATTTAATATCTATAGTTTATTTTTTTATTATTATTTTTATAATAAAAATAGATGGCAGATATTTTATATTGGTATATAATTGATTATTTACGATTAGTCCGTATTCACCTTTCTTTACCTCTTCCTCGCTTGTAAGTATGATACCTTATGGATTCTACGAGTCTAATGTTGCTTGAGTCATATTATAATGACCCACCTTCCACCGTATAGCACAATCCTTTATTATAAAGAATTGCGTTGTATGTGGCGGAAGGTGTTCATTGTATACAACAACCTAACACTCCCTGCTCTCATTGTTAAGCACCACCCTTATGCACTCATCGCTCACCCACTAAACCTTGCAATTAACTTCGATAGGAGGAGCACCACACATCTTAGTTCCTAGTTCTTGCACTTTCTCTGTGTTTGTAAAACCTAGTATTCTTTGAGCGCGTGCTTTTTACACTCTTGGTCCTCACTCATTACTTTGTCATCTCAATAAGCATAAAATCCTTTTTGGTGATTCATCTTCTCGGTTTAAGAGTCTCTGAGATCTACACATTCTCTACAATCATGTCAATATCAATATTCTTATTCCACAAAATTTGACAACTTGGAGTCATTTTGATGCATCCTTATCTGGTATCAAATGTAATGCAATAACCACAATGTTCTTCAACTCACCTATTTCTTCCCTTACTTTAACCAATTTTTTTTTGTTTTTTTTTGTTTTTTTTTGTTTCTTTACCACATTCAAACTACCCGAACTAGAATCTCCTCGCTCAAAATGAAAATGACATCAACATTCAAGCTACCTCCTCTTTGCAGCCCAAAACCCAAGATGATGGAATTTTTGTTGAAGAAATGAACATCCTAACATAATTCAAGTAATTGAGGTACAACATTTCAGGTTCAGAGACTCAATTAGGTTGGTTTAGTGGTATTGGCTTAGGATCTGGAAGTGTGCTCATCCGGTTTGATTATCCCCGATGTCATTTGAATGGACTAATAGAAGTTTATAGAGAAGTTGATCTTTCATTATGCAAATTTACGTGGACAAAATTTTACATCAAATTTAATTTTTTTTTTTATGATATATATTAATGTCTATGTTCATAAAATTGAATTAGTGATAAAAATAGTCATAAATTTGAAATTAATAATTAAGTAAGAATTCATTTTCCCTAAAAAAAAAAAAAGAAGTTAGAATTCATTTAGACAATGTCATGTCACCAGTTGAGTTGCCGCACAAGTATCCCACTTGTCATTTCATCAAAATTTACCCTCAAAATTCATTTTGAAACTCATATGAGTGGGAATAAGGCTTCTTAAATTGCTCAGTGTTGCATAATTAAGAGATATTAGAAACTATCCAGTAGTACACAATAATTAATTGAGTTTGAGAGCTTCGAAGCTGCACTAACAAATTAATATGTATCAATACACTTATTTCATAAATTAACGATAATTTTTATGAAATAAAGAACTATTTATCAATTTTTATAATTTAAAAATAATCATTTAATAAAAAAATATCATTCTAATATTTATAAGAATCATATTGAAATCTTTATATTGAGATTGTAAATGATAAAAAAAAAACATCCTTTTTCATTAACAAACAATTCATTTGACTATTAATTTAAAAATGGCTTGAACGCAATTTTGACCTCCTAACAAAAAAATAATGCAATTTTAACCCCCTAATTTTGCCATGTTTAGGAAAATTTGTTCTTTTGACCCTTTATCTTTACAAAAAGTTACGATTTTGACCCCATTTTTTTTGGACACGTGGCGGTTTCTCAGCATAGTTGAGAAAACTTCGGGGTCAAAATTGCGTTTTTTTTTTTGTTAGGAGGCCAAAATTACTATGATGGCAAACATAAGAGGTCAGAAGTGCGTTTAAGCCTTTAAAAATCTAGTACATCGATGCACTTAAAATTGTACTCCCTCCATTCCTTTTCTTTTGATGTTTTAGCTCTTGACACAAGTTTTAAGGAGTAATTAAAGTATATAAACGTTGTGTGTTTTTACTTAAATGTTTTTATTTATCATTAAATTCACATGTGATAAACCAAATGTCATAACTCATAACTACTTTAATAGTTTATCGTGTTTTCCAACAAGGATAAACTTGAGAAAACAATAATAAATTCACTAAAACATCAAAAGTTTTGAAAAATAGTTGAAGTTCTAAAACATAAAAAAAAAAATGAATGGAAGGAGTAAAAATCTATATCTATATTTATCTAATCTTTACTTGGTCAAAGGCGGAATTTATCAACAACATTAATTTTGTCAACAACAACATTTTCAAATTTTTTTTTTGTCAAAAAAAAAAAAAACATTTTCAATATTTTTCCTATAATGATGCTTAAATCATCATCAAAGTTTTTTTTCTTTCTTTCCTTCCTCTATTTTTGGGCTGCCGATAAAAAGAGCAATGATAGGTTGACCACTTCATATGATATACATCCCTTTAATCTTCATACACAAAAGTGACATGTGGTGACGTGGCTCCCACACATTCATTAACTTTGTCTATCATTCTCTCTTCTCTCTTCCGTCACATGGGGTGTACAAGAATGGTACAAAAAAAGGTGTCTAACATATGATTATTCTATAAAAATAAGTGTGTTTATAATCTTTCCCTAGTAAAGACATTTTTTTAGCACACAATCTTTACATAGTGAAATTGATTACACGCAGAAAACAGTACACACAACAACAAATCAGACCGTCTCTATCTGATTCAAGCCGTTCTGTTACCTCCATGATGATTCATACGGGAGAATGACCTGAATTTGTAGGTTTTGTTTGAGCTAGTTTTGAAAGATATTGATCCAGTGGTATCTACAACCAAATTTGACAATGATAAGTTTCTTATGCGCTATTTTTACTTTACCATGAGTCATTGTAAAAATCTTTCTCTTCATTATGTCAATTTAGATAATTCTATGTCGAGTTGATGAATGCATGTTTTTCTCTCCTAAGGTCCCTTTCTCTCTGATCTGTCCTTTGTGAGATTCTGTTGTCGATTGATTACCCTTAATCTAATCGCTTGGTGGATTCTTTGTCTCCTTCTATTAGCCTTCATTACGTCCAGATCTGGTGAGGCGTGGTGGTAATATGTCAACGATCTGCGCCTTTAATTTGTTTTTGGTTAATCTTCCCTTTGAATGTGCGAATCTGCTTCTGATTTGGTCTTTAAGGAAGAATCCGGCGAATCATATGTCGAGTTCTTTGCCTCTCCTGATTGTTTTTTCGGAAACTTACTACCCAGAATCAAAGGTAATAATAGATTTGCATCTGGGTATTTATGGCGCTCAATCAATCCTTTTGATTGTAATGATTCATGAGTTATTGGCTCAGATTTACCGTCACGATGCACTGTGTTTCAAATTGTCCTATAAATCTGTCATATTAGTGGTTGCTGGTGTTCATTACCCCCTTCTCTCAATTCACTATTCTATGAGATACAACCTTACCCTTTTGTCATACATCACGTTCCTGAGTCTTAACTTCATCATCCAAATGGAAAATCTTAACCTTAATAGTGACAGCAGCGCTGCAACTCAGCGACCAAATCTTACCCAAGCCGAACTGCTTGATTTGTGTTTAATTGGTCGGGTAATGGTGAACAAGCCTATTCATATTTCCACACTTGAGACACGACTCGGTCCTATCTGGGAACCAAAATACCAGATGACACTAATTCAGATGGAGGGCAACAAATTCATGGTCCAACTATACTCAAAAGCAGATCTCACCAGAATCCTGGATAGAAGCCCGTGGCTGATCGACAACAACATGCTGATTTTGAAAAAGGTTGCTATTGGAGAAGATCCTCTGATGGTAGCACTGGACACCACTGAGATTTGGGTGCAGATACATCAATTGCCTTTTGGCTTCATGGACGAGAAGGTGGGCGCACTTGTCGGAAGCCATATTGGTAAAATGATAAGGTTCGACGAAGAAAACAATTATGGGCCTTGGCGCAAGTTTATGAGGGTTCGGGTTGAAATTTCGATGGATACCCCACTACAACAAGAGCTGGTCATCGAGCGGGAGAAAGGAGACAATATCAAACTTGTCTTTAAGTTTGAAAAACTAGGTAAATTTTGCTTTGTCTGCGGTGTCATAGGTCACTCTGAAAATTTTTGCAGTGACAAATTCGAGTCAAGCTCAACAGATAATGAGAAGAGGTGGGGCACTCACCTAAGAGCTGAGAATAATGCGGTGGGAAATGGAAGCAAGGAGGCCAACAGGTGGATTGTTGGTGGTCGGAGCAAGGTAACCGGCAACCGGAATGGTGGTGGTGCGGCCAACATTGATTGCCATTCAAAAGCAATTACTAGCCAAGGCGTTTCAAACCACAGAATATTCGGTCGCATTAAAGTTGGTATTAATTCGGAGACAAGAGCATTAACTTTTTTTAAGTACACTGAATGCGAACGGTCGGATGGAACTGGTTTAGTGCGATGGTGGACAGAGATCGACCCTACCAAAGTCATCATTGATGTAGATACTTCCAAGGAAGTCAGAAATACTACAGCTTTATTTGTCCCAAATCTTACCAAGTCGGATAAAGTTAACAAAGTTTTAGCGGAAGGGATGACGGAGAAGGATGAATTCTTGTATGCTAATGGTGGGGGTGCAGAAGCACTCTGAAAGTTAGTTGATTTGGAAGCCCAGCATAGGGCAAGCCCACAATTGTCACGAGCTGGAAGCAAAGAAGCGCGTACAGGAGCTGAAAAGAAAGGGGCGCGTGATGCAGGCGCTGAGGTGCTGCCACTAGCCGACAGCTGGGTCCCTCAAAGGACCAGTCAACAAGGTCAAGTTGTGCCTTTTAATGATATTCAACAGCAAGGGGCCCCACGGTTGAGTCAACCAAACCAGCAATTACTACAGCAATCATTACCTCTTAAGACAATGTCTGCACATGTTTATAGACAACTGTTTGCAAAGGAGACAACACCTATAAATGTCTCTTTTAATACTAATAATGCTGTCTTTCAGGTCCAAAAAGTGGACAAAGTTCATCAATTAATGTCTGCAGGGCAAACATCAGTGCTGGTCCCTACTCCTAACAACACAGAAAACTGTGCGGAATTTGCTGCTACAAGGGAGAAGACAAGCCAGCCGAGCCAGCACAGCCGAGCTAGAGCCGCAAGACTTGGCAAAGGACCGGCTGCGGTTCAAACCCATGGAAAGCCAAAGAAGCCGGCTATTGCACGCAACCCGGTGCAGCCAGATTCCTTTATGGCTTCTGCACGTGGGGCCAATAGAGCTGGTGGGCCTCAAGATGATTCTGGGCCTAAAAAAAGGTCTAGAACAGATACTGCTAAAGAAGGTGATCGTGGTCAAGAGGTGCGAAAAGAAATGTCTGTTGTTAACAACCCGGTGTATGAAAAAGATGAAACGGCGGGACCTGCTAAGCAGGCCTGCCGAGAACAATGAGTATTATAGTATGGAATTGCCGAGGACTGGGAAACCTGCGAGTGATTCCTAAAATCAAATTCCTTGTCCGGTACTATAAACCGGATATCCTTTTTCTTTGTGAAACAATGGTTGATAATAATAAAATAGAGGAATTTCGCTATCTTTTGGGTTTTGATTTTTCTATTGCACCTACCAGAAATAATAGAGGTGGAGGTATTGCTTTATTTTGGCGGAATACGGTTAATTGTAGCATCATTAATTACTCAACTAACCATATTAGCGCTAAAATTGAAGAAGTTAATCAAAGCAAGTGGGTATTTACTGGCTTTTATGGGTACCCAGATATTGCTAGAAGAAGAGACTCTTGGAATTTTATTCGGAGTCTTGCTAACCAGATTAGTCTACCTTGGTGTATCATGGGAGATTTTAACGATATCCTTCACTCAGATGAAAAAAAAGGAAGAGCCACTAGACCAAACTGGCTTATCAAGGGCTTCCGACAAGCTATACAAGAGGTAGAGCTCATTGATATTCATATGGAAGGTTATCCGTTCACCTGGTTTAAAAGTTTGGGTACAACACGCGCAGTGGAAGAAAAGCTCGACCGTGCGTTAGCAACTAATCCTTGGATGCAGCTCTTTCCAAATGCAAGACTAGAAAACCTGGTTGCTCCTTCATCAGATCACTTCCCTATCTTGCTAGATAGAACTCCAGTAATTAGAAGCCACAGAGTCGAAAGGTCCTTCAAGTTTGAAAACGCATGGAGAATTGAGGATGGAGTTAATGATGTTGTTCAGGGTAGTTGGCTTGGTAGTACAGGGCAT
The DNA here is from genome assembly GCF_003473485.1 of Medicago truncatula. Lineage (NCBI taxonomy): Eukaryota > Viridiplantae > Streptophyta > Magnoliopsida > Fabales > Fabaceae > Medicago > Medicago truncatula. The sequence goes on from NC_053046.1 coordinate 43,954,425, forward strand.
AATGTTATGGAAAAATTAGCAAGTTGTGCAGAAGACCTCACGCACTGGAGTAAAACTCATTGTCACAAAATACAAACAGACATTGAACATTGCAGAAAGCAACTCCATAGATGTCGTACTACCCATGGTATCCAGGATGAAACGTATTTTGATAATATGAGGAAGAAACTTGATCATCTGCTAGTCCAAGAGGATATGTTCTGGCGACAAAGAGCCAAAAAGCATTGGTACCGAGATGGAGACCTGAATACAAAATTCTTTCATGCAGCAGCAACTTCCAGGAAAAAAGTTAATAAAATCCTCTCTCTCGAAAATAATGAAGGAGTCCGTACTTCTGATGAGGGTGGAATGCGAGTGATAGCAAAAGAATACTTCGAGGAACTGTTTGAAAGCTATGAAAGCACATGTTCTCCGGTCACCAATATGCTCAATCAAGTAGTTGATCATGAGGACAATGTGCAATTGACAGCCCCGTTTTGTAGAGAAGAGTTTAGAGACGCAATGTTCTCTATGCACCCTGATAAATGCCCAGGCCCTGATGGTTTTAACCCAGGCTTTTATCAACACTTCTGGTCTATCTGTAGTGATGACATCTTCAACGAGTGTTGTCAGTGGATGAATGAAGGACAATTCCCGTCATCTCTAAACTCCACGAACATAGCTTTAATACCAAAAGGAGTGGAACAGAAAACTATGAAGGATTGGCGACCTATAGCTCTGTGTAATGTACTTTATAAACTCTTGTCAAAAGTCCTCGCTAATCGGTTGAAGAAGATCCTACACAAGTGTATAGCGGATTCACAGTCTGCTTTTGTGCCTGATAGATCCATCTTAGATAATGCATTAGTTGCTATTGAATTAGTGCATTATATGAAGACTAAGACAAAAGGCAAAGAAAAAAGTGTGGCACTGAAATTGGACATAGTAAAGCATATGATAGAATTGATTGGGCATACCTCAGAGATGTTATGAGTAAGTTGGGATTCTCGGCTAAATGGATCCAGTGGATCATGATGTGTGTGGAAACAGTGGATTACTCTGTTATTCTAAACAAAGAGAAAGTTGGGCCTATTATTCCAGGACGTGGTTTAAGACAAGGCGATCCATTATCTCCCTATCTTTTCATCCTCTGCGCCGAAGGACTCTCGGCGTTAATCAGAAATGCTGAAAGTAAGGGAGACCTTCAAGGCGTTCGTATTTGCCGCACCGCTCCAAGGGTTTCCCATCTTTTATTCGCTGATGACTGTTTTCTTTTCTTCCAAGCGAATTTGAATCAGGCGAATGTCATGAAGCAAATTTTATTGCAATATGAGGAAGTATCGGGCCAAGCAATCAGTCTCCCAAAGTCTGAGATTTTTTACAGCAGGAATATGGATGACCAACTCAAGCAATCTATCACCAACATTCTGGGAGTTCGCGCGGTCTTAGGGACCGGCAATTATCTTGGTTTACCATCCATGGTAGGCCGGAGCAAAAAGGCAACTTTCAGCTTTATCAAAGATAGGGTTTGGCAAAAAATCAGTAGCTGGAGCAGTAAATGTCTATCCAAAGCAGGTCGAGAGGTTATGATAAAGTCTGTTCTTCAAGCTATCCCTTCCTATGTTATGAGTATTTTTAGGTTACCACATACCCTCCTGGACGAAATAGAGAAGATGATGAATGCCTTTTGGTGGGGACATGGTGGCTCCAGAAATAGAGGCATGAATTGGCTTACTTGGGAAAAGCTCTCTGTTCATAAAAATGATGGAGGTATGGGCTTTAAGGATTTAGCAGCTTTTAACGTTGCTATGCTTGGTAAACAAGGGTGGAAATTACAAACTAACCCTGATAGCCTTGTTTCCAAGATTTTCAAAGCTAGATACTACCCAAATAGTAGTTATCTAGAGGCTAAACTGGGTCATAATCCCAGCTTTGTTTGGAGAAGCATTCATAGTGCAAAGGTGGTGGTTAGACAAGGAGCTCGATGGAAAATAGGGGCCGGTTTTGATATCCCTATTATTAATGCACCTTGGATTGGGTCAGGTTCTAGTATTCCACCCATTGGGGAAGACATGGTGGCCCTCCAACCGTACTCAGTTGGAGAACTAATAGACCAAGAGCAAAAAATCTGGAAGGAACCATTGCTTCGTCAACTTTTTGTTCCGGAAACTGTCCAGAATATCTTGAATACTCCTCTTCATCATCAGGTTCAGAGAGATAAATTGCTCTGGAAGGCGGAGAAAAATGGCCATTATTCAGTTAGAAGTGCTTACCGGATATGTGTAGAGGAAGTGATTAACAACAATCATTTGCGTAAACCAGGGTATTGGAGTGGTATTTGGAGACTAAAAGTCCCCCCCAAGGTAAAAAGTTTGATCTGGCGCATTTGTAGAGATTGTTTCCCGACACGGAAGAAGCTACAAAGCAGGGGTGTTAATTGCCCTTCAGAGTGTGTCAGATGCGAAGACCCCCATGAAGATAGTTATCACATAATGTTTCATTGTCCTTTAGCAATCGAAGCTTGGCAGGCGGTAAATCTATGGCACCTGATTTACCCTGCTATACACCAGTTTGACAATGCTCCTGACATAATCTTTAACCTACTACAAAACGTACCAGCTGTTCATATAGAGAATATTGTTACTATTATGTGGAGTATATGGAAAGCAAGGAATCTGAAGCTGTGGCAACAAGTGTCAGATACAACCATCACTATCTTGGAAAGAGCGAAACATTTGCTACAAGGTTGGAGAAACGCCAAGCTTAAGCAAACTCCTCTAAGTTTGGATAGCTCATCTTCCAATCAAAGTTCCTCTTCCCAAAGCAAAAATACGCCTGTTAGATGGAGCAAGCCAAGAGCTGGAAGGTATAAGTGCAATGTTGATGCATCCTTTCCAAGTGATTCCAACAAGGTCGGTCTGGGAATTTGTATCCGGGACTCAGAAGGGAACCATGTACGCTCCAAAATTATGAGTTTTTCTCCAGTTTGCTCGGTAGACGTAGGAGAAGCTTTGGGTTTATACCAAGCAATAAGGTGGATACAAGAACTTCAATTAACAAATGTTGATTTCGAGGTTGACTCTAAAAGAGTAGCTGATTATTTCAACAAAGGCCATGGAGATATCATCGAATTCGGCTCCATTATGGATAAGAGTATCCAATGGTGTCACAATTACTTAACAAACTCTCATGTTGAGTTTATTAGGAGGCAAGCAAATGAGGTTGCTCACACTCTAGCCAAGGCAGCCACATCTAGTACTAGCTTCCAGATCTTTGATGATATTCCTACATGTATTAGTGATCTAATTTTTAATGAAATGATATAATTTTCTTTCTCTCAAAAAAAAAAAAAAGATAATTCTATGTCAAATTTATACAAGAAATCTTTCTAGCAAACACATTATGTCCTTAAACCGTATTTAACACTAATGTTTTGAGGCAATTTCTTCGTTTGCAACATTAATGAAGTTGTACTCCCGTTAGAATTGTTTGCATGGTCTTGTTTTTAATTTGTCGAGCACATTGGTACGGATGCAACTATAGATCTTATAAATTAGAAATCACTATTCTTGAATTAAGAATTTCTTAGTATTGGATTGAATCTTTGCTCTTTTACTCTAAAAAGCTTGTCCCAAATTGTCTTTACAATTTTCTGCATATACGTTTGGATTGTATGTTTCATGCTTGACCCTAAATGCAATTGACATTGTGGTTTGAAACTGAGATCAATTGCACTACTTAACAAAATTATATATGCAGAATGATTATTATTTTTTATTTAAAATGAAAAATTGAACATATCTTCGTTGGGTTTAATTTGTAAAGTTTATCATTGTAAATTACATGCTTTCATTTTTGAAATAGTATTAATATCAACGCAGTGCAACCCTCAAGATGATGTTAATTCACTAGTGAGTTTTAAAGTTTTAACCCAACTCCCAAATTGTCAAAATTTGAGTATCATGTGGCCCAAATCTGCAAAATCATACATAAAGTCGTCAAACCATACATTATCAATCTTCCACTAGAAATCAACCTTTCTTGTCGAACATGATTAACCAAGCTCACTTTTAAGTTGCAAACTTGCTAAAATCATCATGCTACCATTTACATGCATCCCTGCAATATTGTAAATCGGATATCTAATATTACCTAATTGTACCATCTGATAATTTACTATTGAAGACGTATAAATTTTAAAGCTTCCATCAAAAGAATTTTGATATCCTATTAGAGTTTGCAATCATACTATACTCTTTAAAGTAATAGTATGGTATGATTGCAAGCTCTACTTTGTTATTGAAATTATTCTAATGGAAGTTTTAAAACTTATACATCTTCAATAACAAGTTATAATTTGTTACAAGATGGTAATATTAGTTTTTCGGTTTACAATATTTCAGGGATGCCTGTTGATGGTAGCATGATGATTTTTGCAAGTTTGCAACTTTCTCAAAACGTGAGTTTGGTTGACCATGTTTAAATTAATTTTTTCCTTTATAACCTCCAACTTCGTATCCATCGATTCAAATCAATTGAGCTACCCAACCTATATGAACTCTCCGATGCTAAATAAATTTATATCACCCGTGCATGTAAATGGGTAGATTGTATGTGTAGCTTGATTTTTTTTTTTGACAAGATGTGTAGCTTGATTGTTAACTTGAATCGTGTGATATATGGATTTATATTGTATACATGAATTTATATTGGCTTAAATGTGTTTTTGATCCCTTAACTATTTATTTGGTATCGCTTTGGTCCCTTAACTAAAAAAAAGATTGTTTGAGTACATTATATTTATCTCCGTTACCTGTTTTGGTCCCTTCCGTTAAAAAAATTCCAAAAACCGTTAGGGTTTATATTATTCATCTTCTTCCTTCTCCTTCCATCATCTTCTTCATAATATTCATCATTAAAAACACACCAACTCAGAAAAAAAAATCATTTTAATTTACCAAACAACAATTTTTTTTAAATCCAAATCCAACCTCTTCAAACCATTACATGCCCAAAAAATTCATTCTCTTGCAACCGTACAACCAAATCCTAACCTTCACCAAACAATCCATTCTCGAACCAACAACAACAACACTTGATTATAAAAATCTTTTTTTTTTTTTATTCTTTAAACCCACAAAGGGAGACTGCAAGAGAGGGAGAGTGGGAGATCGAAAAGAAACAGAAGAATGGAAGAGAAAGGGGAGAGAGAAGGCGGCGGTCGGCGTGAGAGAGAGTTCAGTGAAGAATTGCAGGGAAGAGAGAGAAGTCAGAAAATTGAAGATCATTTGGGTTTGAGATTCAACAGATGATTAATCAAAGAAGGAAGCTTTGAGTTTAAGATTCAACACATAAGAGGAAAGATTGAAGGATTTGTTGATTTGATGAAGAGGATTTGGGGTTTGATGATGATGAAAAAGAATTTTTTTTTCTGGGTTAGTGTGTTGTTGATGATGAAGATCATGATGAAGATGATGGAAAGAGAAGGAAGAAGATGAACCCTAACAGTTTTTTGAATTTTTTTAACAGAAGGGACCAAAACAGGTAATGGAGATAAAGATAAAGTACTCAAACAATCTTTTTTTTAGTTAAAGGACCAAATCGATACCAAATAAATAGTTAAGGGACCAAAAGCACATTTAAGCCATTTATATTTGAGTAAATTACTCCTCCTCCCTTCAAAGATAATGCTATTATATGAATATATATTGTATACAAGAATTTATATTTGAGTAAATTACTCCCTCTCCCTTCAAATTAATGATATTATAACCTCTCTCATCATGATTGATTCAAAATATATACAATCATCCCTTCAAAGATTCTGATTTATATATTTTTTATCCAAATAAATATTTTTCCGTTAACTTTCGATTTACCTTGCTAGACAAATTTATATTTTACCAAAATGATTTTTTTGTCCATTTTTTTACTTTCATATCTTCCAATGAGACAAAAAAAAAATATATGCATGTATTCTCAAAAATTGAGATTAGACACAGTTAAAATACCATCTGGTCTATACATCACATTGGTCGCTATGATCAATAAGTCTTGATTGTCGGGTCAAGATTGCAAGGTGTGTATTTTGAGTTTACATTTAAAATTTGATTTAGTGAAGTCGAATATAAATAGTCTGATCTTGATTCAACGACTAAGATATCTGGTTGTGATATTTTAGAGAACCATTGTTGCTCTCTCAAATGTGGATGCCACTACTCCCTTTGTCAGAGCTAGTTCCAATAAGTCCCTCTTTCCTCATTTTCTCTTCCTTAGATTTCCTACAAAAAATAACCCAAGAATTGACCTCCAAAGCAATGGAAACACCAATAAGAGTAGAAAGCCCTAAACAATAACTCAATTTGGCATAAGACCTACTAGCTCCAATCACTTCAAATCCTTGAAACACATTCACAAAGCCAAGAACCACACAAGAGTAACCAACAAAATGGTGGTAAGATTTCCAATACTTCCTAAACTTGTTCGTAGTATTTGGCCTAAACAACAATGCCAAAGTCTGCAAAGCTCCGAGGCAAAACACCGCTATTCCGAGCTTCCTGTGGAGTCCGTACTCAACTCCTGGCGTCATTTTCCCGAGTTGAATACCAATACCAAACCCAACGGTTCCAAGAATAAAACCAAACATTTGTATTCCTGCATGAGCATAGAACCATGAAGGGCCTAATGTCTGAAAGTGTCGAAGATAACGTGCTGTTATCGCTCCTGTTGGTAAAAGTATACCCCAAGATATTGCATTTAGGACGCCATGAATCACTCTTAACATTGTGAGGTCAGTGTGTTGAGATGATGAGGATGATGAACCTGACAAAACATCAAAAGTGGCAATAGAAGATAGATCAATTGATGTTGTTGGATGAATGGTTGGTGAGTAGCCTTGAACATAAAGACCTCTATTCCAAACAAGGTGGATTTTGGTTTTATTCGATTCGAGTTTGAGTTTAGCGTAGATTTGAATAGGCGCACCGTTATGAATGGTTGCCATTTTGCCACCATACATAGCTGCAGAGGAAGAGAGGAGGTTGATATTATCAAAGGGTTGAGAAAGAAGTGGTGATTTTTGGAGTTTTACAGTAGTGTCAAGGATGAAAGGTAGAAGAACTATTTGTCCTGTATTTGGGTCTGGAAATGATATCAAAGCATTAGTTCCTGTCATTTGTGGTGAAGTAGGGTTGATACCAAATCCAACCCAACCAGAAGGTGAAATGAAAGTGCCAAAGAAAATTAGTTCTAAGGTGGAGCTATGAGGGTGTAAAGTCCATGCTATTGAGGCTTGTTGTGTAGGAAGATTCATGCATTTTTGAAAGGTTTTAGTGGAAGTTTCTGTTGTGCAGTGAGATGAGAAAACAATGTGAGGAAGGAAACATAGGGAAAGTGAGAGGAGGAAGAGATAAACATGGAACATGGTGATAGATGTTTGTAGTAATGGATGTTTGTTACTAGCTAGCTTTTGTAAAAGATTTGTGTTTTCTAATGATGTCTTTAGGGGTGAAAAGTGTGAATGTGTCATAATTGATTTTGAGGGAAGTTAGTTTGTGCTTAACTTTGAAGGAAAGCCATTAATAGTCTATCTATGCGTTTGGTGGAGATTTATTTAAAAAAGAAAAAAGAAAAAAAGAGTGGACTCTATAATAAGAATTGATGTTTTTGGCTTATTATGATTGGTTAGAATTTATAATCTAACAATATAAGAGTACAAGACATTATGGTCTCATATAAGATACACTTGTGTCTAGTGGGGCTATTCCTTTTTGTGGTAGCTATGATTTTTATAAGATATTGCAGATTATGTCTGCATATTGTGCTTGCCTTTGAAGCTATGTTATAATCATATAAGTTATGACATTATAATTTCAGCATTGTTTTTGTTTTCTAAAAATTTATAATTATAATCACAGAGAGATAGTTTTTGGACCCTTGTACTATTTAATTATATACATTGACATGTTATACAATATTGTTTTTTACTGAAAGTTTTGGCAGATATGAAGAAAAAGTAAATGTAATTTTTTAACAGGCATGACAATCGGATTATAGGACACCTCCAATAAAAACTATAATTAAAGAAGAAAAGCCTCTAATGTAGACAAAGTCCCAAATAAGAAAATCACGAGTCACAAAGGAAAGTGCAAAGGGCCACAACAATAATGAAATCAGCATGCTTGTGATAATTACTTTTGGCTCGTTGGGTTTTTTTATATCAGAAACAATAGAGTATCAGATTCAAAACACCTAAATCCAAGTCTCAACACTTTTTTGTAGGATTCAAAACAGCCATGTTCACGAAATCCTAATTTAGTTAAAATTGTTGAATGTCATAAGTAACCAAACATTTATTTATTTAGGTTGTAGCTCCTGGGATCTATTGTGCACATGATACAAAGAAGTAAGCAGTCCTCAAAATTGAAATTCTGGAAGCAGAAAATCGGTGGCCGATTTATGGAATCCGGGGCCCGATTTTGCAGTGCTATTGCAGCCTTTTGATGCGTGAATTTTCGATGCCCACGGTGAAAATTGGTGGCCGATGTGTCATAACAACATATTTTTGAAACGTATTTTTATGGGCCAGATTTGTTCCAATTTTATGAGGGATACTTTTACTATAAATATAAACTTTGTATCGAGTAAACCTTGAGATAGAGGGGACTGAAAACAAGGGTTTGGAAGGCAACACAAAATTAGGTTTATATAGAATTTGCTCTTGGCAACAAACACTAAGGTTGGGGTTCATTCACCATGGGAAACTATTAGGACTGAGTCTCTTGGTCACGGGAAGAGATTGAGACTTTGGGTAGAATTAGACGAGAGACTCACGGGAAGAGATTGAGACTTTGGGTAGAATTAGGCGAGAGACTTATTCTTGTAACCTATTGATATCTCTTTTGTAAAGTTACTCATCATACTGGTCAGTTTTGGGCCGAATTGTGTAAACAAATTTCGTGTGTTCTCTCTTCATTTCTCTTGCTGTTTTCTACCTTTGCTTGTGTTTATAACTTCCATACATTTATTTGGTTACTTGATTATTACTTGCTCCACACATCAAGCTCCACACATCAAGTATTTATTGGTGTTATTTTTCATAATAAAGTCCGGTTTCCAAATATTTTTTCTAGTTAATGAACAACTGAGAGCCAATAAATTACTAAAATAGATACAAAATGTTTGTAAAAAAAAAAAGATACAAAATGATTTCTGTGTTTGCTTTTAATTGATTACATGTTGCTTTTTTATATTTCTTTTACATGAAGAGGACTAATAAATAATAATTGATTAATACATACCCACGTACAAATTGAAAATTGAACAAAAATATAAGATAATAATCGGTTATTATACAAATGTAAACATATATTTGAAATTAAACAAAAAATATTGAAGCCTGTTGGATTTGTCACTAGCACAGCTTCCCTCAATTGTCTTTTATCCTCGCTACGTCCACCCAACCAGCTGTTGCAGCACGACACCTGGTTTGGTGGCAGTACCAAAGATAGATGATCGAGGAGGACAATGTCGAAGAGGAAGGAAGCTTGCACTTGTCATCAATGGCTTCATGAAATTGGAAGGAGCAAAGGCTATATAGCATAATACGAAACACAACCAAGCGGTGGAACACAAGACAAGGAAGAGTGATTGGTCAATGAAAACAAGACTCAAGAATGGTCATGAAACATGTGTTGAGGAGAATAAAGTGCCTACAAGTGAGTATGAGGAATGGAAAGCTTGAAAGGTGAATATTCTGTTCCAAATAATAATTTGAATGGAAAAAAGAATGGAAAAAAAAAAAAAGTTTCTTTTGGACTTAATCAACATAGGGCTATTGAATAAAGGAATAATATTTGAGTGACATTATGGTTGATGATATTGATGTTATTGGTCAATCATAATATCACACGTGTACAAAAAAAAAAAACAAAAAATATTATGAAAAAGAAAGAAGAAAGACACTTGTGACATTGTGGTTGGTCAATGTCACCAACCACAATGTTACCAGAATTTCACACACTTTGCTTTATTTTATATTATTTATATGATAAATTCATAAAATAAATGCAAATAAAAGTATTTTATATTATAGTATTTAGATGGTGAATTTTGTGTAATTTGTATTGAAAATTAAAGTATTTTTGAAATGAGAAAAAAATTAATTCCAAAAGAATTGAAACGAGTAGTTTACTTTATAGATAGGACTAGCGGAAAGACGGGCATTATCATGTCCGTCTGTGCGCTCTTTCTACTGCGCTAACGTATGTGATTATTTTATTATGTTTGTTTGTATAATTTTGATTTAAATTTTTAAATATTACTGTAAATTATTTATATATTGATTTATAAACAAAATATTGTCAAGACATATAACTAAATTATTTATGAACTCAACATATTTTAGTTTGCCTACATATAAAATAATGATAATTTATTGTTTATTCTAATAGTAATTAGTAACATCATAACATAAATGTATAAATGACATGTTATGTAAAAAAAAACATTGCTATGATTAAGATAAAATAATATCTTTAATGAAAACTTTTGTTGAATTTTGAGAAACTCCTCTTGATAAAGCTACATATAATTGACCATGGCTGAAAACATGTTGTGGAAGATAGATTCCGACATTGGGAATGGTTTTCCCTTGTGACTTATTTATGTAATAGCAAAACCTAGTCTAACGGAAAACTTTTTTTACTAAGCACAAAGGGAAGTTCTGAACTCACATTTGTTTTTAATTTAATTATGGGTAAGAATGCTCTTTTTTCAGCATTGCTTCATGTTAGGATTTCCATATCCAACATATTCTTAAATAAACCACGGCATAACAATCGTGTTCCATTACACATGCCATATATAGGGTCTATGTTTCGCAACAGCATCAACGTTGCACCTTTTTTTACCTTTAAAATATATGGTGGAATACTTCCTTGAGCAATTGAGTTTAAGAATTCATATTGATATGATATAAGTTATGAGTATTCCCTTCAACTTCGTCAAATGACAACAAATTATGTTCTTCTCCTGGAAACTGATTCATAATTATATCATTCAATTTTTGAACATCATCATTTGTAGGTGTAATTATGGCTATTTTGACAGACCATATATGATGCATCTCATCTATGCAAATCTAATTGTGGAAAAATATGATCAATAAGAGTTTGTATTGACCGTTATCCTTCCCATGGTAACGCAATTTGAGGAGGTATCCTCACCATATCATTGGGTTTGGTAGGTTCAACACCGTCACCAATTCACATAAGAAATTGTGCAAATTTCGGATCATTCATTGATAGCATATTTTGTACTAAATGTATGACCTTGGTATTAGCCCACAAATAAGACCTGATAATACATGCAAATATCATGGTTCCTTGAAAGTGTGTATTTGAAAAATTTATACCTGTGAAAATTTGATTGGGCACGTTTGGCTCACCGATATCATTAGTGCATGATATTTCAACTTCATTTCCTTTTTCTTTTTCTTTCCGTCGTTTATAATTTTATTGTCTTTGAAGTAGTCGTTGTTGTGTTTGCTCATTGTCCATTCTATGTTTTCTTTTCCTTTCATATTCTGTCCTTACTTTCTAGTGATCCTCCCTCGATAGTTAACTTTTTTTATTTCCCATTTTTCTAATAAGAACCGTAAAATATAAAAGATTAATAATGAAATGTATTTTTGTTTTTTGTTTTAAAGGGGTAATAATGAAAGAGTTACTAAAAGTACCATGTATATATTTAATTTTTTTAAACAAAAGAAGGCATGAATTTTTAATATTTTTTTTTTATCAATGTATGACTGTGATATTTGTCCAAATAGCAACATCCATCATTGCTCAATTTAGGTGTGCTCTGTTTACCCAATTTCAAGTCATAGATGTGTGACATGTCGCCAAAATAAATATATTTAAGTGTTAAAATTAAATAGAATGTGGAGCAAATGTAAATGTGAGATTGTTCCGAGGCTATGCTACAACAACAACAGTGAGGGAAGGCCATTTGAAAATATTGCAGGTCTTTATCAATAGTGGAGTGTCACAACTTGCATGTGAAGAGGACAACCATTGTTGACTAAACTAACTACAAAAAAACTTGAGTGGGGAAACAAAGATCACCTAGAAAGCTTAAAGTAGTTGAGTGATAGAGGGTTCAATGTCATCATCGACGTTACGTACCTTGCTGAAGCTATATTGTCTTTATTAAACAAATAATGATTTATTTAATAATTAAAAAAAAAAACCATGGTTCTCTTTATATAAAAAGAAAGCCACGTTATCATAGTTTGTAGAGTTAATTAAGTAAATGGTCCCTATAAATAACCATAATTTTGTTTTTAGTCCCTACAAAAATAAAATCATATTTTTTAGTCCATGTGACATTTTCCTTTAGAATTTCAGGGATCAAAAGTGCTGACGGAAATTTTTTATAGGTACTAAAATTGCTGATGAAATTTTTTACAGGGATTAAAAATGATGACACAAAATTTTCAGGGACTAAACAATGCAATTTTATTTTGTATGACTAAAAATGAAATTTTGAATATTTACAGAACCATTTACTTGATTAACCCTAGTTTGTATAAGCAATTATAAACCAACAAAGTTAAATAATCCATAAAATTAATCGACTATGATTAGTTGTAACATGAAAGAAAAAGAAAAAAAAAAACTTACATGTTAATTATGAATTTTGATGTAGAGGGCTGAGAGAGGTTGAGAAAAACTAAACAATGCGGAAACAAACTATGAACTGTGAGAACCCTACTTATTAATATTTAATATTTAATATAGTGCTAACAAATCTTTTTCTAAAATATTTTGAGTTGTAATCTTTTTTCTAGAGGATTTAAAGTCCAATCATTACCATTATTTTTCGCTCATGTTTGTTACTAATATTTTTTTTAGAGGATTTAAAGTGCAATATTTAGTAATATTTTTGCTCACGTTTGTTACCAATCTTTTTTTTTTAGAGGATTTAAAGTTCAATCTTTAACATTATTTTTTGTTCATGTTTGTTACTAATCTTTTTTTGTAGAGGATTTAAAGTCCAATCTTTAACATTATTTTTTGCTCACGTTTATTACATTTGTTTTAATATTTAAATTAAATTTATTTTTATCTATTTGTTACATGTGTTATTTTATTTAAAATGGTAATTTCTTTATATATATATATATATATATATATATATATATATATATATATATATATATATATAGTATAGATAAATGCTTATCCCAATAGTTTTGTAACAAAAACACAAAAAAATAGTTTTGTAACAATATTATTTTTCATTTGGCTTAAATATGTAAAACGTTCCTGTAATTTCGCGTGTTTTTGCAAATCGTCCTTGTATCTTTTTTTGTTTCAAAATCATCCTTGTAAGTTACTAGCCGTTTGCAATTCGTCCCTCCCGTTAACTCCCGTTACAAAAACGTTGTGGTGGCAGACGGAGACACACGCGGCGAAGTGTGAGTTGGCAAAAGCTTGCTTATGTGTCAAGAGAGATGATGAGTGGTTAGAAAGGAGGGACCAAAACCAAAAACGCAAAATTGCAGAGGGATGAAATTAAAAAAACATACATTTTGTTCATTCCTCTCCCTCTATTTTTTCTTCTTCATATCCAACCCCAATTAAAACTCTACCATCTTAAGCATTAACATATTTTAGTCTGCTAGTACCAAGCATCACTCACATGTTAAACCACAGCAGGAACATAAATAAATCCATTTTTTCCATTTAGTGTTAAATCCAAACCCAAAATTTCATAAATCCTCAAACAAGATAGATCCAAAAGCACCCTTTTGTTCATGCAACAACTCAAAAATCCAAAACATACACGTTTTAATTCATCCAAAAGGGTACTCGATTCAACAAGAAAAAACAAATTTTGGAGGAGAAACTTGAAAGGAGAAATTGTGAGTAAGTGAGTTAACTAGAGATGGGTGAAAAGGAACCGTTTACTTGCAAGATTCGAGAATGTCCCACAAATTATTGACCTCATTGTTGTAATGGAGAATGAGTGATTGTTCTACAGGTTTGAGAGGGATAATTTCAGAGTATCAAATCTCAAACGCTTGATCCAAAAATACACCTAGATGAGCAATGTTTCTTCTTCTCCTTTCCTTCCATGATTCTTTTTCTTGTTTCAATAGAAAAGAAAGAAAAAGAAGTAGATTTTTGCAATTCGTTCAGCCATGTTTCTGTTGGTGATTCCCCATGTTACTTCTCTTTTTGAACGCATTCAACAACACACTCAGCTCACCCTTCTTTTCTATTCTTCACATGAAATCAATGAATTCAAGTGGTATCATGAGCCTTTACCTAGTGTGAAGTGTTCTTGATTTTGGGGAGAAAAACTAAGAATATGTTGATGCACTCTTATCATCAAAAATCCAACACATACACATTTTTAACTGGGGTTGGAGATGAAGAAGAAAAAGTAAAGGGAGAGGAATGAACTAAATTTACTTTTTTTTTTTAATTGCATCCCTCTGCAATTTTGTGCTTTTGGTTTTGGTCTCTCCTTTCTAGCCACTCATCATCTCTCTTGACACATAAGCAAGCTTTTGCCAACTCAGACTTCACCATGTATGTCTCCGTCCGCCACCACAACGTTTTTGTAACAGGAGTTAACGGGAGGGATGAATTGCAAACGATTGGCAACTTACAAGGATGATTTTGAAACAAAAAAAGATACAGGGACGATTTGCAAAAACACGCGAAATTACAGGGACGGTTTGCATATTAAAGCCTTTTCATTTTATAAACTCATCCTCAATTGCTGCAACGATACTTTTACGTCTCCTCGGGTTTCCATTGGTTTGATCCATCAATCTCATATCCGCTTGGTTGGTTGCTGCTTGAAATTCAAACTGCAGCTTGCAATATTCGTGAAATCGTGATGAAAAGATTCGTTGTCGTGGTTTCGACAAATGAGACCGCAAAGGTAATTAAGACTCAATATATACATGATGATATTGCTTTCTCTATTCTCTCAAAATTACCTATTAAATCAACCAAACGATTTGAATGTGTGTGCAAATCATGGTCTCTCTTATTTGATAACCCTAATTTCATTAGTGCCTACGGCAAGGGTTTCTTAACAAAGGATCATTCTATTTATGATGATACATCTCTCCTCCTACATAAAAAAAATACTTGCTCCTTTTGCTGGTTATTGGAAAGAAAGATTTGAGTTATATTCTGTTTCTGGTGAGAGGTTTGGAAATAGGGCCAAATTAGATTGGCCAAGGCCGCTTCCAGGTTATGTTTCTGGTTTTGATATTTTAGGTTCTGGTAGTGTTCATGGAATTCTTTGTCTGGTTTGTGCATATAAAGAAAATATTATATTGTGGAACCCATCTACTAAAGAATTCAAGCTCATTCCTCCCAGCCCTTATAGTTCTGGACCTTACTGGGAAGCTTAATTGGGCTGATAGGGAAGCGTTTGGTTATGACCGTGTCAAAGATGACTATAAATTGTTACGACATTTAGGATTTTCTCAAATGAGTGATTGTGATCTTGATGTGCTTCCATGGGAAGATATATCTTTCGACTCCTTAATATGGGAGATGATATTTTCGATATTCGTTCTGTGCTGACCCACTTGGTGCTTTTAAATGGTTCTATTGCGTTGATCTTAAACTACACAGACACATCTACATTTCACATTTCAATTTTAGGCGAACTCGGTGTAAAAGAATCATGGACTAAGATCTTCATTGTAGGGCCCTTACCTTGTCTCGAGTATCTTATTATCCGAGCAGGAAAGAAGGGTGAGGTGTTGGTCGCAAAAAAAGACGCTGAACATGCTTGGTTCGATTTAAATACTCAAATGATTGAGAACCTTGATGTTAATAAATATGAATTTGCTTGTAGGTTAATTATTCATAAAGAAAACTTTCTTCCATTGGAAAGAAAAAGTATTTAATTTTTTCTTCTTATTTTCGTCCAAGAGGTGATTGTTGTTATTAGGATTTTACCATGTACTGAAAGTGGTTTGTCAATTATTAATATCATAATCATTATCAGGAAATTTCTAGCTTATTTTGAAGGTTTACTGTCGTTCTTTATGTTACCTTACCTGATTTTTCTTTCATTTATAAGAATGATCATTTGATTTTATTGAATGGCCTCTACCATTAAGTACAAATATCTTATATTTTTAAACCTTAATAATCTAATGAGCAAGATATATCTGTTTGAATTTCATTACTTCCTATTTGCAATATCTATGCCTAGGCCTAATTGGTTCAAACACTCTTTTTAAACCATTCCTTTCATTAGGTTGTGCATGAATCCAAAGTTCAAACAAACACATTTCTTGTCTGTGATGTGTTTGCGGCAATGTACTCTTGATTGGTAGATTTTATGCCATTGGTGTTTGGCCTAACCTAGAATGTTTCGTGCTATGAATTATGCCAAGCCTGTTTTGTTTTCTTCACAACTCAATTTATAATTTCTCAGTTCTCAATTATTTCCGCAGCATGTACTTGTGACATATATTTGGTATAAATACTTATATTGTAATCGCTCGATAATTAAAATATATTTTTGATCATTTATAGTCTAATTAATATTTATATTTAAATATTTATTTTGTATATGTCCAATTTAAACATTCATTATTGTTGGATGGAGGAGGATACTTCTAATTTAGCTGGTGTCCCAAATTAAATTAAGGGTTATATGTTTATCCCCTGTAATATTAGTGAATTCCGGTTTACCCCCTGTAAAAAAAATGTGTTTAGATTCCAACTCTGTAATTTGAAGAATTTCGGTTTTAAACCTTCATGAATTTTGGCTGTACAAAATCAATGATATGGCAGGGGGTAACCTGAAATATCGATGATATGATAGGGATAAACCGAAATTCTCTCAAATTACAAGGGCGAAAGTACCTTAAATTTTGTAATTTGATGTCATGAAGGTCCAAAATAAAAAATAAAAAAATTCAAATAACAGGGTTGGAATCTAAACAACTTTTTTTTACATGAGGTTAAACCGGAAATTGCTAATATTACATGGGTAAACATATATGGCTTAATTGCACTTTTGGAGCCCCTATCTTTTTAAAAGTTGCGGTTATGGACCCCTAACTAATTTAAATACAAAACAGCCCCCTATGTTTTGATTTTTTGGCAGTTTTGGACCCCCAAAGCAAAATAAAAATAAAAAATTTGAAATGTGGCACCTCACTTAGGGTGTCACGTTAGCGTTGACCGAGTCAACACTGGACTGGGGGTTCAAAACTGCCAAAGAATCAAAACATAGTGGACTGTTTTATATTTAAATTAGTTAGGGGTCCATAACCACAATTTTTGGAAAGATAGAGGTCCAAAAGTGCGATTAAACCAACATATATTAACCCTTAAATTAATAACTCCCTCCCTATGGAGAGAGGTGCAAAATACTTCCAACTTGTTATAACCAAACTCGCATGAAACAAAGATACAAATCCAACAAAACGCACACGGCAGTCCCAAAAAATACAGACTAAATGAAAGCAATGACAACAACTAAATCAAAATCAACGTAACTAGATGCTAGGAACAAGTACTTCGTAGCCACACAAAAACAAAAGACACAAGACACTCACATCTCCTCAGACAACACAAGCCAAAATGTACCACCACCAAAAATGGCACCAATAGAGACGCAAAAACGCAGCAGCACAAATTCAAAAGAATAGACCACATATTGCTAGCAAAAAAAAGCAACAAATTCAATTTTCTTCACTAGAACAAAAGCCGCAAATTCGAACCAATCATTCAAGAAAAAACGCAATTATATTCCCAAATGTTTTGAGAACTCAATAACGGAACCGTAGTTTAAGATGGATCAAACAAAGCTCTTGATACCACGTTAATAGTCTAGGTTTCAAAGACAATAACAAAACAACGACGATAGCTAGGGTTTCATAGAATACTAATAGCTTAGCATTACAAAAGGGTACAAAAAAAATAAAAATAAAACATAAAGGACTCTAAACTAACGGACCCAATAACATAGCCCAATAACTTTATCATCTAACAAGCCTTTGAACAAAAGACATTTTTTTGTAGTGGGTCATTGACACTGTTGATTACACAACACATCGCACATGCAGTGGCAGATCCGACGTTTGCATAGGTACATTGCTCACAAGACCACTCATTATCATTAGTTATTATGCTGGACACTGTAGCTCGATTTGTCCCCTTTCCTCTTCCACTTCTTCCCTTACTGCTCCCTGCGACATTTTTTTTAAACTCGTTGCTTTGCTTGTAGCAGCTCCATTACTATCCACATCACATAAACCATTCTCTAATGCACTAACCAAATTCTTGAAGAAGTTTTTAGTCACACCGGTCAATCCAGCTAGTTTTGAGCGAAAATCGTTGAATTCTTTAGACGGGTCTTCAGTACTGAGGAATACTTGGAGTTCCTTTTCCGCGCATTGATGAAGTCTCTCCAAACTTGATTCTGCCTCACCTTGCAAGTACTCAAAGAACTGCTTTTTAGCATGCTCATGCTCTGCTAAATAGTATCCATATGCATATGTCCACTTCAATACCCGCCTGCACTCAACTATTTGTAACCAAGCCTCGGTTATGAACTTAAGCTCTGCTTCAGCTTGGCACTGTGCGTCACGAAGCTTCTCTATATGAACCGTTTGCATCTGGTGTAGATCAGCAAGAGCTTTTTGCCTTGAAGATTGGTTGCTAGCCCACCGCTCATAATAATGTGTATACCTCTCCAATAAATTCTTTGCCATTTCTCTTCTTTTTTCAGTTTCATCATAATCCCCCTTTAATTTAGAGTTTTCATAACGATTGCAAGCGTCGTAACCGCCAGTGCTGCTACCATGGTCTGACCATGCACCAAGGCATAGCCAGCAAAATTCAAATTTGCAAGGTGGAGTACAAGTCATATGCATGCACCCTAGGTTTTTTTCAATTGGTCTCTTGCACTTGGGACACGGCTTCGAGTTAGCAAGTATCCAGTTCGTGTTTTCGGATTCTGAACTGTTTTTCAAAATCCACTTCGACACTGTGCCACAATCCACTGGACGGTGAGCATCTTCAGTGCAATTCCAGCAAAAGCTATATGAACAGAGGCAAGATACGTCATAATTTTCACCACCAGCAACAAAATTAACCGCATGTTCACAACCAGGAGCAGGACACCACTTGGTCTAAGCAAAACAAAGAGATCAGAAGAAATAATTGTGTCGTTTTATGCTATTAACATGGATGTTGTGAGTTTGTTAACAAATTCATCCTTTTTATTTTTAGCGACTTTGAATTTGTATTGTATCGATGCACTCTATCAATTTGAATAAATAAATATCGTTTATTTTTGTCAAAAAAATAAATAAACAAATACATAATTTTGGTGTGATATTTTCTTTTCCAATTTGACCCTTTATGTGCACGCGAGTGTGTTTGTGTGTGTGTGTATATATATATATATATATATTTTTTTTTTTGTCAGGTAGCCTAGTGGCTAGAATTCTTCCGGGGTTCGAACCCCGAACCCTGCATATAACAATGCATGTCCCTGCCAACTGAGCTATATATATATTATTTACAATTTAATCATTTTTAATTAAATTATTAAATCTCTTTCTTTCAAAAAAAATAAATAATTAAATCTTTTAAATACTTATACTACAAAAAGATCAAGTTTTAGTATAATTAGTTTTTATTTCAATTTTACCTTTTACTTTTTTTGAACAAAAATTTTACCTTTTACTTAAACTTGTTTTATAACATTATCTTACTTTACAAATCAATTTCATAATCAAATGATATTTCATAACTTCTACTATTTTTACCATGAAAAAGTGGGTGGGTAAACAAGCATAACATAACATGCATCTTGTGCTAAAAAAAACAAAATTTCAGATTAATCGCAGAAAACACTTATATAGCGGAAGCGGTTATATATGTTTGTTTCAGTTTGAAGGTTATATAAACTTGAGCGGATACACCAAAAAATTTAGTATCTTTTTCTAGGTTTCGCGTAAGTGTGCTTTTTCACACTCTCATTCTTCCGTCGCTGGTTAGTTACTCAGGCTACCAATTGCAATCAAAGCTCATCGGAGATGGAGAAGAAATATGTGACTGCCATGCAAGAAAAGGTTGGTACCTATATACATGATGATATTACCTTCTCAATTCTATCAAAATTACCGATTAAATCTTTGAAGCGATTTGGATGCGTACGTAAATCATGGTCACTTCTATTTGAAAATCCTTTTTTCATGAACATGGTCCGTACCAATCTCTTATCTGACGACCCTTCTTATCACCATAATGTATCTCTCATGCTACTGCGTCAAAACCTATACGGAGACATATATACGAGAGTTTTGTATTCTTTTTCTGGCGAGAAATTTGAAAATACAGCCAAATTAATTCTACCAAATCCATTTCAAGAAGGAAGTGAAACTCCTTATCGTTTCTACCGTTTTGAAATTTTTGATTTCGGCGGTTTTAATGACTTTATTTGTGTCAAATGTTTTCTTCGTAGTAAGTACACACCTGCTAGTAAGTACGAAAGTTATGCACGATTTGCACTATGGAATCCAACTACAGAGGAATTCAAGGTCATTCCTCATAGCCCGAATAGGATTCAACCGTTTGCTGCAAATGGTAGCCATGATGTGATTAATTTTTACTCATTTAGTTATGCTTGTGGATTTGGCTATGATTCTCGTACAGATGACTATAAGATGATTAATTATGTGATGTTTTTAGCCCCACCGTCCTATGAATGTATTGGTTATAAGCCATTGGGAGATACACCTGAACCCTTTTGGAAGATATACAGTCTAAGAAGTAACTCTTGGAGGAAACTTGATGTTGTTATGCCTCTGCCTATAAAACATTTTTCCTCAACTAGGGACAAGGTGTACATGAATGGAATGTGTCATTGGTTGGGTATTATAATGCATTCTGATTCTGAATTTGAAACAAAGTTGGTGTCATTTGATTTGAACAAAGAGGTGTTTTTTACCACACCTATACCCTTGGACATAGATGATGGCTCTCTTGGAGAAGGATCTACACAGAAACAATTGGTGGTGTTAAATGGATACATTGCCTTGATCACTTATGAAGACCAAACGACTACTTGTAACATATCAATTTTGGGTGAACTAAGTGTAAAAGAATCATGGATTAAACTCTTTATTGTTGGGCCGTTGCATTGCGTTGAAGAACCTTTTGGAATGACAAAGGGTAAAATAATCTTCAGAAAGAAAGACAGAGAAATAAATTGGTTTGACTTAAGAACCCAAATGATTGAGGTGCTTGATCTTAAAGGAGAATATTGTAATATAGCAGTTTACAAGGAAGACCTTCTTCCAATTGGTGGAATAAATAAGTAATTCCTTTTCTTGGATATGACATTGCATACAAATTGATATGGTTTCAATATCAATAAGAATAATCTTTTGCCTTTAGTTTTATGTAAAAATAGTATCTATGCTTTTATGAATAAACTGAATTTGGTTCAAGCTTTATGGCTTATAGTTCAAATCAATTAATCTTGTTCACGTCCTCTCTCTATAAAGAAAGTTATGTTTTTGTTGAGTAATATTCTGATTTTTGCCTTGTGAAATCTCAAGGTTGGCATTTAAAACTGAAGGATATTCGTTGTCACACCTCAGAAACATTGGTTCATTAGGTTGCAGGAACCTCGACGTTGAATCCCAGCATTGTTTGTGTCTATGTTGAAACACACCGTTTTAGTAAATGGGAAAAAACAAAAATAAATAAATAAGTAATAATAATAATAATAATATAATATACATAGAACTTTCTACACACTCACGTGGGAGAAAAAAAAAAAAACATAACACATAACTTTCCCTTTCCATTCTCCTTCACTTCCGTTAGCTCTCTGTCCCTCATTCCTCTTCTTCCATTTCTTTTTCCTTCCTTTCCCAAATCAATCATCCTTAAGAATAATTGGTCATCTAAGTAAAGCAACTTCATATTCAAGCTCTATTGGTAGAATTTTGGGGGTTAGGGTTTGTGCTTTGAAGTAGAAGGAGAATACCCATATTGTGAGAGTTGCTCATTGAGACTCTTTGAGGTATATTTATCAACTTACAATTCAATTAGTGTTTATTTACACATGAAGATTCGTTAGAAATTATTTTGTAGGTTAGAATGGATAATATAGGGATTTCATGGTTAACTCTAGTTAGAGAAGTGGTAGAATGAGTTTCTAATTCATGAGAAAATATTATTGATGTTCAGATTCGGTGGAAATTACTCCGGTGGTCATTCAGAAAGGCATCACTAGGAATTGAGTTCTTTCGTCATATCTGTGAGTTGATGACGATCATTATCACTTATTTTAATTATCGCTATTATTGATATTTTGGTGATTTTATAAGTTAAAGTATTTCTCAAAACGGGAAGCACACCCTTTGAACATTTTTCTTATCGTTGAAATTGATGTTTAAGGTCATGAATATTATTATGGTCTCTGTTTTGAACTTGTCTATGATTTATTGAGCAAATGTTTTGCAATCGAGATTTAGTTACATCTACTATGATGTGAGTTTTGAGATATAGAGAAATACGATTTTGAGAAATATGTTTGAAAATTAATTTGGTACTATTATACACTCCATTTGGATTTGAGTTTTCGATTGACCTATGTCTTATGATTTATAAAGTAGTGGATTTAAGAATTGAAATTTATTTCATGTATCTTGGCACTAGTTTTCAATGTTGTAAAGCATGGTTTAAAGTATGCACTTTTGAAATGAATTGAAACTAATATGTACGCGATTTGGATTTGAATTTACTTATGATAATAAGTAGTAGATTTTCGATTGAGTTTTGATGAACGTATATCGACATAAGTTTCGTTATGTTCCGAAATATGGTTTTAGACATGTGTTTTAAGAATGGTGTTTTGAAGATTACGGTTATAATGACGACGACCTAGGTGCACCTAGTATGTGATTTCAATTAGGTAGAGTTACCCCATTAGATGGAGCCGCCCCTATGGAAAGGCCGCCATTAGGAGGAGAGGGCTATCAATGAGAGGTAAACTGTCTAATTGAAATTGTTTTACACTTTGTTTTGAGTCGAGAGAAAAGAGCTATCCGTTAGATGGAGCCGCCCCATGGAAAGGCCACCATTAGGAGGAGAGGACTATCAACGAGATGGAGCTAGTTCTCGATTCACCCATTTGATTATTTTCACTAAAGTTGGATTTCTATACTTTATTTAAAGTTGATTATTTTGGTATTATGAAATTGAATATGGTTTTATATTTTCTTTGAAGTGATTATTTTGATTTCATTTCATTAAGTTCGATTTTTTTATATTTTATTTGGATTTGATTATCTCGATTCATTTTCATTATAATCGATTTCTATATTTTCTTTAAAGTTGTGGATTTGATTTCACCTCTTGACGACATTGAAATTCCGATAGTCTTGTTTGGTTTGATAAATTTACAAAGTTTTATGAATTTTCATGGTACACTTGATTGTGAGTTGTTATATTTTTATACGGTTACTAGCCTTGTAAATTAAAAATTAGATTTGAGAAAAGTAACTAATCGTGCTCTTGTGTGTTTCCCTTCTAGTTGGTGGTGATTGTTGTCTCTCACTAAGTCCCTGTGACTTACTCTTTTATTTTCTATTTTTTTTTTCAGATTCAAAGTCAATTGTGTAGAAAGCTTCTAGCAGGGTTAAGGATCTATCAATGTCACTCTTTTGGTAGGTTTCCTATGTATATAAATTGAATGGTCGATGTATCTGCAGCTATTGGTAGTCTAGAACTGTTCTGTTGAGTTGTACAAACATCTAGTTATGTTACTTTGAGATTCTGGTTGATAATACAAGTTTATAGACAGGATTCATATCTTGGAAAATATTCAAAGTACAGAGGATACTCTGTTGAAATTTCAGTGGATATCATTTTAAATGAATTTTGATTTAAAAATTGTTTAAATTATAGTTTGTTAAGTGTCGTCAATAGGCTTGCCGGACTAGGATGTTCTAGTTCGTGCGCCGGTCACGATTATAAATTTTGGGTCGTGACATATGTTTTGTTATATAAAAATCCTTAACACTTTCATGTCAACTGAGGCAGGACCACACTTCATGATTTGGTGTGTTCAATTGGTATATGCATGATTTGTGGTTGGTAGCTTTGAAAGTTAAATCGGCATTGTTGATCTAGAGGTGGTTGGTTGAGACATAATGTTGTTAGACCACAGTGGCTACAATGTCCGACCCTCTTGAATCAAAGCTGACCTTGATCATCGACTTTATCCTGATATTCATTCATCTCCTCCCAAAAAAAAAAACACAAGATAACCTACGATTTCATTCTTCTTCCAGTCTTTCCTTTCATTATTTTATATTTGGTGTGTATTCGCCTTTCGATTCTATTATGGTTGACTTTCGTGAACTAGGTTTCTCTTTAATTTCGAAACCACTTCCTATCTCATTGCTTGTCATTTATTTAAACTAGATGCTGAATCGTGCAACGCGCGGGAAAACTTTAAAATAAAAAAAATCTTGGGGAAACTTAATATGTGATGTAAACTTTAAATCAAAACCACTCTCTCTCTCTCACAGACACACTTGGTGATTATTTATTTTTTGTATTTTGTAGAATATGATTGCATGTTTTGTACACTAGTTTATTGTGAAATTTTCCAATATTAGGTTCTGTTATATGGAGCCTTTCATAGGTAAATGTAAAGATATTGAAAGAGAAGGTGAAGCCCGGCATCGTGAATGTTTCCACAAAACGATCAGAAAATGATCGTATTGAGTTGGAACCTGATACAAATGTTACTAGAACAGATTAGACCTTGTTAATAATTAGACTTTGAAATTGGCCCATTATATTTGTAATATTTTTTTAAAAGTACTAAACAGAACTTCTAATATGTTGGATATAAATTTTGAAGTTGTGCCTTTCAAATATTTATCTTACTCTTCATATGATATTCAGCAGGATAAACTATAAAGTTAGGTCACTTTGGTTAGTAGTATCAATATGCTTATCTGTTAGCATAGGCATTATATAATTTTAAATTATGATTATGGCTTGATTATTTGTAATATGTATTTTGCTACTATAATCATCTAAGTCACTTCAGAGTATAACCTAACTTCGTTTTCATTTCTAATTTGGTGCGTCTTAGATGTGGACCTTTTCTGTAAAATAATACTAATCTACTATTTGGAAAGTTCAAAGGAAAACTTATTTATTTATTTTTTTTGAAGGCAAGGAGTTTTTAAGTTATTGTTATTATTTAAAAAGTACATGCACCATTTTTCTAAGAATTACATAAGTTAATGCCTCAAAAATTTGGGTCGTTACAGCTCCTGTTCTGATTTTCATCCGAACTTTGTAGGGTCCCTCACAGTTGGCGGCGAGTTTTCTCTCTTCAGAGTCTTTTTGGTTTCGCCGGAGAACGAGGTCGCCTACTTTGAATTCTCGCTTGATTACCTTTTTGCTGTGGCGAGAGCGTCTATTTTTTGTTTTAGCGCTGTCTCTCGCAAAATAGCATCGTTCCTGACTTCGTCGACAAATTCGAGCTTTTCACGCAGGTTTACCGTGTTGGTCGGGAAGTCAGTGTCGGCCTCTATTCGCCATGTGAGCTCAGTTAGCTCAATGGGAATGACCGCTTTTGTCCCATACGTGAGTCGAAAAGGTGACTCGCTAGTTGTGGAGTGGGGAGTAGTTCTGTAGGACCATAGGACCGTATGCAACTCTTCAGCCCGCTTAGTTTTGGTTGCGTCCAACCTCCTTCGTATTCCTCGTAGAATGACCCTGTTTGCCGCTTCGGCAAGACCGTGGGCTTGAGGGTGTTCGACGGAAGTGAAGCTTTGTTTGATATCGATGTTCCTCAGGTAGTCTTGGAATTTTTGGTCGGTGAATTGAGACCCATTGTTGGATATCACCAGGGCTGGTACTCCGAATCTTGCTAGGATGTTCCTTTTGAAGAAACGAAGTACGTTCTTGGCCGTGATTTTCGCTAATGGTTCGGCCTCGATCCATTTGGTCGAGTAGTCGATGGCGACTACCAGATACTTGAGCTGCCCGTCGGCTTTGGGGAATGGACCCTAGAGACCAATGCCCCACCATGCGAATGGCCAAGGTGAAATTAGTGATGTTAATTCAGCAGGGGGTGCAAGGTGCATGTCCCCGTGTCGCTGGCATTTGTCACATAGGTTCACGTAGTCTTGGGCATCTTTCAGCATTGTAGGCCAGAAGTATCCCGCCCGCATGACCTTTTTCGCGAGAGCTTTTGTTCCAAGATGCTGTCCGCAGATGCCGTCGTGGACGTCAGCAAGGACTTCTTGGGTCTCGTTAGGTCCCAGACACTTGATAAGTGTAACATCCCAGACTGCTTTCAGGATTGTCGACTGACTCCACAAACCAACACGGGTCTTTTCAGCGTGTTTTGTCCTCACTCGCAAGCTTACCGAGAAACTTCCCGGTAGGTCACCTATCCCAAAATTGCTCCAAGTCAAGCACGCTTAACTGTGGAGTTCTTGTGGAATGAGCTACCGAAAAGAAGATGCATCTTGTTGATATAGGTAGTACCAAACAATTCTTATAAGTCTTCTTTCAACCATGTAGTCCCAATCCTACACGGCCTCAGGATCCCTCTCATTCCGTTGTGATTCGGTTCCTCTAGAAGTTGTCGAGAGCCGCTCATGTTGTGCCTTGTGCACCGGCGACCACTCCCCGCCCTCGTCAGCCTTGGGTGTTACAATAAGTGGTGTGACGAAACCCCTTTTGTATAGGATTCCTTCCACTAAAGTGAATGAGCATGCCCTCCGTTTAAGCCTTGTTCTCTCATGTGGATCTGAAGGGAGTTCCCCGTTAGCTATGTAACGGGAAATGGGTCCTCTCCAATCCTCCACTCCAATGATTGCGTTTACTTCGTGGAATTGAACCTTTCGCCTCTGAACGCTTGGTTCGTTGAGGACATCTTGTATGTGATGAGATAAAACCGCAAGTGCACGGTTCTATCGAAGTAGTAAAATAAGAGTATCGTTCTGACAGGGAGTTATGAATTCAATTAACTTTTAATGAAGATTAGATGAAAGAGTTTTAGATAAAAGTTTGGATTTTTAATTACAAGAAAATAAATAAGATAAAAGTCTTGGAATTATTGGTTCATCCTAACGACAAGTCCTTCACAAACCAAACTATTAAACTTATAACCTTATGTTAGACCTAACTTCTAAAGACAGTTTCTCTTTTTTTCCTCTAGCAACCAAGCCTATTTCGCTGACTTGATTACTATTAGATTTTTGTCCTAAGTTGCAACCAAGCCTATTTCGCTGACTTGATCACAATTTAGAATCCTTGAAGTTCGAAACTATATGTCTCAAAGATTGTAAAGACTATTTCGCTGCCTTTACAATCTTTGTCTAAGTTCACTTGTTCGAATATCAAAACTCCACTTTCGTTTTACGAATTGATATTTGAGATGATGGACGAACAATTATCAAACCCTCCACTTTCGTTTCCACAGTTTGATAATGGTTAATCCATGTTAAAGCGGTGAATTTAGATTAGAGATTAGGGTTACATAAGATCAAGGTTTAAAGCTTGGTTTGATTAGGATTATGTCATTAGACTTATCCAGCAATCCCAAGACAAGAGAAGTCTACTCACTAATGTTCATCGTAGACATGGAGAAGAAGAGAGAAAGCATAAAAGTAAATAACAAGAAAGTAAAAGGAACTTTTATTAGAAAGACAATTGTCACATATTGAATTCCAAGAAAAGATGAATATTTGTGATGGCTAGCTACTCTATTTATAGCATACATTCGACATAAAATCTAAGCAATTACATTACTAGAATGTTCCACAAGAAACTGCGGGCTAAAATAGAGTAGCTTAAAATCAAAGCAAAAGCAGCAAAAGCGATTCTGGAGGGTGGCACAGTCGTGCCAATGCTAGCACGGGCCGTGCCAAGCTTCTGACTTTGGGGAAAAGATATTTTGTCTCCAAATCTTCATATTTTCGTACCGAATCAGCTCCAAATCCCTTTCTTTTGCTCCAAGACTCAATCCATCCAATATTCGTTCCTGAAATATAATAAAATGCAATTTGTAGTAAACTATCTTAAAAAGGAAATAATACTAATATAAAATAAACTTAAATCTAATTAAAACTAAACTAAATAACATATAAAAAAGGATAATAAATGACTCATCAGTATGACTATTTTGTTTTCGTTTGTAGTTTGTGTGCTGGCGAGCTTTGAAAGAATGTTTTCCCGTGTGTTATGTTCGCGGTGTACATGATGTCACACGAGGCCCCTGTGTCAATCAGGACTCATCGGACATCGATGTTGGCCATTGATGCTCATACGAACAATGGAATGGCTGCATTTGAAGATCCACCGGGAAGTTCTGAGTCGTAGAACGCCAAGGGTGGTCTCCCTCCGAGGTTGGAAGGGGCCAGCAAGTTGACGCTCATGAGCGTCCTACCGAGATGTCTAGCGTCTCGCCTGTAATGATGTTGGTGGATGGGAACTGTTCCCAAGTGCATGAGTAGGGGGTGATTCCCACGTTGTCAGGGAAATCACCCAGCTGTTCCACGGACATAGCGACTATCTTGTTCACATCGTTGCCATCTGCAATGATCTCGACGGTCTTCCTTTTCGACTCGGGGTTCTTGATGAACTGCTTGAGTCATCCTCGTTGGATGAGGAGTTCGATGGCGTCCTTCAGGTGGATGCAGTCGTCAGTGATGTACCCGTGGCATTTGTGGAATCAACAATATTTTATTTTGTCGACTCCCTTCCTCTCCTGAGACGGAGCCTTTGGTGGCTTGATGCCAGCTTCTATCAGATCGGCTACCGCGATCTCGGCGAGGATGTTCCCCCCTGGATATGGCCAAGGGTGTGTACTCGGTGAAGTGACCGTTAGGTCGTTTGCCTTCACGTGTCTTCACGTGTCATTTTGCCTTCCCTCTTCTTCTCATGGAAGGGATTTTTGGAGGATTCAGCGGCAGGCTCCTCCTTTCTGGATTTGTTGAGGCTGTCTGCATACAGCTCCTCTTCATATGATATGTAGATCTTTGCGATTGCTAGGAACTTGTTGAGAGTCCTTGGGCGAAATAAGAGGACAACTTTCTTCACGTCTGTGCCTTCGCGCATACCCTTGGCAATGAGGTAGCATTTCATTGTCTCATCGACACCTCTCACCTGAACAACTTCTTTGTTGAACCTCCCGATGTTGTCTCGGAGAGGTTCACTCTTTCCTTGAACAATAGCTTCAAGGTATGCCACCATTTTTGGTTGCATCCTTGAAGCGGTGAAGTGGGTTGTGAACTTGTAGCAGAGGTCGCTCCATGAGTAAATGGAGTTTCTCCGTAAGTTCTTAAGCCAAGTGACGGCTCCTCGTCGTAGCGTAGTGACGAATAGTTTACATTTCACGGCGCCTTGCACCGATCTGTATGTAAGACCCGCCTCGATGTTCTCGATGTGCTCATCCATATCGATTGTTCCATCATATGAGTCCATCTGGGGGGCTTCTCTAGCCCGCGGGGAATAGGAGCTTTACGGACGCGCCGTGTGAATGGACTGTAGGAGTTATGATCATTCTGGGCATCACAGCTATCCTCGGAGCTAGAACGGGACCAAGAGTGTCTATTGCGTCTTAGTGGGGATCTCCTTGGAGGGGATCGCCTAGGAGGAGACCGTCTTGGTGATCTTCTCCTGGTTGACCTCCTCGTGTAGCTCGGAGATCTGATGTTGACTGAATGTCGGAGAGATCTGGAACGTGAATAGCGGGGGCTCCTTCCTCTTCTGCTAGGTATTGGGGAAGGAGTCTATTTGGCTCGTACAAGAGGGCACGCTTGTTCCAAATCCATCAAGTGTCGGTTATGTTTTGATTAACGACATCTGTCGTCGAACCGTGCGGATCAGGTTACCGACGAGGACACCAGTTGGTGTGGCATTTTCAGGTGTCTCTGTAGGTCATGTGGGACCTTTCAGAGGCCTTTGCTGGAGAGGAAATATATGTATAGGTCCCTCCCTGGGTGTACCCACTGGAAATGGTGAAGATGTCATTCCATCCCGTTGAGGGATGCGAATTTCACTTCGTATCTGTGAGCTGGCACCATTGGCAGTCATGCTAGTATTTTGGAAAGCTTTGGTTTTTAGGAGTATAAAAACGGTGAGAGCTTATATATTTCCCACTAACAGCGCCACTGATAGTACCTGATCAGAAGGTGATTGCCGGTGCTTTGAATGCAGTGATTTATGTGGTGGTAGAATGCGTCAAACGCTCCTTGGAACGGAGGGGGTGTGTACCTGCAGATGCTCCGACGCTTAATTAAGTAGAGATTAGAGAATGAGGGTTTAGAGAGGGAGATAGATTCTACCTTGGGGATTGTTATGAGTCCCCTAGTTATAGAGGTGGAGGGCTGCAGAGCAGTTGTAGTGGCACACCTGGCTCTGGCGGTTACGAAATCGTGGGAAGTGTAACCGCTAGAGAGTTTATTGCGGGAACGTGCAGAGATACGTTGTGACTCGTTTGAACCGGTCTCGCTTGCTCTGTGCACCCCCCTTGCAGTAAAGGGGGTGTTGCAAGTAATATCGTCAAACGTGGAGTTTGGGCTTTGGTTGATATTGGGCCTATATATATATATATATATATATATATATATATATATATGATTATTTTATCTTAATTTTATATGCAGACAAATTAAAATAGGTTGAGTTCAAAAATAATTTTGTTATATGCCTTAACAATATTTTGTTTATAAATCAATATATCAATAATTTCCATTAATATTTAAAAAATTTAAGGCTTAATTAATGATTTGGTCGCTTAAGTTATTTGTTGGTTTCATTTTGGTCCCATAAATTATTAATGTTACAATTTGGTCCCTTAAGTTAGTACTCACTCCATTCCTTTTCTTTTGATGTTTTAGAGCTTAAACTTTATTCCAAAACTTTTGATGTTTTAGAATTTTTAATACTTTTTATCCAATTTTACCCTTGTGGAAAAACATACTTTAATAATTAAATAAGTTGAGACTATTGACTTATCACAATTGAATTAAAAAATGGGTTAAAAAATTCACAAAGAATACAACCGCCGAGGAGTACTACTTCAACTACCCATGCACTATTTAAAACTCACCATCACTCCATATACATGCATGGAACTATAAAAGAAAATACTGGAAAGAAAAAAAAAACAATTGCACAACTCCCACGTTGGATTTAAGGTGTTTGTGATAAGTTTGAGAAAATTGAAAGTTTAAATAATAAATGCAGTTTGTGTGGTGAGTTTCAATAATTAAGGAGATTAGAATTTTGAGAAGAAAAAAAATCATGGAGTAAAGTAAGGGTATTTTAGTATAAACCATACAATTATTCCTATAATTTAATGATTCCTTAATATTTGTGCAATCACCTAAAACATCAAAAGAAAAGGAATGGAGGGAGTATATGTTAGCCAAATAAATCCTCACCGTCAATCTTGCCAAAATGTTAAATTGGAACATGTGAACGGTGATGTGACAACTTGCAATGTGTATCCATCTTAGACATTGGATTAACGATTTTGACTGTGAAAATTTATTTGGTTGACAGAAGATAACTTAAGGACTAAATTGTAACATTGATAAAATGTAACCAACACACTGTTTTCGTTCAAGTGTGGAAGGTTAACCTTCCTATATGCGTGAGTGTGGGAAAATGTAACCAACACACTGTTTTCATTCAAGTGTGGAAGGTTAACCTTCCTATATGCGTGAGTGTGGGAAAATGATTATCATAAATACTACGAACACTGGATCGATCAACAAACGAAAACTATTTTTTTTTCTTGAGGGAAAACGAAAACTATTTTGTAATGGCACATTCGATGAAGTTAATTCTTATTTTTTCTTTTCTTTTTATATCAACCATTAGTGCATTCGATGCTTACATGGTGGTCTCTCAATACCCACCAACTGTTTGCAAGCCACCGAGAGTATGTGCTGTGAATTTAGAACTACTACCTCGTACTTTCCTACTATACGGCGCCTGGCCTGTAGATACTACTAATCCCAAAACTCAGTTGATAGCAGACCCAAATGCACCTGCTTTTGACGTGGTACAATTTCATCTTAACAATATTTTTAGGTTTCCATAAATTTTATTTTGCTAACCTCTTCACTTTTTATTTTAGAATCTTTTTTCGGAGGCGCAAAAGCAAATGTTAGAACACATGTGGCGTGATATAAAAAATGGAGATGACATTAAGTTTTGGGAGG
Source organism: Medicago truncatula (assembly GCF_003473485.1). Classification (NCBI taxonomy): domain Eukaryota; kingdom Viridiplantae; phylum Streptophyta; class Magnoliopsida; order Fabales; family Fabaceae; genus Medicago; species Medicago truncatula. Next base: position 43,986,694 of record NC_053046.1, read on the forward strand.
AACAGTGGGACAAGCATGGTAAGGCTTCCAATTTGGATCAAGTAGCATATTTTATAATGACCGCCTAGATGTAAAATTTTATGATGCTAACATACAAAAAAGCCCTAAGCCGCAATCCATAAGTTTTATCAAAACTTCCCTAGCAAAACTAATGAATGGAGTTGAACCTATACTGGTTTGTCTAGGAAAAAAAAACAATCGCGAGTTAGCAGAAGTTAGATCTTGTATAAACTCGACTGACCATTACGTATCTTGTGGTATAGGTGTAGGAGATTTAAATTGTGATCCTTCACAAGATGTAGTGTGGGAATAAAATATTACTATGTAATCTCTATGCAAGATCTAATAATTTCACAAAAAAAAATTATATTTCAATAAATGTTATTTACACATAATTTCTTTTGTTATTATTCACATGCTTAAATGATGATGAGAATATAATATTATCATGGAAATAGAACTTGACTTGTCATCACTTCCTACCACCACTTATATCTATTTGCATTTTTATTTTTTTAATTAAATAAATTTCTAAAACATTCTCAAGAAATCTAAATTTTTGCCAAACATTTGAGTAAGAATGTTATTCCTGTGAATACCATTACAAGACATGTAATTTCTAACCTTGAAACAAGCACACACTAAGTTACAATTATGGGGTAATAATATACGTGGGTCGTGGTTCGAACCATGAACCATCCACTTTTTCACAATTAAAGTGCACGAGTCCAACAACTATACTATTTGATAAAAAAGAGCATATGACACTCAATACAATAAAAAAAAGTGTTTAGACACGATCAAAACCTTGACTAACTTACAAAACCAGTAGCAAATAAAATTAGGCAAAATAAAAAGTAAATTAATTAAAAAAACAAAGGAGTACAAAACTAGAAAATTATCCAAAGTTATAAAAACAGTGAATCCACAGAAAGCAAATAGAACACCTCTTGCAACTTAAAGTTATCTAGCCATAGTTCCTGCAACTTTGATGTCTTCATTTGTTATGATAGAGATATGTACACAAAACTATGACCTAGTTATTTGATAACCATTTTATGAAATACTCGGTTCGAATGCATTAGTTTAAAAATGCAAGAAGCATTTAGATGAAACATATGAATATTTAGTAATAAAATTGCAAATCAAATATAAATATTTAATCCTTAAAAGAATCTTCATATGATATATAGGGCTGACAATTATATTAACAAGTTTATCAGAGATGACGATGAACTCAATTATTATATAAATAGTGTCGTCATTTGAATAGGAGGTCAGATGATTTATGTTTCAAACACAACTCATGACCCTTCTTTGTAAGTCTTCATTTTCACATTCTTTATCTCATCATGGGATCAATGGCTTCTCCCTGAATTTTATTAGTCAACATTTTGTTTAACTCCTAAACATATTACTAATTTATAAGAAAAAAGTAAAAAAAACAAAATAGAGTATTAATTATAGGTTTAATAAATATGTATCATGACCCCTTAAAACATTGTACACTGCCGGTGCATGTGACTGTATTGATCTCTCTTTCGCATTCAATCATAAAGAGATATGGATAAAGAGGAGATTAATGATTCCAAAATGTACACAACACATTTTGGTAAATATAACAACCCTGCTTCAATTTCACATGCTTGACTTTTTGTCTTTTTGCGTCAAATTTTAGATGAATTTGAAGCGAAAATTTTGAATTTAAATTTTAACATAGATATTTAACAAGCTATTAACTTACAATACTGTAATTAACACACGATACAAGTTCAGAAATCAACTTGCTAGTAACAAATTTAACATGTTAACAATTATAGATATAGTGATATTTGAATGTATATATCATAGTGAATCATCACCATAATTTTGTGAAAGCCACACTTATGAACTTCCATAGAATCACAGTGTTACATGATTTTGTCTCACCTTGGATTTTTGCCGTGGTCTGAAGCTTAACCAACACACCTAATTAGTAACTACTCATAGAATAAAGAAGAAGCAAGCACACATTTGTTCTAGTATATATTTAATAGAGAGTTTTTATTGTACATTTAAAAAAAATATTAAAGTGACAAATTAAAGTGATTTGATTCATTTTCTTTCTAAATCAATGAAAGAAACACATTTGCGCTCATAAAATAATAAAACCATTTTTTTTGGAAAAAACTAATGTATGTTCTCTTCATATGTTCTCGTAATTGATTATAGTTTGACTATTTCTTTTCTCACTCTATCAACTTCTCATGCGTCCTATTTTTTTTGCCAAAATGTTCGTGGGATTTCGGATTATCTAATCCGAACACAATTAGAATGTATTTGGATTATAGAATTCAAAATATGCTTATATATAAGCAGCAATCAGAATTTCTCTCATTTCAGCCATTGCAAAATTTGTTTTAAAAACAACAAAAAAATTGTAAAAAATGATAATAAAAAAAACCTATCAAATATGTTTGTGCCACTTCTTTATTTTGTGTTATGTTTGTGTACGGTTGATTAAAAAGGAAAAAGCTTGCCCTTTGTTCTTCTTCAAGTAGAAGTTATGTACAGTTGTCGGTAAAGGTTTGATCATAAGGATTCCCTTTTAATATTCATTCTTGAACCTTTATTGGATTTGAATTAAATTGTGTCATTATTCTCTTGCATAAGACAAGAGTCAATTTGCAGAGGATCCGTAAAATTAAATGTGTCCGGAAGCATACACATGAAATAAGAGTTATGGAATACGAGGAACCATGATTTAAGTACATATCAAAATCGCTTCAAAGATTTAATAGGTAATTTTGAGAGAATAGAGAAGAAAAGATCATTGGGCATGTTTAATTACCTTCACATCATTTGGCGAGATGGACATGGCTTTCCAAGAGCGACTTTTGTACAAATCGGTCAGAAACCAGTTTGTACGGTCCATTCATGACTGTCGAATGGACCGTACAAACTGATTGCGGGATCAAAACAAAACCAGGTCTACCTACTCCTAGCTCCTTCATGAGAGCCCAAAAACTGACTGGTTACTTGTCGTTGTGATCATATACTGCTTCTATCTTCATTCTTCAATGGTTTTCCGGCTGCCTGGCATCAAAACAACAAAGGACACTAATCTTCTAAAGGCTAAATATCGGGATTTGGAAACAACCACATGTGATTATATTAAGTTAGACACAACAAACAAAAATGACCAAACGATCGAAAGAGAAGAAACAAAGGGTGAGCCTGCAAATAGAGAAAGAAAATGTATTCCAACGAATTGGTAGAATTGAACTATCAAAAACTTCTTTGGAAGATAAGATGTGTCATTTAGAAGCAGTTTTATCTAACCTTCACCAAAATATTCAATCCATTTCCCTATACATATTAAAACAACGTAACTTCCAAAATAATTACGGCTGAAAGAGAGGCCTTAGCTTCCACCCTAGCTAGTGAGCCACAAAGCACAATATAGAAGCAAAATATTTTTATGACCCAATTAAACGGAGTCATAGACTAAGTATCCTATCGGAGTGGGGAAGAAGGGCAAGGTCTTTTTTATTAAAACAGACAACAAATGTGGTTGTAAAATGAGATTGGTCTTGCAGAAGAGAAATTTGTTTGTAAGAAGATATTAGTCTATAAAGAAAGCATTCGCCCAATTGGAGGAGTGTATAATTACTTTTTCATCATTATTTTCACATTAGAGATATATGATCGTCGTTGCTATTTGGATTTTACCCTGTACACAAAATGGCTAGTCAAATGTGCATATCATAATTATTATCAACTATATGCTAAATCAAGAAACCATTTGATAATATGAGTTGTGCTTTACTTTTATTTTGAAGGTTTAATTTTTAATTTAATTTAATATCTTAAAACTGATCCAATTTCTATTTAATTTGTATGAATGCTCTTTTGTCGATTCTGTGTAGAAATAGCTTATATTTGGGAAGCTTGTATGAATCACAGATTAAAATTTAGCAGACATGATAGAATCACATATTAATATTGGAAGATGTTACTACTTTGTCAACATTGTAGTTAATGTAGTTATAAGTTCATTTAGACCTTTCTTTTCCAATCTGCTGTTATAATGCTCCCTATTATTGGGGTTGCGTAGCAGAATTAGGAAAATCAAGATCCATGACAGGCAGGGAAGTGTAGAGCAAGAGGGTTCAGACGTATATATGGAGCTAATAGACTTTGAATGTAATCCAGTTGCGATGGCTAACTTTGGGATAATCACAGTAACTGGATCTGTTGCTTTTCAAAATGTTTAACATGGGCCGTTGAGTGGAGCTTGAGGCAGAATTGTGGGGAGTTTTAGAAGGGTTGCGACTTGCAAAGAGTACAGGTTTTAAAGCAGTGGAGTTATGTGTGGATTGTGAGAGAGACTGTTGTTAATTATGTTACGCAGAGTAATGTATGAACATTGTTGGAAAGGAGTCTTATCGAGTGTATTCAAAGACTTGTAGAAATGGACTGGGAGGTGAAGATATGCCACTCGTATCATGAAGCAAAGAATATAATGATGCTTTGATTGTTTGAGTTGTGTCTGACTCAGTTGGTCCAGTTGCTCAATTCTGATAGTAGACGAGTTTCTTCTCCTCTATTAGTTTCGGTGCAATTTCTCTTTTTGTTTGGACTTAGACCCTTTCTGTATTGAAAAAATTGTGCACTGTACAAACATTTTAGCACAATCATTGGTCATGCACTTCGCAAATATGAAAGCAAACATAATTCTAATGAATCACAACTATTTTAAGCAGCTAATATAATTATGTGTGATCATGTTTATGATTTTATTTTGATGAACCAATTCATATCATTTAATGTATGGCCAATATTTAGTGTTCTCTATCCTCCAAAAAATGCTAGGATAGTCAACACCTTGTGGATCCTATGAATTATCATCCGGGCTGCTCGAGGTGAGTTGTCGAGTTGTTGAGGCACGGGATGATTGGATTCGGGTGAGGCAAAAAACTGAGAACTCTTATCAGGTTACCCACCTTGTCGCAGCTCAGCGGTAGATAAAATCAGCACGTGGATCATTGAAATGTAACAGTCATGCAGCTATGTTCGTGATTCAAAATAGCTTTGGGGGTAGGATTGGGTTCTATAACTTGTGCAATGTTTTGTTATTCCTGTATCATTAATCGTTTCTCTCTAAATATTATAAAACCCATAGGTGGTTAATGCTAGTTTCAAAACTAACCTTGGGAGGTACGTAACTAAGAAAGTTATACAATGACTTGAATATTTCTCTCATATTAATGTTTACCAAATTATAGTAAAATTGAGCATGTAACTCTGATGAAGATTGGTAGAGAAGTATGCTTGTCAATATTCTGTTTATTGTATTTCTATTTATTTGTTACGTGAAGGAATACTTCAATCAACATGCAGTATCTCTACTTCAACATCCTTAAACACTGCCATCAAAACCCACGTTGAAAACTTATAACAGAACTTATCATGGTGATTTGGAAAATACATTTGAATACCGCTTATCACACCATAGGACAGAAACCACATTTCAAAGTGCTAGTAATATTAGCCACAAGTACATGCTGCACAAATGAGTTGGAAATGTAATATAAATTTGAAAACTAATATAACAGAAATTACTAGTGTTTTAATATCTCAAAATCATTGTAAAAGCAACAAGATAAGCTTTGACTAATTAATTCAGAAACAGATAGTGACATTTTGGATTCAAACATGACAAAAAAGTATTGTCTTTTGGAACTCAAAACACATATATTTAAGTTTATTTTCGATCGGCCACACAGAATTAAGGGCACATTACAAAAGGATGTATTGGAGAAACATGATTGTTTCAGCTTTAGTTTTACAAATGGTATAAGGAAATAAATATATAGTTTCAAATGCAATAGCAGAAGAATAATGACCTCATAAGCAAGAACCTGATTAAGCATAGTGGTTTAGATATTATAACTATGGAATTAGAAAGTAATGAAATTAAAACAGAGAAATGTTGCTCATTATATAATAATGTTATCTAAATATATAAATTTCTAAAAAAAAAACATGACAGGCCACTCAATATATAATAGAATAAGATCATTCTCATAAACATTTAAAACAAAGAAGAAATTTTTAGATGATATTTGAAACTGAGAAGCCACTTCGAATACACTCTAGAATCTTAATAACCATAGTCATATACCACTTGGGTGAAAATAAAAAGAAAAATTAGATATTTTCTCCTTCAAATGGAAGAAGGCTTTCCTTATGAATTAATATCTTACAACATAATATTTCGGCTGTAACACCAATGTCCTCAATCGTTTGGGAATTTAAATCCACCATCTTTTTTTCTGAAAAACAGATCACCCTTCTTTCCCGCTCCGACAGGATAGTCAAGGCAAGGTAAAGGCCCTACGGTGAAGATTTTAGTCCATGATTCCATTACATCGAGTTTGTCTAAAATTAAAATGTGAAATGTAGCGGTGTCTGTGTCATTTAAGATCAAAGCAATATATAAAGTAAGATTTTTTTATGTCAAGTGTCACTTTCACGTTTAATCTCAATATTTTATGTCAAATAGTTAAAAATAGTTTTAAACAAACAAACTTTTATACCCAAACACTTAATATAATAAATGATGTTGAAATGCTTAAGATACGCGCAACTCCATGCGGAAACGATCCTATTATAGTCACGTGTAAATAGTTTTATGACATGTAAAAATCCTACATCAAGTGGTCGGGGTTCGAATTCCGAACACCTCACTTCTTCGCATTTAAAATGTGTGAGATCTAATCACTAGATTACTTGACAAAAATAAATAAATAAACTTAGACATGATCTATAAATTTTAATTCAATTGATAAAATGTTGTGACTGAGTTTTCCTCTACAATTATCATCATTTTATTTATCTACAGATAAGATCTATTTACTTGTGTATCATAAAATTGACCGTATATCGATCACGTAAAGTAGTAAATTACAAAATGAAATGAAACTCATATAAATAAATTAACACAGTTGGTAATTCCAATTCTATTTTTTTTTGTCAGGTAGCCTGATGATAATTCAACTTATAAGATGAATAAGTGAGGTGTCCGGGGTTCGAACCCCGACCCCTGCATATAATAATGCATTATCATACCAACTGAGCTATGATCACGGGACTGGTAATTCCAATTTTAAAGTTTATAATAGATGACTTATAATTTATATGATTAAAAAAGATCGATCTATTCAATAACAATATTTTTATTTTGTCGCAGTCGCACGTCTACATATGACATTGCCGTGAAAATGAGAAGCAACTATTTGTTGCATAAAAAAAACGTGTGTGTGTTGGTAAAATTACATATGACATAGAATGTATCTAACGAAATCCGAAATCAGGGTCATTGCAAAATTACACACGTCCAAATTTCATAACAAACGAAATAAAAGATTGCATTACGTCTTGGCTCAGATACACGGGTCAATACTTAATGATATCGTTTTGCTAGACAATCATGAGGAAATTTTTCGCATTTCGATTTTTTTTTACTAGTTTATAACATTTTTTTTTAAGATACTTCAACTACCGTTTGAATTTATAACTCAGATTTCTTCTCAATTCTACGCTTATCCTCTTCATTAAAAAAAATCTAAATATAAGCTAAAAATTCCTTTTATGCTAGTATTTCACAAACATTCATCATGTAATTTAACAATTAAATTTACCATACATTAAAAATTCAACTAACCAATTCTACAGCTATCAACTCATATGTACAAACTTAGAAATGAAAGAGTTAAAGAAAGGATAGTTAGGAGAAAACGTGAAAGTGAAAAGAGAATATTTGAGTATAGTTTGCGCCACTCAACGCAAACAAATGTCGTCTTATTCTTCTTCATCTTTTAAATGAAGACACACTTCATTTCACTCTTCTCCATGTCCTTCTTCGTCTTATTTGTAAAGAAAAAGAAGATAAGAGGAGAGGTGAGGCGAAGAAGAAGAACTCAGCTTCAAGTTTAAAAGTGGTTGTTTTCTATGATTTCTTCGCAGAGAAGAAGAAGAACAATACTGATGCATCCTCCTCCTCGATCACAAATGAAGACAGCAGTAACTCACTCCCATCCTCTTTTGGAAATGCTTAATCCACCCCCTCCCCTCCCCTTCCTTTTTATTATTAGGTCTGTCTATGTCCATGTAAGTAGTAATTATCTCAAATGTCCCAAAATGAGGTTGGCATTAAGAGTAGTCTAATCAGAGCTCTCAATTGAAGAATATGTATCTTTTCAGTTTCAACAATGTAATCTAAGAATCAAAATGAAAATTCTATATTTTCCCCTCCTTTTAAGAGATTCTCTTGAGTGTAGGTTTGGTATCACTATGGCGTGTCACAATTATGGTGATCCATCGTGATTTTTCGAAAAATACACTTATAACTTCTGCAAAATCAATTAAAATGAGTCACCGTGATTCTAGTATACCCATGTAAGTTAAGCAACGCAAGGGTTCGCTTTTTACCTAAAATCAAACTTTCTTTTTCATTTCAACAAGGTAGTGCTTTCGTTGACAGAGCAAAATTGGCTAGATGGATGGAAAGCACACAAAAAAATAACACTACATTTGAAAACATAGACAATGGTGTAAACAAAGTTCTTAACAGAACTTATCATAATGATTGGGAAAATACATTTGAATACCACTTATCACACCATAGGACAGAAACCGCATTTCAAAGTACATGCTAGTGTTTTGATATCTCAAAATCATTGTAAAAGCATTAAAATAGGCTTCGACTAATTAATTCATAAACAGAAAGCTAAGGTTTGGTCCTTCAAAAAAAAAAAAAAAAACTAAGGTTTGGATTCAAACTTGACAAAAAAGTAATGTCTTTTAGAACTCAAAACACATATATTTAGGGTCACTTTCAATCGGCCACACAGAATTAAGGGCACATTACAGAAAATGTATTGGAGAAACATGATTGTTGCAACCTTAGTTTCACAAATGGTATAAGAAAATAAATAGTTTCAAGTACAGTAGCAGTAGAAAGTAGTGAAATTAAAACAGAGAAATGTTGTTCACTAGATAATAGGAAAAGAAGGAAATTTTAGATGATAATGATGATATTTCAAACTGAGAAGCCACTTCGGGTACACTCTAAAATCTTAATAACCATGGTCATATACCTCTTGGGTGAAAATAAAAATAAAAATTACATTTTTTCTCCTTCAAATGGTTTAAGGTTTATGCACGATTATCAAAGAAATAATTAATTGTGTTCATTTCAATTGTAAAATTAGTAGTATTTACTAAAACACCATTATTAATTGTAGTTAATGGAGTGGTTAAGTTGGATGAAATTCAATAAATAAGAGTATAATATTAAAAGAAAATAATAAATGATGCATTAGTACTGTAAAATGACAATTATTTTGAGAAAATGAAAAAATGTTAAAAGAGAAAATAATTATGAGAAATAGGAAGTAGTGTTTTTGCGTAAGTTATATATGTGTCTTGGTGTGGGAATTAAAAAGGTGGAGGTTGAGACGACAGAAAGGAGAAATCGTGTAAATAGGAGAATTTGAGTAAAATTTGAGAAAGGAGGACGGTAGTTTTATATATGCAGTCTAAATGGTACACATATGACACTAATATTTTTTTATTCTTTTTTAAAAGGAACACTATGTATTATTTTTTAAGAGAAATGTTATTAGACCATGTGCAATGGGATGTTGAATTTGCAATTCAACATGTTGAATCATTGTAGGGGGTTGTTGAATTGGGAAAAATCTGAGTTGGAGGAGAGAGGTGTTGAACAAATACAATATGTTGAAAGTCTGGCCACAGAGATGTGTGGCGCGCTCGGATTTGTCAAAACAGGCGCGTGCATTACACATGCCGACAGGGCGCGTGGGCGAATTCGGACGCGGAGAGAGGAAGAGAGAAATGGATAATGTTGTGACACTTGGCATGTTTTGATTGGCTACTTGAATTTTTATCTTCTTAATAATTTGGACTCAATTATTTCATTGCAAATAATTTTATTTTTTTTTACCAAAATTCGTAATTTTTTTTCCCTATAAATAGAGACTTGAATCATTTGATTTGGACACAGAAAAAAATCAAGTTTTTCACTCTCTTAATCTTATTGTTAGCTTTTCTTTTGAAGTTTTAGTCTTTATTTAGTGAAATGGATCTCACTAACAATCAATTCAACACCCAAAATTCTTCTGATTACCCTTTTAACTACCAAAATCCCAACAATTATCAACACCCAAATCAATTTGTAACACCCCATTTTCCCAATATGAAAATTTCTAAACATTTATCAGAGTAAACAGCATAAACGGGATATCACATTATAAGATAATCCAAAATCAGTTAAATAACAATTTAACTTTCAACAAATTACTTAAACAATGCTGCGGAAAATTATTTCGAAAGTTAACAAATCATTTTGGCACGTAGGCCCCATCAAAATATTTCAACTGTTAATCAACATCATAAAAATTAACATAGTTGTCACGTAGGAGAATGAAGCATGCATAATCAAAACCCAATCCTGTTACGTATCAGAGCGACCTAGAAGACTCAGTGAGGCAAGGCCACTCACGACAGCAAACTGCACACTAAGCACGATCATCTGCAAGTTACTCATACGAAGAGCAACATTTTCAAGCAGAAGGGGTGAGATTTCATAACACAATAATATTAATCAATATAATTCGAAATCATAATTAACATCATAATCAATCTTAATCAACATTGCATCTTTGATAAACAATTATCGCATAATCACAACTTCAATCATCATCAATAACATAAACATCTTTAAAACTCGACAAATGCGACAATGCAACTTAGACACTTATATGCATGTGGTACCAATCGTCATCATTGTATTAATATACTTTAATCGTGTGGAGGACAAAGCTCCTATCGTGTGGAGGACAAAGCTCCGATCATGGTGAGGACAAAGCTCAATGAATGCTAATGCATGGACTCTAACAACAAAACATCTTAATCAACTTATCACTTATACATCCAATAATTTGGAGTTCATCATCAACTTAATTCAGACTCATGCAACTTGGTTAAATAACATTTGCAGCATAATCAAATCACATCAAGCTTAATAACAATTCATTTTCAACAATTCCTTGATCATTTAATAATAATTCAAGTAAATAAAATCAATCCATAATTCACTTTATATTCACTTAACATATCATAAAAGCTTCACAGTTCTCAGTCAATATCTTTAATAGGTCTCAATGGCACCTAAAGTTCCTTTCCTAACCTATCAAAACAACTCAGGCCTCACAATCCTCAAAAGCACTCAGTTCTGGAAGTGCTCGCGAGGCGAGAGCATCTGCTCGCCATGACGAGTACAAGCCAGAATTCCAACTAAGGTTGTTTCAGGTTCAAACTCGTTCTGAATCATTCCCTAATCAATAGTAAGCACCTAAAGGTACTCAAAGGCATCTAAGGTTCAACTCAAAAGTCAAAAACTCGGAAAATGACATGTTCACTGGTCAAGCTCGCTATGGCGAGTAGGGTTGCTCGCCGTGGCGAGCTACAACTTGTAACTCGCGTGGCGAGCGATGAACTTTGGCTCGGGCAGAATGCAGTGTTTACACAAATTTCATCAACTAACATGGTTCTAAGCCTAATTTCAATTCCAGAATTCATCCTAAACATATTCTAAGGTTATATGACGGTTTCTACATCAATCTAAACAACTTTTACCGGTTGATCATCAATTTTAGGGATTTGACCTAATTTCAAAACTTTTCTAAATCAATCCTAATTTTGTCAATTATTCATCAGAATTATAACAATTTACATTACTGAATTATTAGTCTCACCCTTACCTTAGTTTGAAGAAATCGCAGCTTTCCTAGGTGATTCTCTCTTCTCTGGTTTTTTCTCCCTTTTCTCCAAAAACAGTCGTACGTACTAATTTTCTACAACCTAGGTCTTTCTTTTTATATCTCTTCCTAATATCTTATCTTATCTCACTTTCTCCCCCAAAACTCTCTAAAATCTCAAAACAGCCCTCAACTAAATATTTTTATTTTCTTATCAAATCTTATTTTATTTAACAATAAAATAAGTCTCATAATCTTATCAAATCATCAAAACACATCAAATCATCCAAATCAACTTAAATCAACAAAACTCACACATATATTATAAAAATATAATATAATCGTCTAAACTCGATTAAATAAATAATTAAACGAAAGTGGGCGTTACACAATTTCCCAACCAAAATCCTCAAAACCCAAATCAATTCTCTAACCAACATCCTCAAAAGCCAAATCAATTCCCCAACCAAAATCCTCAAAACATGTCTAATTTTTGTTTGTTGTCTTGCATTTTAAGCTATTTGTGTGACCCGTACTTAGTTTGTTGTATTGCATTTTATTTATGTTAAGAAAATAAAAATAAATTATTTAAATAAATTTTATTTTTACAAAAAAAAAAAAATTGTTAAGTGTTTCTTCATTTTAATTTAATTATAATCGATAATTGTAATTTTATGTAATTATAAAAACAAAAATATAAAATTAAATAAGAATAATAAATAAAAGGTGGTGGGGTAGGGTGTTGAATGAAAAAACCATTAGAGATGTAAAAATTGAATGGGTGTTGAATTAAGAGAGAGAAAATGATGTGGAGTGTTGAGAATTGAAAAAGTGGGTGTTGAGGGTTGTTGAATATTTGTGACCATTGTAAATGGTCTTAGAACAATTATTTTTTTGGCAACTTTTGAAACAACCTTCTATCTTATAATTATATGTGTTTCTATTTTCTCTTTTTATATTTCTCTCTATTGTTTTTGTCCAATAAAAAAAGAGGAAAAATGTTGTCATAAAAGTTTTCTAAAATTGATAATATAAATATCATTTCTTTATTTTATTTTTTTGTTCGAGTGAATCATTTCTCTATTTTTAAGAGAATTGATATTTATGCGTGCACTTTATTACAACTTTCTCTCTCATATTATATTCTTATTATCTCTCTTCTTTTTTCCTCTCTTAATTGTTTTGGACCAATAAAAAGAGAGAAAATAAAAGTTGTCATCAAAATTATCCTAAATAATTTATATATATCAGTACTCATTTTTAATAGTCACCTAATTATTAGCAACCGCTTAGCTCATTCTTTTCGGTTTTTCTTTTCTTGCGTCGTTGGTACATAACTAATGGACAGAAGTAGAAAAAGGAATAGGAGACGAATTTGAATTAAAAAAGTAGACTTTCATTGAATTGAACAAACATAAAATTACAATGTCGATTGTATAAAAAAAAAACAAATTACATTGGCAAAATAATTGAATTATGCCATCAAATCAAATAAAATTATCGTCGCTGCCTCTCTCTCCTATCGACCGACTCATACCTCGACCGTCTCCTTTTGAAATGTCGATCATCATCGTCGCTGCCTTCGCAATCATCAAAATCGTCGTTATTTCTTCTCACTTCGTAATAACCGTTTGATGTTGCGGGAGATGAAGAAGAAGCATCGTTCTTTCTCTTTTTAGTAATGGCAGCTTCATCTTCGGACGGGAAGCTCATGCGAGAGAAGATGCTGCTTTTCTGCTTCCGGTCTACTGTTGGTTCAGATGATTCTGATCGGTGGTTGTTGTGGTGGTGGTGCCGCTCATGCGAGTCGTAGTCGCGATCGGATTTTAGTTTGCGTTGGCGTGGTGGCTCTTCTTCCTGATGACGGTGGTGTTGATGATGATAGCCATTTGATGACGGCGGGTTTGACTTCTGCACACACCAAGGAAAAAACCATCATATATGAAATTAAATTAAAAACAATAATAACATATACTTTGGGAAAAGAAAAAAAAAGGAATTTAATATATTCTAAAAGCAACTTTAAAATCACCTAGTTTATTGTACATGACTACTTTATACAATTTGTGTCATGTGTTCGTATTTTATTTTTCAGCACAAACTCGCTTGGTTCTTGCCATAAACTCATTATTAGTATCATTTTGGCTAAAAATTATTACAATAATTTTAATAACTCATTTAGAAATTATAGTAAACATCGGCCATCACAAAAAAAAAAAAAAAAAAAAAAAAACATAGTAGACCAAAACATTAATTAATCACAATATTGTCCCACAAAGGAGAAAAAAAAAACTCATGGTTGTTACATTTGGTTTTACTTAGTTAAACCGTTAACAAATTATAGGTGTTCAGCGTGTTTGAGTATTGGACCAACCTCATGTACACTAAAATTTGAAGGGAGAAAACTAATGATGGAAATTAAATTGAGTGTGAGAAAGCAAAAACCTTATGCAATTAGATGATATATGGAAGAACACTTAGATCAGAAGGGGGGGGGGGGGGGGGGGGGGGGGGGGGGGCGGATCAATTATGGTACAAAAAGATGGTGGAATGAAGAAATGTAATATGGCATTCGGAATTTGGTCCAGTTTGGATTAGGCTAATTTTAAACTTATGCAAAACAGCTTATGTAAATAAAGGAGTTTTTATTGATGTATTATTCATAAGTTTGTAAACATAGTTAATGCAAAAACAATTTATGAAGATACAATTTTCGTTAACAGGGACTTAAAAATAATACATAAAAGTTTATTTATTTATATAAGTTGTTTTCCATAAACTCAAAATAAGCCTACTTTTCCTTTGTAGTTTTGTAGGAGCAAAAAGAAAAGTTGGGCACAAGCTTACACTATGGAATAAAGGAATGTAAGATACCGTACGTAGGGAGCCTGAATGTGAATGCAAGGGACAAAAAAAACTCAGGCTAGGAACTCTGAATGGAAAACAGAGTTTGAAAGTTTTTACAATTTGAAAAGGATGAAAGACTTTAGATTTAAAAAAATTACATAAATATATAGTTTAAAAAAGCTAAGGTGGTCCACCTTAAACAAAACCCATTGTTTGGATTAATTTAAAATCACCAGTTTAATACCCTTTTCTCCAGTCAATAGTAATCATGATCAACTTCTGAAATAACTTCTCTTTTAAAAATAAAAAAGACATTCTATACCAACATTAATAGACCATTTGTTATCCATCGAAAGCATAATAGTACTGGCCATGGCAACACCAGATTTGCAAAAGATTTAAACTTAGGAAACCCAGTTGCCAGACAAGTAAAATCAAGTTATCCAAAATCTAGGAATTTAAAACTTGAACCAATTTATTCCCCCCCACCCACAACAGTGAAAATTGATTATCATCTGGACCATGTACAGAAAGACAAACAATGATCTTCGATGAATCAATTAAAACTTTAACGGTTAACCCAATTACAATACAGAGATAAAATGCTTCAAATCATGCCCATAAACCATGGTTTGAATAAATGGTCACAAGAGATTTTGAAACGGCGAATCAAGATTTTATAACAGCACTGCACCATTATCATATGCAGCAATGCAGTTATCCAATATTTCATCATCAACGTTTTCTTTTACCCACTTTTAACCATTAGTTGCTGTTGACCATAAAATAGGTGAGACAAGCCGGAATAGCTCCCTCAACCATTTCGTAAACAACCACGCAATATAACTTGATAGATAAATACTATTAACAATAAATGAAGCCAAGAGAAATAACTTCCAAAGACTACAATAATTAAATCCAAAAAAATAACAAATGGGATTATCTACTATAATGATGTTCTTTTGCATGCTTGAGGTTTCTGGACAAACGTGTGGTAGAAAACCCACAGAAATTAATAAGCGCATAAGCTGAAAATTAAAACAATAGAAAGTACATACTGCTTTTGGTTTCGACGAAGAAACATCTCCAACACTACTCACATCTCTACCAAATTCTCGATCTTTGGATAAGTCCCTGTTCCATGAAAGAATTAAACTCATTAAAAGCAATAAGACAAACTTCGATGACTCTTAAGCACTCCATAGTTCAAATGCAAAAAGAATAGTGATAACATTATCATCCTTTTACAATATGTTACTCTGCCAATCATAAAAGTTGGAAACTAAATTCACTATGTAAGTAGTTAATGACATGGAAAAATGTCTTGTGTAAAGCAGTGCTTTACAATTATTTTATGAAAATCCACAACATATTCTGCTTTATCAAGAGAGGAAAATGGAATAAACAAGATTTGTTGTAGAATAATTTCCACACGAAATCCCAATACACTACTGCTGGGAAACAAAAAGTAGGAGAATCGTACAAAAAGGAAAGGATGCAAAAGGCAGATAATAAAGTCTTAAATGTTGCTATTTTACAACGGTGCAAATATTTGACTTGCAAGTTAAAACTCTATCAAACTGCTTAAACATGCATATAAGAACAAAACAAAGCCACCCACGAAAAGTTCCATTAGTACCTTTCAACCCGTCTCTCATTTTCCTGCTTCTTCAGAATAGCATTTCGAGCTTCAAAATCCTCTCTATTCTTATTCATAACAGGCTCTCTATTCATATTCATAACAGGAGGTGGGACATTCATTCCTATATTGAACTCAGCAAAATCCCTGAACACAGTCATATTCATTATATTAGAAAATAGCATTGTAGAGAATATCAATTCTATAGAGTCAGACAAACATGTAACCACATTCACTATCGGTGTTCACTTTACAATCCCTTACTCAGCATTCAACAAGGCATACCCCAAACAGTGTGTGCGCCTGTGTGCGCCTGTGTGTCAGTGTCACAGAGCGAGAGAGAGAGAGAGAGAGAGAGAGAGAGAGAGAGAGAGAGAGAGAGAGAGAGAGCAGGGAGAAGGGAATGCAATAGCAGGGGAAAGGCTAACGTCATACCTATGAGGTGGATGAACAGGCATCACGTAACCATGCATGCCAAATGGGTCTTGAGGCAGACCACCTGCAAATGGCATGTCAAAGGGGCCTAGACCATAACCCATCATTGTCATTGGAGCAGCATATGGTCCCATATATCCATCCAAACAACGTTGCATGCCATTCCAGTATGAATTATAGCTAGGAGGCGGCAGGCCTATCGGTTGCATCATATAGCTATTCCATTGTAAATCTACATGATAAATAAAGATTGTTCAATGTTATTACTTGACTAAAAGCCAATGTATTGCCTGGTCACTAAATGTTCCAGCACTACGTAAGGCAGAACTAGAAAAAACAGCAGATTTACCATTTGCAGGCATACGGACTTTCTTCTTTTTCTTCTTCTTTCCTGCAAAGTTAATAAATAAAATGACAATGCCCTCAACAGAAGATCAACAAAGAACGCATGGTTATATACACATTCTACATTACCTCCGTCGGTGGGGACCAACTTTTGCTGCACTTCTTCCTCAACCAGTTTAGCACTCCCTTGGGAGGCTGGTTCCGGTTCCTTTACACTCATAGACTCATGAGTAACTTCAGATACAACTGCAGCTCTAGGGATCTTTACTTGCTCTGATACCTGCTGTGTAGCAGAGACCTCCTTTCTCTCGGCAACTATTTCCTGTATATTTGCCATTCCTTCATTAACTTGTGAAACCTTTGGTTCTCCCTTGGAGGTTGCAGATGAAGTTGGAGATGGTATCTTGGGCTGTGGGCAACGAGAAGACAACATATCTGGAAAATAAAATCAAACAAAAAAAAGTTATCTTCACAAACCGATAGCCAATAATAGTGCAAGTAAGATCCAAATCATGATTGTTTCAATCACCTTGAACTTGATAAGTGCTCCCTGCATTTTCAGTACTGCTATTGCCAGACTCCAATATGCGATGGATGGCATCTCTAAGCGTCTTATTTGGTAAAAGATCATCTGCTAGAATATTTGTTGCAAGACATACGCATGCAGACTTGGACATAATATAGTTCCTAATACCTGAAAAGATTTTTAAAAATGATTCAGTATAAAATAAAAATTAATATACAATATATAGTTCGGAAAAAAGTTACCGAGAAGCAAAACATGTAAAATGTTCAAAACTTGCATAATGAAAAAGAGGAACTTTAAAGACACGCTAGTATAATACTCAAATTCTGAAATATTTATTATAGAAGCATAAAAACTTACATTTGTCACAGAAGCTTTTAAAACAACACTTGCTTGTCAATACAGCATCTTTCATGACATTATTGCACAAGGGGCAGTGGAGCTCAGGTGGTAGATCACCAACTGAACGTGTAGATGACAACCCTTCCATTTCTTTATCGAACGCAGCCCTGTTTGCAAGGAAAACATGAAACTCAATTTCATGTCATCATATAACAGAACAGACAAGAATCAAGATGTACTCACTCATTTGGCTTCAAAACAGCTACTGAACCATTTTGTAGAGCATAGGAACCTTGTGGATTTACCATCAGCATAGATCTAGGAATACCAGTAGGCTGCCTGACTTTTTTGATGTCAAAAGTGGAATCACCATTTGTAGGGCAATGCTGAATGAAATGTCCTTAACAGATGTAACAAGAGACAAGTTAGCCAAATTAACTGACACAGGTAACCAGCATTTTGCAAACAGAATGGGTTATAAAGTTGAGAAATATGAACATACCAGACACCTTGCATCTGTGACATACATAGCCTTCTGGAGGTGTTTTCCGCTCCAACCCTGCAAGATCCCAGCAAGTATATAGGCATCAGTTTATTAACTGTTAATATTTGTATTCAAAAAAGAAAATCACCCATAGATGTTATAATATATATATATATATATATATATATATATATATATATATAGAGAGAGAGAGAGAGAGAGAGAGAGAGAAAGAAAATCACCAAAACCACGTCCACCCCCAATCCTTCCACCAACTGCACCCCTTCGAAAACCTCTACCAGCGCCAAAGTCTGAACCTTGTCTGCATACAGGAAAAAGAAGGTGTCAACCTAAAACATCAAAAAGCCCAGAACTTGGAAGCTTTAATGGAAAGAAAATCATATTTGACATGTGGAATTCAATCTTCGTTGGGAATGAGGTTTTCTTAGACGACTATGTTTGGATTTGATAAAATAAACGAAATCAGAGTAGAATGTTATTAGTTACCATTGTTTGGATAAAACTCATTTTGTTGCATCAAATGCCTCTTACCCCAACCCCCACAGGAAAAAAATAAGTATATTAATAAAATAAATATGGTTTGTAACTCCATTTGATGGGCAAAATGGAATGAGTGAAGAAGGAATTTATAATGATTACATTTAGTTAACATCTCAAAACAATGTAAAGAATATTTTTCTCCATTGCATTATGAAACGTCCGAACTTATTTTATAGTAGTTTTATCCCATCCCATCGTTTTGACTTCATCAATTTCACCCATATTAGATCCACACATAGCATAGACAATAATTTGAATTTGAATTTTTTTCTTTATGCATCTATTGATTATACTTGTAATTCATTCTATGCACCAAACAAAACACCAGGTAAAGGAGGATAATCTACTCACTGTTGCCAATCCAGTGCAGGAGTATCAATCAAGGCCTTAATCTTACTGTCTTCGTCAGCTTTGCTAGTTAGAGGAGCATCTGGAATCATGGTGCTTGATTGAACGGGCAGTTGATCAGGTATTGAATATAAATCATTGCCAAATTCATCCCAATCCAAATTTTCAGGCTGTTCAATGGTCCAAAGTTATCAATTTATTAGGAAATGAATATGAATTGTTTGTATAAAAAAATGAAATGAAAAAAGAGACTTACATATTGCATGGAAGATGTATAATCTGCCGGTAAGGTACTATTCTCAGGTTCAGTTTCCACAACCTTATTTTCAAACTCTTGTCTGCAAATAGCAAAATACAGTTACAACTCAAGAACAGACAACATACTTTATTTCACAAATGAACAATACAGTTTCTAATTTTGCCAAAGTATGACAAATTGATGACTGCCTATTTATACAGTTACATACACAATGCATGATTATTTGTAAACAAATCAAACAAGAGTAATGAGATTAAAGGTTTGAGAAAGTACTTTTTTTCAGTAACAATCGGTAAACATGGCCGTCCTGGAACCCGTCGAATTAACACTGACGTATTTTTAGGAATCAACATTTCTTCATCATGATATTCTGAAATTCCAAAAGACAATAAAACACTGTAAATGTGCTATTTCATGAAGCCTAATAAAACCACTATGATAGTACAAATTTCGCAGCAAAGTTAGGTGCTTCTAATACACAACTACATTGCAGCCTAACTACATCTTCCAGGTCAATTTTTATGCCTTAATTGTAATTGTTTTCTTTTTATTTCTATTATAAGTGAACTCAAATTAAACCTGTTGCAGTTATGACAGATAGGGCTAGTGAAAACTTGTACTTGGCACAAGAAAAGATTGCAACTTTATAGTCTAAAGTGTAGTTATTGAAAAAGGGAATACTGATGAACTCCCTTCCATCACAGTATGATTTGAAAATTTTAATTATGTTGAAATACATGTGCATGAATACGATATTGCAAAGATGAACACTAGTACACCCTTCAACAACAGAACACTCAGAACTTCTATAGCACAGACACCCTCTAATCAAAGGTGCCAGTGTCTGTCTGACACCGATTACATCCGATTCATTCAGATATAAACCCTAATCGAGATTAACCTTTCAAACAACTAATGCTGTCGAGGTGTGACTGTCGTGTTCGTGTGCCCATGTCGGTGATTCATAACTTGAAACTCAGTTTACAAGTTAACCTAACTACCGGTGAGGAGGTATCACTGTCCCGTGTGCCCATGTCGGTGATTCATAACTTAAAACTTAGTTTACAAATTAAGCATCAAATATAAACCCTAATCAAGATTATGAACCCTAATGAAGAAAATCAATAAATCATAAAACACTAATCAAAATTATTATTAACCCCTAACGATGAAAAAAGTTAAATTGAGATCGAAATAAGAACCGACCTTCATTGGTCTGAGCGTTGGTGACCAGAAGGTCAAAATCAGTACCCCTTCCTAAATGCTTGGATACAAATATACTTTGTTTCAATGTACCAACAGATATGAAAGGACCATCCATTGGAATTGAATTATAATCTTTTGCACTCTTAAATTTATAATACACCGCCATTGTAGAATACTCTATTGAATTAACAGAAAAACAATAATCAATAAATCTCTTCAAAATTGAAAATAAATTACAAAATTAATAATCGTGAAAATTAAAACAAATCAATCGGTACAATATATCAAATCTCTTTCTTTCTAATTTTTTTTTCTATCTAGGTTACGATCGAATAAATCGAACCACCAGAACGATTAAAATAAATCTAAAATTCTTCAAGAACGATAAGAAACGGAGTCTTGAATGATCTTGAGAGCATCAACAACAATGGAATCCAAATCCAGCGAAGCGAAACCCTACCGAATCAGAAACCGCGAGAAGCAACAGCAACGGGTTAGGGTTTGGTGATGAAATGGAATCTTGGTGCCTTCGATGAAGGAACCGGAGAAAACCTCTCTGAACGATGACGGAAGCTTGAAACGTGAATAGCGAATAATCGCTTTTCCTTGTGACGGTAGCTTTATAATCAGAAGCGATTATTTGAATAATCGCAAATATGTGGTTAGAGACGATGAGAATGACGTGTGGGTAGGATGCGATATATATACGATATTACAGGTGGAAAACGGGCCGGGTTCGGACCCAAAAGCACCACACAGCCCAACCCGCGGTTGACCCTTTTCAGCCCTTTCAAGGTGAGTTATATATGTGTGTGGAAATTTGACCCTGTACCCCAACATATTTACCTTCACCCCTACATTCTACTTGAATTGCCTATTTTACCCTTCTATAGTTCTATATAAAATTTAAACACCAATTTTTTCTTATTTTTCTCCTTAATTTTCCTGTTCACCCTATCCCAACAGCTATCGGAAAACACTGAATATTTGGTTCGGGCTCATTTCTTCAATAACCAATGAGTATTCATGTTCATAATCATCATTGTAGGTTGTAACAGATCACGGTAATCCAGGAGCTTTAGGTCCACTGTGACAAGTGCCACACCAGCCAGTCCAGGCCCAGTTTAATATTTTTGTTAATTGGACACTGCCTTTTGCTTTTGGCACATATCCTGCCGTTACTTTTATTTTTTTGGTGAAGATCCTGAACGTTACTTTAAACAAAGTAACACAAGTCTGCATAATAAATTAATAAAACCAATTATTATTATTTAAAGAAAAAATGAATTCATCAAAAAAGGCACCAAAAAAAAATTAATTAATTTTCAAAATATATCCAATAGTTAGAAAGGTTCTAGTAAAAACATATAAAATTCATTGTCCTACCAAATGAGCTATGCTCCGGACACCGAACTTATTCACCTTATAAGGTCAATTCTAGGCACTAGGCTACCTAACCCAAAAAAAAAAAACAAATGTAACAAAGATTCGTTTATTTTTTATAATCATATATAATAAAAATGAATAATTATTATATTTCCTATGGAAAAAGGCACCAAAAAAAATTATAATTTTAATAAAAACCAATTATTATTTTATCAAAACATCTAATAGAGAAAAATATTTTTTCAAAAAAAAAAAGGACACAAAGATTATTTTTTAATAAATATTCCATATTAAAATATATTTAATAGAAAAAAATATTCATTTGGAAAATATGTACAACTAAATAAAAAAACTAAATAATCATAAGATTTCTTATGAAAAAGACACACAAAGAAATTGAAATCTAATAAAACCAATTCATCATTTACAAAATATATCTAATAGTAACAATATTTAGTCAAGGTTCATTTATTTTTAATAAATCATCTTTTTTTTGTGGTGGTCGAGGTTTGAACCCCGGACCTTGTATATATTATGCATTGTCCTATGAATTGAGATAAGCTATCGAGGACTAATAAATCATCTCTAATATAAACAAATATTCGCTTATAAAATTTATCTAATAAAAACAAAGATTCATTTGTAAAATATGTATAATTGAATAAATAAAAAAACTAAATAATAATCAATTTCCTATGGAGAAAGCCAGCATAAAAATACCAAAATTCATCTCTATAAGGAGGTAGTGCTAGGGTTAGGCGGTATTATTAAAAAGTGGAAAGACAGTTAAAAAGAATTAGAAAATAGATTTAAAAAAATTCTATACTGATTATTTACAATAATGATTTAAAAAAAAATAGTAAAATTATTGTGATTCTTATGTTCATGTGTTTTATTGTTATGCTTTTTCACATATTTTTCAAGACACTAGGGTCATCTTTACTACTCTAAATTACTCTCTTTTTTATCTCTACTCTTCACTTTGTAAAATTTCATCGTTAAGACTTAACAAGACATAGTTCTAAGAAAATGCTTCATCCATCACGGATTTATCAGTTTGTTTTTCTGCTTTAGCTTAGATTGAATTAAAAAAAGTTAGTATACTTAATTATTATCATTTAATTCTAGTGTAAATATAAGAGATTATTATAACAAGGAAATAAGGTCTACAACTAATAAAGTTCTAAATATATTGGTTAAAAACAATAAAAACTACATGATAGATGACACAAAAGGGAAAGCTCTTTTCGAGCAGGAGAGGCTCCAGAGAAGATGAGAATTTGAAATTATTAAAACTAATAACAAAAAATAACAAACTAAGGAATGTTCTACCAGCTCAAACGTTTCACTAGTTTAGATAAAAATCCTTCATCCATTCTGGTTGAAGCGGCAAACTAACTCATCATAGTTTCCTTCGAGAACACATCAACTAACAATAACAACAAAGAAACAACATGTCAGTTCATAATGGCTCAATATAAAAATATATATGTAATTGAGACTCTCTCAGAAATACAAAACTTGTTTATCACCACATAAACATTCACCGCGACCTCTGATTCGATTGATGCAAGACGGGGTCCAATTTACTAAGGGAAAGTTTCTACGGAAACTGTGGATGTAATGGTTCCCGACCAGCACCAAGCAAATCAGAGATCGAAAGAAGAAGAATCATCATCACCAAGTCTACCATAAATCACCTCTCTAAAGAGAGAGTAAGAGGATTGACTAAACTAAACCCATTGAAAGTGTTTTCTAAATATTGGGTTAAAGAGAGGTTTATTTATAAGGAGAGAGACAAATGGGGTTGTAACATATGGAAGGACACAAAGATTCATTTATTTTTTATGAATCAATGACTAATTTTTTTTTATCAATATTCAATAATAATAATATATATAATAGAAACAAATGTTCATTTGTAAAATATATATGTACAACTAAATAATAATCAGATTTCTTATGGAGAAAGCCACAAAAAAAAATTGGAATCTAATAAAAAACCAATTCATCGTTTATAAAATATATCTAATAATAACAAATATTTTGTCAAATAAAAAGTAACGAAGGTTCATTTATTTTTAATAAATCATCTCTAATATAAACAAATATTCACTTATAAAATTTATCTAATAGAAACAAAGATTCATTTGTATAATATGTATAATTGAATAAATAAAAAAATAAATAATACTCCATCTGTTCCGTAATAATTGAGCCATTTGCAAAAAAAATATTGTTCCAGAAAAATTGACCTATTTCACTTTTCAATATAATATTAATTACTTTTTTTCAATTATAACTCTAATTAATACTATTTTCACCACTCTCATTCAATATATTCTACTTTACATTTATGATAAAGAAGAATGCACCAATGATTAATAAGGGCACTCAAAACCATTTTTCTTTCTCTTTTACTTATACACTTTTTCTTAATAAGTGTGAAATGAGTCAATAACTAAGGTAAAATGGGACGGAAGGAGTAATCAATTTCCTATGGAATAAACCAGCAAAAAATACCAAAATTCATCTCTATAAGAGGTAGGGCTATGGTTAGACTGTATTATGGCAAAAACAATAGAGCATTAGGAACTTTGATTGATGTATAAGTACATCGAATTATTTTTGTGTTTGTTGTGTTAGACCATACACTTTTGACATTGTAACATGATGAACATTTTAGTCAAATCATAACAAATAATACATGTGTTTCTATAGATACTAGTTACAAACCCGTGCTTCGCACGGGTTGAATAACGTATCTTGTAAAAAAAATTGTTCCAAAGGAAAAATAAGCAAAATCAGCCACCGCTTATAAAAAATTGCTACAAAGACTTCTTTCCTTTTGAATTGTATTTGAAGATGCGGTATACAATTTTGTTTCATTCTGATATTAAAATTTAACTTGCATAACTGTACGCGATTATCAAGTATGAGATATGGAACACACATATATGGCTGCATTTGATCTCTTCCCATCTATGCTATTTGTAAAAGAAGTCTCTTTCATGTTACTATATTGCATACGGATGATCAAGTTTACGGAAAATGCAAACTTCATAAATGAGAAAAGCAAGCAAACTGCACAATTCCTATCTATATATTAGAAAATTTTATCAGCATTTTTAGTCCTAAAAAATTTTCCACGAGCACTTTTAGTCATTGTCAAAAATTTCCATCAACAATTTTGATCCCTAAAATGCTTAAGGAAAATATCACAGGAACTAAAAAGTATGATTTTATTTTGTAGGTACTAAAAGATTTGATAAAGCATTATAAAACTTTGTTGTACAAAAAGAGCATGTCTTATTTTGATCACCATATCTTTATAGTTCTAATTCTTACAACAGCATACCAAACATAATTCACACTAATAAAATATAACCCTTTTTTTTTTTTGAAGAAATTAATATAATATAACTCTTAAAAAAGTCTTCATGATTAATTTTTCAATATAGTACAACAATAAAATTCCTAAAAAATTAATCAGGAATAAAGCTGCAAAAATCAACAACTAATAAGTGTCAGTTCTATGTAGTAAAATGATAGCTCTTTTGTTTTCTTGACCTTTTTTTTCTACCTTTTGTACAATTAAAAGTGGTACAAACATTAGTTTGAAAATGAAGGTAGCAAAGCAGACAGAGGTATACAGGCTGTAGATATCAATTTCATTGTACTGTTTGAGCACTTCATCCACACCGTTAGTACATTCTTCATTTTTCCATGAATCACTACTGTTAAAGTCACAGCTTCTTCGGATTGTTTTATAGGTTTCATCATATATCACTGCATGACTCCAAGCATAATCAACCATTCCTAACTAATCTTCAGCATAAGTTTCAGGGTTTCCCAGCTGCCCAAAAAATAAAAGCATTATTTTTTCTCTTTCATATTTATTTTAAATTAAGATTCTTTATACTTTGATATTTATCTAGAACTTAAAGCTAGATTTTAAATCATGTAGGAACATACCAAAATGCCCTTGAGATCAATATGAAGGGAAGGGTTATTGTTTCTATCAATGATAAGTTCAGCAAGCTCTGGTACATACTTTCCTGCAAAACATGTTTTATGATCAATTCAGAGGATTAAAATTGACTTTTTTTTTATCATTAAGAATCGAACTCAATACTAAGACACAAATTTTGATTTCAAACTAACTAAACAAAAATCAGGCTTACATCTTTTGTATCTGTCCTCTCAAAGACCACCACAATAAATTTCAGGCTTATAAATTTCAAACAGCAACACCTGCAATTTGTTCACAAAATTAAACAATTTGATGAGTAATGACAGTTGCATATGCTGAAAAGAATCAGCCCAAAGAAAAGATTGTCCTTTAGGCCATTTTTAAAGCTTTTGCTTGATGCAGTACTCCTTAAGATTCATCAAAGCTGGCCGAATCGTATTCCCGACTTGATTGGAATATTTCAGGCATAACAACCTTTGTGCAACATGATAAGCACTCTGTATCGAGTGATTCTGCAAGCAGTTGACATCCATCCTTTTCTTTTCCTAATGACAGTGAGTCATATCACATGTTAGTTTCAGTGCTTAGTGCCGGTTTATGTTTAACACTTGCTAATCCACTGCATACTTAACAAATGGATATGAAAAACAGACAAGAAGCAAACAATTTTGTGAAACATAGCTGTATTCAAAATAGATAGCACAATCATTGTGATGGCAGATTGATAACTTAATGAAATAAAAATAAAAAAACAAAAAGAAAACCAATTAACCTGTTCATATAACAGTTTGTTTGACTACAAATTTTATATGCATTCATGTATGAGTTTCCATGTAAAAATTTAAGCACATGATTCTCTGCTATTTGCACTGGAATTTCCTCCAAGAGTATTTATAATTTAAGGAATCAAGCTTGATTATCTTTTCTTTCACGGAAAGTTAAAGTGTGCATGATTTAAATTAATATCCTATTTTTGCAAGCATGATATAATCACCTTTTCTGAAATCCTTAATGTGATCATTCTGGTGGTCTCAATAACGGAAACAATAGGTTCATAGCTAGATTGAAAGAGCTCCAATTCAGATTTCTTGGAAGAAGCCATATTATAAATAAATGAAATAGAAAAAAATTGAAGCTAAAACATAGAGAATATTATGAATCTTAAGGATTGTGAAAGTAACTCCTCATCTTATTTGACCTATCCTTTTCTAGAGTTTGGGCTCATACAATAC
This sequence comes from Medicago truncatula, assembly GCF_003473485.1. NCBI lineage: Eukaryota > Viridiplantae > Streptophyta > Magnoliopsida > Fabales > Fabaceae > Medicago > Medicago truncatula. The sequence goes on from NC_053046.1 coordinate 44,014,105, forward strand.
TGTCAGAAAGTAACATCCTCATCTTATTTGAACATTCTTATTGTGTCTCAAATAAATTCCTGACAATTTTTTTTTCACATCAGTTAAAATGGGTCTCAAATAAAAAACAGAACCACAAACACAAAAAGTAATGATCATATTATATAATTGTCAAGTGCCAAAAATATTTTGCGATTGAAAATGAAAAAGAATCCATTATACCTCTTTATAGACCCTTTCTACATTTTTATCCACTGTCCCTGCAGAAAGCATGGCCTCACGCTCTGATATATTGAAACCCCAATTTTCATTTTTAGGAGCCACCTCAAGCCTAATTGCCCTCCAGCTCATCATTTCATATAACCCATATTCTACAGAGACCTGCAGTTGTGGAAGAGAGTTGGAGAACATTGCCAACTTAATGGTTGGTGTATCTATGCACCAAGTACCCAAGATTTGTATGTTATATTATAATGTCATAATGAAAACAAAATACCACCTTAGTCTTTCCATTAATAAAACTTTACATTTCTAGTTCCACATAGAAAACCAAACCACTTTCATTATAATGTGTGTTCTACGTTTAGTTTTCATCAGTAGGTAAAGGTTTAAAAGTTGGATTGAAGTGTATGCTTCAAACATCAATCAATTATAGACAAATAAAACATTACCATATGGTGCAGTGACATACTGAAAAATTTATTCAAAGAAAATAAACTATTTGTGATTGCCGTACGAAGAGTTAGTGCTTACACTGCAAGAACCACCTCTGATAATCAAAGGTAATTCAAAACTGACTTTCATTTCTGCCAAAATCGAAAATTTCACTCAATAATGACAGAAACTGAACATGATTATATCAACAATTGGTTCTATACAAAGAATGTTCCATTTTTAGCAAAAAGCTTCAAAGCGCAGCATATTTTGAAAGTTAAAGGAGAGTACTGTTTTGTTCTCAATGAGTCACTGTGACTATGACTATATAGAGAAAAGAACCAAATGCTCTTTAGTGTATTTCCCAAACGTTTAGGAACTCTTAACCAAAGTAAGATCATGAATGACTTGATATATAAGGACACCAATTAATCTGATGGTAAAGGTTCAGATTGAGATTCCAACTATAACCATAAGATGGCAAATTAACCGGCATAAATACGTATTTTGATAGAGACCTTCATGTTATTATTGTGACCACATAATTGGATTGGATCAAAGAGCCTAATGCTTTAAATCTTTCTCAAATTGAATACAACATGCAGATAAATCTCCCCAATAACTCATAAAATAGTTGTAACCAAGATAAGCAAAGAGTGTCACGTTCAAGTACATGCACTCTTTGCACATATGGGAATACAATTATACATCTACTTTTGAACTCAACAATGGAATGGAATCATATACTTCTCCACACTTTCATGCTTATCCAATGATAGTGCCTATGCATATGTTCCCAATAAATATGTGTGTGCAATGGCGGCAGAAATGGGGGGCCATGAATAAAACTTATATAATATATTTTGCATGGTATATAAAATAAAACACTAATTTGGCATACTAATTTGATGAACTTTTTAGGCATGTTGCGTATAAAAAAGACTTAAAATTCTCATTCTAAACTCTTCATGAACAGCCAATATGTATCCACACCTTATATCACACATCATACGATCATGCATATTATTTCCTAACTACTCCCTCTAAACTCAGTTATAAGCAAAAATACATACAGAGATGCCATTTTCCATCTAATTCAAAAGCCATTTTCCAGAAATTTTCATCCTTATTCATACATACATCATCTTCAATGTTGAATCTTCATTGATTAGTACCTCATACATACCCAAAGCTTCATCAACATTCTTCTGTAGAAATTGAAGGACCTATCCTAGCCAATGTCATCAAAATAGCTTATAGCATACACAATTTAAGTTTTTTCACAATATAAGCTATTTTTAACACCTATTATGACAACTTAACGACCAATGTAATCATCAAGGTATGTATTTTGATAAAATTAAGATTTTTCGCAATTTCTGTGAAGCTGTTTTTGTATATACAAAAGCACCTATCACGACAACTTCATTTCACAATTTACCATCAGGTGCATACTAATACCTTGATGAGGCCAGTTCCAGTAACATGATCAGCATGTACATGTGTATTTATAGCATACACAAACTTCAAACCCAATTCTTGAATGAGTGATAAGTCTCTATCTACTGTCCTATCAGCAGGGTCAATCAACTGAAGTTTTCAACAAAAAAATCAAAAATCAAAATCATCAATCAACTAAAATTTTCATAAAAACACCAAAATCATCAAAACAACTGAATTTTTCATAACCAAAAAAAATCACCAATCACTAAAACAGAAGAAACCCATTATTCAATTCAACAAATAATTCTGACCCGCATAAAAAAATTTCCACAAATAATCAAACAGACACTTCAAAATCATTTTTTTTTCACAGAAAAATAAAAATTCATCAATCACCAAAATAGAGGAAACTCATCATCAAATTCAATAAATAATTCCAAACCAGATATAAAATTTAAACTTCAGAAAAATTAATTAAAAAGGCCACATACCTGACATTCTATATTTTCACCAATCAATTCATCAGAAGTTGAATTGGACGAAATCCCTACATCAATTTTCCTGGACGAAATCCCTACATCAATTTTCCTGGACAAAACCAAACAACAACCCAAATCCAAAAAAAGTAAAAAAGTCACCATTGATAATCAAGAAAATGGAAGAAGAAAATGAATAAGCAAGTACCTTTCCTAATCCCTTACCTCCCTTAACAGTCAAACCTCTACTTTGTACCATCCTCCAATTAATTGGTTCTGGTCACCAACACAACACACAAACAGTTCCAAAATCAACACCAGAAACCACATGCATGAGATTCTAGATCCAATTTCTGAAATAAACCCCAAGAGCAGAATAGAGAAAAGCTGCGCCCTAGAGGGAAGAAATGAGGAAAATTGAGCTTGCTGGAAGTATGAGATAACAATTAAGTCATGACTGTAGCCTTGCATGTTGGTAATTTTGAGTGAAAAGGGAGAAACATTTGGAGAAGATGGTGAATAGTGAGAGGGGGGGGGGGACGATGGGTTTTTAGAAAGAGAAGGGAAAAAAATTATGAGGTTTAGAGAGAGAAGGGGAAAAATTTCTGTATATATAATATAACATTATCCAATTACCAATTTACTGAAATACCCCTAATAAGGGCAAAATGGTCAATAAAAGGGACAAAGATTGTCCTATATAGTAAAGTAGACTACTGTAGATATTTCGTATGGTGGACTAAATCCATAATCCACGATTTAAGGAACATTTGTGACATGTGAGAAAGATGGTTATGTGGAAGAGAAATGATATTTGTACAACCACTTTATTATAATTTTTATTCTCTCTCTATTGTTTTGGACCAATGAGAAGAGAGAAAATAAAAGTTGTCAACAAAATTGTCACAAATGGTTGTCAATATATCACTACTCTATGTGGAAGCCCTTTTTCTCCATACTTCAAAATTGTCAAATTCATTATTCAAAGTCACTTGAATCATCTTCATCGTGGACACATTTGTACTAAAAATGAACGTTAGTTTTCAAAACGTTATAATAACATTTCGGAACCAATCATTTCAAATATATATAGTTCAAAAGTCGAATTTTTTTTTTCTCTAACCCTTTTTGCCAAAAAAAATCCAGATATGACCCCCTTTGAAAAAAAAATACCGAAATGACCCACTTTTAAATTTTTTTTTTTTTTTTGTCTTCTAGCGCGTTCCCGCCATCTGAAATGGCGGGACTGACCGCCGGTCAGACTGCAGTCGCGTCAGCCGTCGCGTCATGACGGCAGGTGGCTTTTTTTTTAATTTTTTTTTGTCGTTCCCGCCGTTTGATCTGGCGGGACTGATTATTTTATTTATTTTTTTCGTTTTTTCTTTTTTACATTAAATAATGATGATAATAATAATGATAAATAATAATAATGATAAATATTTAATAAAAAAACTACTTTCTCCACGGAAACCAATTACGCCAATGTAAACTATGACCTCCCGTAGCACATAATTTATCTTTTTTTCGTTTTTTCTTTTTATTTTTTTGGCAGCATTGTTTTACATTTTTTTTTTTGAACAAATAGCATTTTTTTACATAAAATAAAACACAACAAATAATAATGATAGATAAAAATATATTAATTTATTTGAACACATAATACATAACGTTATTAACTACCGATTATTTAAACTCGGACAATTTCTCCTAATATGACCGGTATGCCGACACAACCCACACCGTCTCGGTGTCGGAGTCCTCTCCACCACCTCCTCGTCCATTTCAGTCCTTATGCGGGTACTATTGGGTCGACCTTTCTTTAGTCTTCGCATGTTTGGATTATGGCAAATCACGGGACCGTCGTATGGAAGCCAATAACTCTTGTCGTGGACTACTTTGAAGGCTGTGTTGTAGATGGAGTAAACACTCTCGTTTTTGAACACATGTGGAATAAGGGTTGTGTAGTCATGGCGAAATGAAGAACACGCGGCTATGACATGAGAACATGGCAAATGTAAAGCTTGAAATTTCCCACAATCACACCACCCCGCTCGTAGGTCCACCTTGAAAGTTCCCATTGGCCTTCCTTCCCTGTAGTTGACGGTCTCACGGACTGAGAAGGTATACCTTTCTCGGTCAAACTGTTCGACATGATGGGTGTTGGACTTAACAATGTCATCCTGAATCGCATTTTGGCAATATTCACTGAACAAATCTCCGGAACCTACCCTTGCAAACGCTTTTTGAGCCCTATCAGCAAAGAGACATGCCAGCCTATAGTAGGTTGATTGAACTATAGGTGTAACTGGTAGGTTGCGTGTTCCCTTAAACACAGAGTTCCACGACTCAACGATGTTGCTTGTCATGTGGCCCCATCGTCGACCCTCATCATATGCTTGAGTCCACTTTTCTTTCGGAATATTGTCCACCCAATCTAATGCACGCTGATTTGCCTCCTGGATTACACCACGATAGTAATTGAACAAGGGTACGTTTAGGGCATATCCTGCATGTTAAGAAAAAACAATTAGTTAGATAGTGAACCTATTTAATAATAAGACGATATAAAAAAAACTGTAACATAATATTCTTACCCATATTATTGACAACATCCTTAAGATCTCCATCCTTGATTGTCCTCATGAAGTTTTGCTTAATGTGTCGAATGCAGTACACATGAGCTGAACCAGTTGCTTGCCAACCATTCCTTGGGTCATTGAATGCGCTTTTAATTGATTCATGTCTGTCGGAGACCATGCAGACAGATATTCCCTTTGTGACGTGCCTTCTTAGATTTTTCAAAAAAAAACTCCAGCCCTCCTTTGTCTCACCTTCGACAAGCGCAAAGGCGATTGGAATCGTTTTGTTGTTTCCATCTTGTGCTACCGCAAGCAACAATGTTCCTTTGTACTTGTCATACAACCACGTCCCGTCGACATGGACAACTGGTTTGCAATACTTAAACCCATTGATGCATGGATAGAAGGCCCAAAATAGACGATGAAATTGTGCTCTCCATTCTCGCCAATCTGCGTTTTTAAATCGAAGACGGTCCTTGGCATCGTCTCCTTCATCACATTCAACCATTGTGTTTGTGAGAGTAGCTCGGTGTATGGTAATTGTTGTGATGAAGATGGGTGTTCAAACTCATATTGTGTTTGTGAAAACAATTGAGGTGTTTGACGCGGTTGTGAAATCTCCCGGTTTTCAATAATAACCGATAACTCAATGGAACCAACCGCATTAAAATATTTGTGAGTTGCAAACATATCTGCAATGTCATCGTTGTCGTATATTTCGGTGTCATTATACTGGATATGACCTTGAACGAAGGCTTGTGGTGCTCGATATATAATTTTAGATATCACCTGAGATTCAGTGAGATGTAGCTTCTGCTCTATTCTTTTTTTCAAATGATCAATGGTGCTTTTGATGCTAACATAAAAACATTTTCTTTGCTCACTTTCAAAAAATGAACCAAATTGATTTCTTGAAACTTTTCCATTATAGTGGACAATGAAAAATACATTCTCTGGTGTGGGTGCCATTGTTGTTGGGTGCGTTGAAAATATTTGTATGTTTGTAACTGTTAACAATAAGAGTCCAAAATATATAGGCAATTGCATGCAAAAAAAATTGAACACGCGTGCCACGTGTCGCGTTGTAAGTGGCCAGTCCATTCCCGCCAGTTGAAATGGCGGGACCAAGTCTTTTCCTGCAGCTTTGCAGGCGCGTGGAAGGCTTTCCTGCAGCTTTGCAGGCGCGTCAGCTGACAGTTGCGCAGAAACCAGCACGCGCTACAGTGCACTTGCAGGCGCGTCAGCAGCTTTGACTGACGGAAGGGACACGTGTTGGATTTTCGTTGGCTCGACTGGTCATTCCCGCCGTTTGGAATGGCGGTAATGGAAGCAATGCAAGGCAGCTTCTGCAACGTACACTGGCTTCTGTTACAAATTCAAGATTCTTGATACAATTGATGCATGCTTTTGAAAAGACTATACCATACCATACTGAATAATTGAGCTAACCTGTTGTGAACATTAATTCATAACTCTTCAATTCTTCTTCTATAAAATCAGTGTTGTGGTTGAACACTACACACCAGTTTTCAATTGCTCTCAATCTAACATTTATCCTTTCCTTGTGAGAAATAGCATACAGTTAAGCTTTTCTTTCCTTCTAATTTAAAGATGGGAGACATTCTTTATTTAGGCAACAAACATAGATCTCGTCATATTTCAGAAACTATTAATGTAAGTTTATTATTTTATTTTAATTGAAACTTAATTATTTATGTTTAATTGAAACATAGATCTCCTTTATTTATGTTTAATTATTTATGTATATCAAATCTATTAAGATTATGTATGTATAATTAGTAAGACTCAATTATTAACAATATTAATATTTTGTAGAACGAAGACCAACATTACCTTCGAGTTCGATGTCATCGCAAGATTTCCCCGGCGCCCCCAACCATTGAAGATAGCTTAAGGTCAGCCGGATTGTGGGACTTTGCTAATTTAAACAAATATAACGTTGATAATCGTTTAATAGTCGCGTTATGTGAAAGATGGAGGCCGGAGACCCACACATTTCTTTTTCCATCGGGCGAGTGTACAATAACGTTGGAAGACGTTCATATGCTCCTTGGTTTAAAGGTTAACGGTGAACCGATTACCGGTAAAACAGAAGTTGGGTGGGAGATTGTTGAACCAATATTAGGAAGTAAGCCATCAAGCTCTCGCCATGACGGGAAGAGTATTAGATTATCATGGCTTCAAGAATATATCAACGGTGTTGGTATGACAGGTCCCCCCACGACTCTACATATGTTTAGAGCCTATGTCTTATACTTGATAGGCTCTCGAATAATGCCTAATAATAGTGGTAATCTTGTACATTTGTCGTTTTTGCAATTGTTGGATAAATCACCTGAGGAGGTTGGCCAGTATAGTTGGGGTTCAGCTTGTTTGGCCACGCTATATAGATCCTTGTGTGACGGTGCAATATATGGCAATATCGAAATGCCTGGGTGCACAATTCTCTTGCAAGCATGGGCGTGGTCAAGAATGTCATGCTTAGCTCCCGTGCCAAGGATACCACCGCAAGCTCATGCACAACTTCCGTTGGCAAATATGTAAGTAAAATAAATGTTATTTTTTTTATTAATTTTTACATAAATTTATCCAGACTTTACTAATTATAACATTTTCAAAATTAACTAGATGGCTAGAACATGGTAATAAATTCGTGGAAAATCCTCGGCATAATCTCGTATGTACGCGTTTAAAAATCGACACCATGACATATGATCAGGTATTACACTTTCTTTTAGTCATTGCTTTTTAGTCAACAATTGAAGACTAATATTCATTCTTTTTAAACAGTTCTCCTGGAGGCCTTATGTCAACTTCAATTACAACAACGAAGAAGAAAGTCAGATATGGTCTGCAAACACATATCTCATCTGTTTTCAGATTGTCGAGAGACATCAGACAGACAGAGTAAGGCTTCAATTTGGCTTACCGCAACACCCACCTTCCTTACCAGAAAATTTGAAAGATTTCCACAAAATTAATTTGTCAAAAGATAGAATTAAAGGCTCGTGGGGAGATAAGCATCATCGTCAAGTCCAAAACTGGAACCAACGTCATCAATTAGCACTTCACGGCGTTCGGTATAACCATGAGGTTTATCCAAATCGTCAATATTTTGCATGGTATTGGGAATTTTTCGGAGATTATCTGTGGCTTTCTAGAGAAGTATTATTGTCAAACACAAGGCAAGCATATGCATCAATTTTACCAGGATTGCCGCGTGACTATCCTGCAGTCCCACAAACTTATACGGTGCCAGATGAAAATATGTGGTCAAATACACCTCCACCCTATAACCAATTCATGACACCTCCACCCACTAACTTTGACCAAACCTTTAACCCATCCACCAACTACAACTACAACCAAACTTACCAATCACCGCCACAACCCACAAACCAAATCTTACATAACACCCCAATCCCATATCCAAGCTATTCTCAACAAAGTCATCATGGAGAAAGCTCTTGAACATCAAACTATTCATTTGATGACTACAATCCAACTCAATACACCACACAAACCAGTTATCCAGACCAATCACAATACTCCTCGTTCAACCTACCAACCCCTCCACCCTTTGTCAACTATCCCCAAGCAAGCTATGCACCTCAATGGCCAAATTCACAAACAAATACCATAGAAAATCTGGCAGCAGGGTTTAACGACGATGACTTCGTTAATGAAATTTGGACCAACTCAGCTTCACAAGTGCAAAATGAAGTCGCTATGGAAACTAACGATGATGCTGAAATTCTTGACGAGGATGTGGAAGAGGAAGATGAAGAGGAAGAGGAAGAGCAACACCAACGACCCGTACGGAATAAAAAAAGATAAATTATGTGCTACGGGTTTACATTGGCATAATTGGTTTCCACGGAGAAAGTAGTTTTTTTATTAAATATTTATCATTATTATTATTTATCATTATTATTATCATCATTATTTAATTATAAAAAAGAAAAAACGAAAAAAAATAATAAAATAATCAGTCCCGCCAGATGAAACGGCGGGAACGACAAAAATAAATTAAAAAAAAAAGCAGCGCCCAGGCTGACGCGACGGCTGTCAGACCGGCGGCCAGTCCCGCCAGTTCAGATGGCGGGAACGCCACTAAAAGACAAAAAAAAAAAAAAAGTGGGTCATTTTGGAAAAAAAATTCAAAAGGGGGTCAGACTGGAATTTTTTTTTGAAAAGTGGGTCAGAAAAAAAAAATTTCATTTGTTGTAAAAAAAAAATTCTACCCTACTTTATTCACAAAAATATAAATCTATCCTACTTTTTCAAAAATTTCCAAAAATACCATACTTTTTAGATTTTTCTGGTACCAAACAACTCCAAGTTGTGGGGTACCCTAAAAGTTGCAAAATATTTTGTCTTTATTATACCCCACAACTCCAAGTTGTGGGGTACTTTCTTTTCTTTTTTTTAAATTTTTTTTAATACCCCACAAGTCAAGATTGTAAGGTAGTTTCTTGTTTTTTTTTAAAAAAATTTAAATACGCCACAACTCCAAGTTATAAGGTACCTTAAGGTGGGACCCACTTTTATCACCCACATTTTTTTTCTATCAAAATTTTTAAAATATGATAAAAAAAATAAGAAAAAACTTAATTATAATAAACTAATAAAAATTATATAACAAATAAAATTACTTTAATTTTATACTCTTGCTCACCGGTCAAGTCAATAACTATAATAGACATGCCATTATTGTAGGAACAAAGCAAAGTTGATAAATGAATAATACTGATTCAGCAAAAAAAAAAAAAAAAAAAGATAGACACTACACTATGTACTCTTGTTCACCATTCCCGCACATGGATGTTCGGAGATCAAATCATTGCAAATTTATAAGATAAACATCGTGATGGTTACCAAAACCGTTAACATTAAATTTTACAATGATATTATTCCTAATAAGTTGACATTTGATACTTGGAAAATGAGAGTCGAGCATGACATTGATGGTAGTTTTACTAAGCTTTTTAAGGTTTCAGTTAACGTCAACACCCTAAACCACGTCTAACAAGTGGGCCCGTCGTTCACGAAGGACGGTAGGTTTGTTGGACATGCTTTAAATTATGAAAATTTACAATCTAAAGGTATAATGAGCTTGATTGGCGATGACGCTTGTCTCCAATCAAGCCTAGTGTATCTTTAAATTGTAATTTTTTTTTATCTAAAGCATTTTCAACCAACCTACCCTCCTTGTCTACCGCAGGGCCCACCTTCCAAACATGGTTAACGGTGACAACGGTAACGGAACCTTAACATAGGTATAAAGCATCTGTAATGCTCGGCTCTCATATCCCAAGTATCAATGGAAACTTTCTTAGAAATAACGTCATTGTGATATTTAAAGTTAAAGGTTTTTGCAACCATCGCATTGTTATTATCTTTAAAAGCCACAATGATTTGTGCTCCCAGCATTCCAATGTCGGCTGAGTCTATTCCCTAAGAAATCTAACCTTTTGGATTTTGCAGGTTCCCCCTTGAAGACCCGGTGAGAGAGAATTCGAATGAAAGTTAGGAAATTCGAATATTTCTTTTTCGATTAGACAATTACAAACGAAGAAAATTAGAGAAACGGGTTCGACATTGAAATTGAACATTTTAAATTACAAGCATCTCTAATATAACAAACATTCCTTTTATAAGAACATTGGTTTATATTATTTTTAAATGAATTACAATTGTGAGAATAATCTCTATTAATAGATAGAGAGTGAACCGAGTGCATTCATGCACTATGCTAAAATCAGGGAAATATACAATACTACATAAATAATATAATATAATTACTATAATTATATGATTTGTTTTGTTGTCGACTTTTGAGCTGTAACAGTTCCATGCTTTAATTTGTTGTGGTATGACTTTTGCTCCTCATTAATTCTTTATTATTTCATATTAATTCTCCTGTACCTTTCTGTTGTCTTGAATCTTGATATCTCAAAAACACCAAAAAATAGAGCAATTGACCTCACAACAAAAATATTCTAAGTTGATCTACCACGCAGAATTAAGGGCACATTACAAAAAACGGAATGAATAGTTTTAAAGAAGGGTACTCCAGCAGTGCCAGAATAGTGACCCAATAAACCTAGTGGTATAGATATTGCAAGTAGAAAGTTATGAAAATAGTTAGATTATAAATTTATCCAAATATATGTTATTTTTATATAAAACGAGAGGCCATTCAATAATAGAACAAGAATAAACATTCAAAACAAACAAGAAGTTCTTTATAATAATTAGGTTTAAATGTGTCTGCACTTTCGCCCAGTTTTGGCATTGGTCCCTACGCTTTTTTTTGTTTGGCATTAGTCTCTGCACTTTCTAAAACTTTTGGCTTTAGTCCTTCCGTTAACTTTCCGTTAAAAAAAAAAACCAAAACTAACGGTGTGCCACGTGGCCCAATCATGACACGCCACGTGGCACACTAAAAACAAAAAAAAAATCAATTTTTAATTATTATTTAATTCATTATTTTTTTACTTAAAAATATCATTAGTCCCTGCACTTTCAGCATTTTTTGATATTAGTCCCTGCACTTTGGTATTAATCCTTGAACTTTTTTAAAAAAAAATAAAAAAATGCTTTCAATCAAATTATTATGTTTTAATTATTGTTTTGTTCATTATTTTTATTGAGAATAATCATAAAAAAATAAAATCAAAAAATCTTTGTTAAAAAAAATTAAGTAGTAATTGTATTACATTGCAAATGGAAATTGTATCGTATTAACACCGCAACAATAGATAAAAATCAACAAAGAAGATGGAAATTAAATTGCACTTTGGATTTTTTGTTACGGTGTTAATACGATACAATTTCCATTTGCAATGTTATACAATTATTACTTAATTTTTTTTAACAAAGATTTTTTGATTTTATTTTTTTATGATTATTCTCAATAAAAATAATGAACAAAACAATAATTAAAACATAATAATTTCATTGAAAGTATTTAAAAAAAAAAAAGAAGTTCAAGGACTAATATCAAAAAATGTTGAAAGTGCAGGGACTAATGATATTTTTAAGTAAAAAAATAATGAATAAAATAATAATTAAATTTTGTTTTTTTTTTGTTTTTTAGTGTGCCACGTGGCGTGTCATGATTGGGCCACGTGGCACACCGTTAGTTTTGGTTTTTTTTTTTTTTAACGGAAAGTTAACGGAAGGACTAAAGCCAAAAGTTTTAGAAAGTGCAGGGACCAATGCCAAACAAAAAAAAGCATAGGGATCAATGCCAAAACTAGGCGAAAATGCAGGGACTAAACACACATTTAAGCCTAATAATTATGATATATTAAACTAACAAGCCACTTCGACTACACTATAAAGTTCTAATAACCATAGTCATACACCTCTTGGGTGAAAATAAGAAAAATTAAGCATTTGCTCCTTTAAATGGATGAAGGCTTTCCTTATGAATTACTATCTTGTAAAATCTACCTTCAATAATACCTACGTCCTGAATCGTTTGGGTATTTAAATCGAACCAAATTAGTCCATCATCTTTTTTTCTTAACAACATATTACCCTTCTTTCCCGCTCCGATAGGATAACTAAAGCAAGGTAAAGACCTTACAATGAACAATTTAATCTATGATTTCTTTACACCGACTTCACCCATTATTGAAATGTAAAATGTAGACGTGTCTATGCAATTGAAGATCAAAGCAACCGAGCCATTTAAGAAGACCAAGTCAACCAACAGTGGATATTTTTGAAAATAATAATAGTTCACATATGAGGGTATGGGTGTTGTAATAAAAACCTCGTTGCTCTAGTCAAATGACAACAAATAAACTTGATTACGTCCTTCATTGCTACACATCCAATGAGCAAGTCCATCTAGGTACACTTGTTCACAATCCATATGATTATGCTCCATATCGACATTAATTTTTCTCCAAGAGTTGCTTCTCAAACTATATATCTCCCATATATAGGAACCACTGTAAATTCCGTAGTTATATTTTTGAATAACTTGCCCATGGCACATTACTTTATAGTCGTCTCTGACACGGTCATAGCCAAAACTACGATGGTCAATCAAAACACCCCAATAAGGTTCAGAATCAAAAGGGCTGGGAGGAAGCAGCTTAAATTCCTTATTAGATGGATTCCACAATATAATATTTTCTTGAGATGCACATAGCAAACAGATAGTTCCATGAACACTGCCAGAACCAATAATATTAAAACCGGAATCATACTCTTCTTTATGCAGATATATCGGATCTAACTTGACACTTGGCCAATCTAAGTTGACCCTTTTCTCAAACCTCTCACCAGAAAGAGTTTGCAACTGGTATGGTTCTTGTAAATAAGTATGAAAAGTTTGATGTAGGAGGACAGATGTATCGTCATAATAAGGATGATTCTTTGTTAAGAAAGAGTTGCGATACATAGTCATGAAATAAAGATTATCAAACAAAAGGGACCATGATTTGTGTACGCATCCAAATCGCTTCAAAGATTTAATAGACATTTTGGAGAGAATAAAGAAGAAAAGATCATTAGGTATATGAGATTGGTTTCTTACCTTTACATTCTCGTTTGTAGCCTTAATCACATGCGCACAATTCTTCATCTTGAATTGCACCGAGGATATTGAAGCATCAACCAACCGAAACCCCACTCAAGAGTGAAGTAATAGAATCGTCGTTTGCTAGCTTGAGTGTTAAAAAAGTTGCAGCAATTGAATTTATAGAAAAAATATAATGATGATTTGATAAAATATTTTAATACTCAATCAACTAATTTTGTAAAAGATTTTTCATCAAAAAATAGACAGAATATTGTAAAAGATTATATGTTACTTTAATTGAGAAGCTATTGCAAATTACTTCTAAAAATTGTTAATAGTAAAAATTAATCTTTTGGTCTCTTTAAAAAAAAAAAAAAATTGATTCAAAGACTAACTTGTGTTGTGAAAAATTCTGAAAGATCAAACTGTATCTTTTTTTTACAAGCCATCTTATTTCTACAAGTTTTTTAATGTACGTATTATTTTGTGTCAGGTATTAATTTGTTTTAGACACTAGCACCTCTCTTGGAGCCTCCAACAACACTAAAACAACCATCAATATAAAAAATCCATTGGATGGGTTTTTGAATTTGGGAATTTTTTATTTTATCTGCTCTTAATATAGGAAAGAAATATGTTGTTGAGTTTACAAACATATTCTTGATGTTTAATAAATTACAAAAGAATTTACCAATGAAAAAGAAATATAATTTTTCTTTTCATAATTTTCTTTGTTATGTGAAAAATCAAATATAATATTGGTTAAGAAAATAGAATATTTTGAGTTAAAAAGAGACAAGTCACATCTTTTTTTACTAAATTAGTCCATGAATCTATTCATAACCTAATACCACACAAAAAATAAAGTCTAAACTTCCAAAGTATTCTTTGATTCAACTTTAAAATCGAGACTTCAACATCATCGGTTGTTCAAGAAATTCATCATGACCGAGCCAAAGGAAGAAACCTCTTCAAACAAAATTGTTTTCATCCGTCAACTTTGGGTAACAACTTAGAGGATAAATTTAACCTCGTCCGTAGAATTTTTCACAGATTTCGTTCCATCTCGATGGATACCGATCGAGTTTCCTAGTGTCATTCAGGTACCAAAAATTGGACCCCGCCATGTCCTACCATCTCGCAACTATCAGAATTTGAAAGCTCACGTGATGGTGACATGCTCTTGAGATATTCTTTTTTGGGAAATGCTTTGTAATGTATCCCGACTAGATCACGAATATCCATGGATGCGGATAGTGTGATATCTGTGTCCGCTCCGTTAGATAAATATGAAATATGTACCATATCCATATCCGTGCAGATATCCATTTAACGGATAATCCGAGGAGTTTTAGGTATCCGCGGGTTTACACAGATATTCATGGATAACATTTATAAAAATAAATAAAAAATTTGTTTAATTTTTTTAGCTAAAATTTAGAAACAAAGGTTCTTCACATGCATTTTCTTTTCTTTTTAGCAAAACATAATATTCATACATTACAATAACGAGTGTTTTCTAAATATCGAATGTTTTCTAGTGTCATAAGAACATTAGAGTGTTTATGCCTTAATTTGAAAATATAAAATCAAGAGCTTATAATGAAACCCACACACAAACAACAAATTGTGAAAACTTATATTGGCATCAATCTCCAACCCCCCCAACCATGTCTCTGTCGCACCGGAAAGCCACCGCTCACCGGCCACCGCTCATCATCTCACTTTACCGCCAACTGCCACATTTTGAAACTGATACATAAACAATAGAGTTTGTCTTCGACATCTTTATTTTTGTTTTGTTAATCTCACTTTGTTAGCCACCAAGTGGATAAATCTGTTTTCCTTCACAACCATAACCATCACCAGAAAAGTGTGGTGGAATAGTCGCCAGCATAACTCGCAATATGTTAGAAGAAGAAAGGTCACACAATGTTTTGGATTCCAGTAATAAAAAAAGTTTAAAAATTGAAACTTGAAGAACCAGTCATCCCGTAGAGGGTTTTTAAAATGAGGAGACGTGGCATGATTTTGGGGCGTGTGTTAGTAAGGGTGTGACAGAGGGTTTGACGGTAGTAGTTCTCTTTAATAAAAAATAAAGTTCTTTGATTTAACAAAAACATAAGTAAAGCTCATCATATTCAACATAAACAAAGTTTTTGCTTCAACAATCCCAACCACTTTCACTTCCTTTTAAAGGAGCGTAATAACTGATAACACTCATAATATCTAGGGTGTTTTCTTAGAAAGTTGAATGATATGGAGATTATTTATGTAATTTACTCGGTTTAATAGCGGGTATAGATATCTGCGGGTGTGGATACTATTAAATCTGCATAGTGTCCATTATTTAACGGATAGTTAAAAAATCCGTTTATTTTATCCATAGATATCCATTAAGATATCCGCTCTGTGTCTGTGGCGGGTTTTATCCGCGGATATCACGAGTGCGGATTTCTTTGCCATCCCTATCACAAACAGTGTTAATAGGCTTTTTATTATCCCTGGCCCACGTTCTCTCCATCAAACCATGAGAAAACATTACTTATTAAATTAAACACAACCTTCCTATTATA
This sequence comes from Medicago truncatula, assembly GCF_003473485.1. Taxonomy (NCBI): domain Eukaryota; kingdom Viridiplantae; phylum Streptophyta; class Magnoliopsida; order Fabales; family Fabaceae; genus Medicago; species Medicago truncatula. Next base: position 44,030,375 of record NC_053046.1, read on the forward strand.
ATTAGGAAAATGATTCATAGACACACTTTTTCTTGTACCCCTCTTATACACCTGCCCATGTGGATGGCAGCTTTGTAATTTTGTTAAAAAGGAAGGGGTAAAATTGAGATTTCACGTGCCATTTTCTCTGAACTCTTCTTTCTCTCCTCCATCCACCCCTCTCTCTCGTCTCTGTTGTCCTTCTCTCTTTTCTTGCCGGCTTCCGCCGCGGCTCTCTCTCACATCTACCCAAATCAGAATAAAGAACACAAATCCAAATCAAACCGAAAAAGGAAATGCAAGGCCAAAAAAAATGATGAATCTGAATGGGTAAACAAGTGTTATCCATCACAAGTTCTATCTTGAATCTAAAATACTTATTCAAAATGTATAATATGCTGGTTAGTCAGCTTCCATGGCTGTTAAGAGCCTTGTTTGGTCTGAAAAATACTGTTAACTCTAATTTATGTTATCGTTTCCATCCAATTTTTAAAGTGGTCTATCATCATTTTCTACCCGACCTCCGATCTCTCGTCGTCGGAAGATCTCGCGACCCAACGTTGGGGTGATGGCCTGATCAAAGACCGGCGAGACCGTGGGCCGGAGGCAGTGAGGAAGACATCGGAATAGTGGAGAAGGGTGGGAGGAAAAAAAAAACTGGCGAAGGAGAGAGAGCGTGAGGGAAACATTATTTCCTTTTCATTTTTTTATTATTTTTTTATTCTTTTTAACATTTATTATTTATTAATGTTAAATGTGTGCCACATAAGGGGTGTAGAGAGAGGTTTGCCAGATACGAATGTTTATGTATCAGCTCTCTATAATTATAAGAATCCACCCACCCATGTATTTCAATTAAAAAAAAACAAGATCTAATGGTGCACACACGTCGTGAAATTCTCGGACATTTTTTTGTCGCTGGGAATAGCACTACTCTTCTTTTTTTAATAGGCAAATGTTACTTAGTATGTAGTGATGTTAATAGCATGACATCACTTAATTACAAGTCTGATAAATGTGAATGTTCAACTATAAAACCTATATAATTAAAGTGCATAGCTTTCCAACTCTCATGTTTCATTGCCTCTATAAAGAGAAGTGCATTTGAAAGAAGATGCATCGGAAGCAAAAACACAGCAACATAAGTAAAGTGAGTGAATTACATCAATAGAGAGTTAGAGAAAAACGCACTCAGAGAATTTTAGAGAAAAAAATTTAGTGCAATAGTGAGAGATTGTGAGTGTTTGTAAACACGTATATTTCCCTTTTTATTAAAGAGATCTGCAGAGAGTAGGTATTATTGGCCGAACTTCGTTAACAACTTTGTGTGTTATTATTCCGCATTTATTTCACTTCCACTTAATTTGACTATGGGTAAATTTTGCGTAGTTTCCTAACAACATTTACCTTCACTCACCTAAGAAGATATTTGCTTTAGGAAATGTCAGTGGAGATATTTGCTCCGAGTTAAAGTTTCAGAAAGATCTTGTTTCAAGTTTCATAGAGGATCACCAAAATCTGGACCGCTTATATATATAGGCCAGTAGCAAGAATATCAGTACCGTACATTGTAATAACTAATAAGTTGAGATGCATTAGTTTTCACATAGATATTGATAACGAAAATAGTTTGCTTTCCTGTATGTTTTACAATAGAAACCAGATATATAAGCAATTTGATGCACAAATCTATACTATAGACCGTAGATCCTAATCTTACCTCCTCTTAATCTATCACTAAGATGAATGTCAATGAAATAACAGCTTGTAAGGTCAGATTCATCTTTATTTATCTGACTTAACCATAGAATGTTCAACTCACATATTCAGCTCCATGAACACAGAAGCTTCAAGAAACTAATATTATACACTAGGAAAGAGGAGATGATTGTAAGAAATGCAATATTCAAATCATTGAAATAAAAGTACAAAAATAGATTCAATGTTCTCGCACTTTCTGCAACTTTTCTCTCGATTGTTTTCTCAAAGACTATGTTTTCTCAATGACTGTATTTGGATTTCTACTATTTCATGATAGCTGTGTCTACTGCTTATGATTTTCAATCTTAATGCATATATTAAACCTTCATTTGTTAATATGTTGCATATGTGCATGCATAGGAAGCAAAAAAAAAAAAAAACAAAGCACAAAAATGATATGGGCATTTGAATATCCACTTTGTGTCCAAGGCAAAATTAAATAACCATAATCATATAGCTCATGGGTCAAAAGTCAAAACAAAGAAGAAAATTTACTATATATTCCTGCAATTGGAAGAAGGCTTTCCTTCTGGAAAAATATCTTACAATGAAATTTCGCTATAACACCAATTTCTTCAATCATTCCGGTACTTAAATCAAACCAAGCTAGTTCATTGTCTTTTTTTATAATCAATATATTGCCCTTCTTCCCTGCTCCAATTGGATACTCAAGGCAAGGTAAGGGACCAACAATAAAGACTTTAGTCCATGATTCTTTTACACCAAGTTCACCCAAAATTGAAATGTGAAATGTAGTTGTCTCTTTATAGTTTGCTATAAAAGCAACGGATCCATTTAATACCACCAGTTGTCTCTTTATAGTTTGCTATAAAAGCAATGGATCCATTTAATACCACCAATTGTCTCTTCTTGTTATAATTAAAATCAAAATCAAAAGTATCTCCTTCAAAAGAAGGTATGGGTGTTGTAATAAAAGATTCATTGCTGAAGTCAAATGAAACCAAATATGTATGTGTTACTTCTATATCCCACCAATGAGACATTCCATCCATGTACACTTCTTCACCGCATTTGTCTGAATGATGCATACCGCAATCAATTTTCCTCCAAGAGTTGTTGTTTAGGCTATAAATCTCCGAGAAGGAAGAAAACTGTAGACCAAAACGACGGTTAGTTTGTGAAGAACAATGTGTACACCGAATCATCTTATAGTCATCTTTCACACGATCATAACAACTTGATAATAATGGGCCCACCAATCATTCGAAGAATGATTAGGTTTAACCAAAGGAATAAACTTGAAGTCCTCGGTAGTCGGGTTCCACAATATAAATCTTGTATCTCTATCTTCAATGTTATGATATTTGAGACAAAGAGTGCCATTAAAACTAAGAGAAAGCACAATTTCGAAACCTATTTTATCCTCTTGATCATCTTCCATGTATACTATTTATTATTCTCACATGTCTCACTGGCCAATCTAATTTAACTTTATTTTCAAATCTCTCACCAGAAAAAGAGTACAAATCATATTTTAATTTGGTGGAAAACATACGTCCACGATGACAAGTGATCGTCGGACCAATAGTTTGACTTTGATGTAGGAGGATAGATGTATCATCATAAAAAGAATGACCTTTGGTTAAGAAATAGTTGCGGTACATAGTCATAAAATCATGATTATCAAATAATAGAGACCATGATTTATGTACGCATTCAAATGGCTTCAAAGATTCAATAGGGAGTTTTGAGAGAATATAGAAGACAATATCATCGGGTATGTGATTGCTAACCTGAACATTTGAAGTCTCCATCACCAACAACAAGTGAGGTTCAAAGAAAACAGAAAACCCTAACCTTATAGCAAAGTAACAAGAACACGGATGGGTGGATGGAACGACCTTTTGGTTGGACTTTTGCGAAATCTTAGGCTCGATCCAGCAAGTCTTTTTTTTTTTTTTTTTTTTTCATTTTCTTGTTAAAATCAAATTTGTTTGCACTTTGGTTTTAATTAATATATACACCGATGAATAATGCTAACAATCATTTTAACACCCATTCCTTCAACAAAAAAAAAAAAAAAACATAAAAAAACATTCATTTTAACACTTATTATTTCATTTCAGGTCCATTATTTCATTAGATGAAACATATACGGGTTTCATCATTTTATGTGATACCCATTCCTAAAGTGGTGTAATTTATGTGCTTCACTTAGATGAAACATATTTTTAGTGAATGATTCAAGTGTTTTTCCACAATGTCCATGACGTTAACATGTTATCTCTAACCGTGCTAAAAGGTTTTGTAAACTCATGATTACTTTATCAATCTAGTCTAACACAAGTGTTAAATATTTTTCTTAAAAAAAATGTTAAATGTTTAACTATTTATTTAATTCAGTGTTCGACCTTTGACATTTGCATATTGAAAAACATATGTTGAAAGATTATACCCCTAAACAGATTTTAATTACCTCGACATATTAGTCTAGGTTGCGCGTGGAAATAAATAATTTTGTTTGAAACTCATAATTATTATTTTTTGTAAGAAACTCATAATTACTTTGTTGAAACTTTTATTTTACTGTCATATTAAATAAATTATTATTATTTTGAAGTTAAGGGCACCACATTATTTAGTGATATCTATGTGCACTACTTTGGGACTGTGTGTGCAATTGTGTGAAACGTTGTTTGCATTTGCAATGTTCCTTTGCCTAGTACATGAGAGGAAAAACAAACACACAAGTAAACTATAAACCAAACTTACGTATGAGCTCTTTAGAATGCTCTATTTGGCAATAAATTTGTTTGTTTGTTATGTTTCTTTTAAAACTTATTTTAGTACATGAAGTATATACAAGTACCTTGGTTACAAATCATTGTTAGTTTGCCATTAATAGCTCATCTCAACCAACCATACAAAATTAAGTGCACATGCAAAATTACTTTTGATACACAAATAGAAATTTTTTACTTTGTTAATGGTTTTAAAGTTTTGCAACTCCTTATATTATTTATAACTTTTTTTTTTATGAAGTAAGTTAGTGACTAGAGCTCACACATTATAATGTGGAGAAGTGGGATGTTTGGGGTTTGAACCCCGGCCCTTATATATAATATACAATATCTCTACCAACTGAGCTAAGCTCACGGTGAAAAAAGCAAAGTTTTCAACTAATAATCAACATGGACATGAAATTAAGTATTACAGCAATTGTTTTATCCTTTGCAACGCTTGGAATAGCTCAACCTAATATCTTTGATATAAAATCATTTGGAGGAGCCTCTAATGCAGATATAACAATGGTAAGAATTAATTTTTCTAAAAGTTAATGATTTCTATAAGGGTGGCTCTTATGTTTGGATCCCCTGCAGCATTGCACTTGATGCGGCGGCTATCATACCATTTTACCTAAGTTTAAAAAAATTGTGTCTTAGGTCAAATGGCATAACCGCTGCATACAATTTATGCAGTAATGTAGGGATCCAAATATGTCACTCTTAAAATTGAGATTCATGTCATCAATATTATTGTATTGATTTTGTATTTGAATGAATTGAGCTAATATGTTGTGTCAATTAGGCCTTTACAAATGCTTGGAAAGCAGCATGTGGATCAACAACTGCAAGCAAAGTTATTATTCCAAGAGGGATATACAAGATACATGCTGTAGATGTAAAAGGTCCTTGTAAGGCTCCCATTGAAGTTCAAGTTGATGGCACAATTCAAGCCTCACAAAACCCTGATGAGCTTAATGATGCTTCTTATCAATGGGTTAAATTTGGATATGTTGACTATTTTACCTTATCAGGTAAAGGTGTTTTTGATGGTAATGGTGAAACTGCTTGGACACAAAATGATTGTGGAAAAAACTCCACATGCAAGAGACGTTCCATGGTAAATGAAAATAATTTATATATTTTCATTTCAACGTTACATATATATTTTTCGTTTGTCTATAGGCAACAAACTCGGTAAATTTGAAATTTATAACACTCGCATATTATGTGTACCAATAACTTGCGTTGGACCTCGATTTTCAATGTTACATATAATTAGTAAATTTGATGTTCTATTTGGCAAAATAAAAAGTATTAATGTGGTCTTTCAGATTCTGAAGAACCAAATTGATAATTTTTATTCTTTAGAGATCAAATACTTCTTTGTGTGTTTTCTCAATAACTAATTTGGAAATTTACTCTATAATTGATTAATATACCAATCAAAATTAACTATGTGTGCTAATAAAATGAATTTCACTGTGAACAGAACTTTGGTTTTAATTTCCTAAAGCTTTCAATTGTTCAAGACATAATTTCAAAAGACAGCAAAAACTTTCATGTCAATGTTTTGGGTTGCACCAACTTCACATTTGATGGTTTAACCATAACTGCTCCAGCTACAAGCAAAAACACTGATGGAATACACATTGGAAGATCAACTGATGATGTGAAAGTTCTCAACACAAACATTTCTACTGGAGATGATTGTATCTCATTGGGACAAGGAAGCAGACAAATAACAGTCCAAAATGTGAATTGTGGACCTGGTCATGGAATTAGTGTCGGAAGCTTAGGAAAGAATCCAAAAGAAGAAGCCACTGAACATGTTCTAGTCAAGAATTGCACCATCTCAAATACTGACAATGGTGTGAGGATCAAGACGTGGCCTAGTTCTCCGGGAACGTCACCGATTACTGATATGCATTTTGAAGATACTATCATGGTTAATGTCCTAAACCCAGTGATCATTGACCAAGAGTATTGTCCTTGGAATCAATGCTCAAAACAGGTATATTTAATAAAAACCTACTCTAAATGTTATTATTATACACTATTGAAACATTCAACATAGTGAGGTTATTATACATTATATTTTTCCAGGTTCCATCAAAAATAAAGATTAGCAAAGTGATCTTCAAGAACATCAGGGGCACAACAACTGCAGCAGCAGTTTAGCGTAATTGGTGGACACAAAGTTCTCCATTCTCCATTTTAAGTTTCTCTTACTTTGTAGATACACACAAGCCATCTTTGTAAAGTGATGATGGGGGGACAATTTGAAGTTACTGTCATGTGTATTATACATGAAAAACCTTTTTTCAAGTGCAAATATACTCCTTTAAACATGAGAAGCAGTGAAATGTTAAAGTTCGAGATTAACTTTTAAATTGAAATAAAATTTTCATCCAAGTTGTAATTGTGATGCAGCTTTCTAGTACTTTAACAGACATACCGTACAATATTACATTATTATTACATTTAATAGGTTTAGCTGCAGAAAGAAACTGCAAATCAACTTGCTCATCACAAAAATAAGGGTAATCTCATTACAATTACAATGGTAAATAAAATTGAAAGATTTATGATGCAAGCCAAAAAAACATGTTTAGAAACCGATGTTCCTGCCAAGCAACGACAAAAGGCAAGGCCTAAGACACAAACTCTTGACTTTTTAGTGAGGAAAAAACAACTATAACAGTTGGGCATCGGGAAGGCCCTTCAAAACTTGTTAGGAAATCTTTCCTTAATAATATACCCTTCAAAATTTAAATACTCCTAAACTACCAAAAACATTGAAGCTCATTACACAAAAAGAAGAAACCAAATATCAATCTTAAGTATAATAAGACTTGCATTTTGCAGAGAATTCCAAAATGTTGGAACATGCAAACCCAACTTGTTCGCAGTTGAGTAGTTACAAGTCCAAACATTGTCTTCATGGGCTGGGATGAAAGGATCAGTATAACTCAATATTATATCAGGCCACGGATTGAGGTTGATTCCTGTTAAATTTCCCGTATCTTCGAGAGATGCCTTCGTCAGACAAGGTGTCCCATAACTGCAAAATAATTAGATGCATTAATTTCACATAAAGAACTATTAAGAATACCATAAGTCAAAGGTCATCTGATCTTTTAACTTACTTGTAACTTTCCCTTTGAGCCTCCTATGGCCAACAAGAATGGGTTGTCCTCTGAGAAGGAGATAGAAAAGACAGCCCCCTAACAAACACCAAAAAAAAAAAAAAAAAAACAGAGAAGTCGTCAAAAACAGAGAAGTCGTCGGTGTCAATTCAACAATAGACATGATGATTCAGTGAATATTTTACAATAGACATATATAGTGGGGAAAGAAAGAAACTGACAGCTTTTGGCTCTTTAGATGCAACAGAAGATGGTTGGTTGTTAGACAAATCCCAAAGTTTTACCTGTTACAGATAATGGCAGTAAAATTAGATGAATTCCAATCTGCAGCATTCGTTATACAGGAAAACAACAAAATTGACTTCACTATTACCGTTTTATCCATGGATCCAGTCGCAAGAAGCTGCATGAAACCATGTCAACAGGGTAGGGTTAAACTAAAGTACATAATAAGTTGGTAACATCACAAAAGTGTTGAAGATACATACATTAGGTGCTGCCGTATTATAGGATACGGAGGTAACAGATTTATCGTGTGCATGAAGTGTAAAAGTAGCATTCTGCACAGATGTGGCATTGGACATTGCAGTCCGAACATCAAAACATTGGATCGTACCATCTTCAAGACTCACCTAACAGGACAATTAAATCATTGTTAGTGAACGAGCACCTTTAGATCCAAGAAGACAAAATTGAAAATTCATCTGACAGAATAAAAATTATTTAATAAATAAAACTAACAAGGGGATGTTAGTGTGGCTTTTATCAGAAAAAAATTTAGTTTAAAAATACTAGTATGTTTACTTTATCAGAAATATTAAGTAAAATTAGTACTCAGGCCTCAGAAATAACCATAACGCACCGCAAAAGAGTGCTCGGTGTGTGGATCCCATGCCAAGCTCTCTACATCAGCGCTGACCGACCACGTATAGCCAGAATGTGACGGCGTCCTTACATCCTTCTGCAAAGTTTATTAACACTAAAACCATTAGATAGCTAAACTTCAAACAAAAAATAACACTTTTGAAGTTCAAACAGATTCATTTTAAAATGGAAATGTCTCTTTTAGCTTATGAATATTGAAAATGAAATGTAAGGTACAATATGTAATCAATACAAAAATGTAGAAAAGCCAAGTAACAAGGAAACATTGGATCATTACCAAGGCAACAGTATGATCAAACGAACCACTAAGAAGGATCTGTTGTGCACGATGATTCCAAGCAACTGCTTGAACCTGTGAGGATATGTAGATTGAAAGACATCATGGAAGGAATTGATTCAAACAATTTAAATAAGTCAAGGGTGGAAAATTATACAACATTGTATTTTACAAATTTATTAAAAAGGCCTGTCCCATCTTTTTACTTGTCAACAATATAGAACTTCGATGAAAAAGCTGCAAGAATGACTCGCAAATTTGTTCATCACATTGACAAATCCGTAATTAATGAAGCATTTAAATTTGAAGCTGATGACTTATTATATCAATAAATTGACTTTGCAATAAAATTAAATGCATTCTAACTTAATTATTACCTTATCAGAGTGATGATCCATTGTAATAGTACACTTTCCAGCAACAATATCCCAAATCTTCACTCGCTTGTCAGCACTGGCACTTGCAAGTGTATTACTGTAATTTTTAAGAGTACACGTCAAACTCAAAAGATGTCAAGGAAGAGAGTTTAAAAAAAGCAAATAAAACCATTATGTCAGGAAAGCATAGAGGAGATAGAAATTAAAAACAGAATCCAAATTTAACAAACCTGTATTCCTTGTTCCAAGCAAGACCAAGTACTGAGTCGGTGTGACTGTCCTCTTTGTATTTTGCTGATTTCTAGCACCAAACAAATTACAGAATCAGCAAGAGGTTCATATGATAGCTTGAAATCAAGTTTTAATACAAAAATGGCTAAGATATATATTTTTTAAAATATAAAAGGATTAAATAAAACAATGATGAAAGGAGATTTCCATTAGTTGTAGTAAATCTAGCTTGGAAGGCTTCTGTTGGGACATGCATGGTATCAGAAAATATAATCAAATAATTATACAAGAAAAAGAGGGAAGTTCACAATATATAGAAGCATTGACCCTCACATGCATATGGCATCTATATTTTCAGTTCCACCAAATACTAATCAAAATCCAAAAGTTAGTTACAAAATTCATAAATCACCAAAAGTCAAAAGATGGTCAATGAGTGAAGACTTATCGAGTCAGAGCCCTGACAATAGAGCAAAATGTACTTGGACTTAAGTGAATGTTGAATACCATCCACAAACTAAAAGGTAGATATGAAAACTAAAGAATCCAGAATCCAAATTTTGGAAAAATGTAAAACTAAAAGCAACAATTTAAGTAGGCACGTGTAGTAATATACAAATGCACACATAGTATGCAGCTACTCGATATGGATAGCCACACAACCCACCAAACCTTTAGGCTTCGTTTTGGGGTTGCGAGAGGAAGGGAGGAGAGGGCTTTGGGAGGAGGGGAACAGAGAAATCTTTCGCCTTATTTGAGAGTAAAAAAGACATGCTTGTAATTAATTTATTTTTAATTGAGAGTATTTTAAAAACATAGACAGGTTGAAGAATATATCTAAGACCTCGAAAATTCTCCTCCAATACAGTTTTTGAGTTACCCACATTACGGTGATTTTGTGTTATGCAGAAAAATAAACCCCGCATTCAAGTTGGAGGACTAAGACTTGGAAGTTGGAACCAAATAATGTGGGGGAACTCAATAAATGGGAAAGGGTTTCTTGATATAGATGCCCAACAGTTATAGACCACCAATATTTAAATTTTCAAACAGCCCAGACCACACAACAGAACAGCACATGTGATTTCTACAATTAAATCACGATTAAGTAAGCAGCAAATCCGGAGCAAAAGAGGTAACCAAATAATTTTATGGTGGTTGATATTAACAAGAATGTATAACAAACCTTTTTCCCATTTTTCCCCTTTTTTCTTTTCTCTTTGCCACCCAACACCACACATGGCTCTACCTCATCAATCTGAGAACAAACAAAAATTACAATGCATTCTGCAAAAAAAATCCTTATTGAATAGGGCAACAACATTTATACACTTAAAACACAAACACTTACAACATCAAGGTCCCAAATTTCAATGGATGGTCCCATTGAACCAACAGCCAAGAAGTTCCCTGTTACCATAATGTAACTATTTTAAGATAATAAGATGATGCAAAGCCATCAAGCAGTAATCGAGTTGAATTTTTAGCATAAATTGCAATTACTCAAAACTTCTAAGATTTCTTTTAGTAGTCTAAACACTAACAAGCTTTGACTAACCGCAAGTATTAATCTACTTATTTTCTAATGAATCGTAAGTTGCGACTTTTTTCTCTAGATGAAACATGAACTGTCGATGTTTTTGGCATCCTAAAATGAAGGTAAAAATTGCTATAACTTATTATTATGACAGTTTAAATTCTCTACATTTTACTTGCAAAGAAATGGAAGATAGAAAGACCAAACTGCATAAAACATTACAGACAACCCATCAACATGTATCAAGTAAAGAACTCGTAGGATTTGGACCTTTTTCTCCGCCTTTAAGGGGGCAATCAAGCCATGCTGTGCAAAGTGGAAATTCCGGAATAATGATATCATGGTGAATATACAAGTTCATATCGCGGGTATTGGCGTCCTCAAGTATCCATACCTGCCAGGGCAGATAAATGCATAATAAGTCTAATTTTCAAAGCAGAGTACAACAACAATAATATAATCTTCAATTCATGTTCACAAGGAACAATTAACTTACTTCAAGAAAATTGACATCGTCCTCAGTACGTGCACAAACAACAACAGAATCAGTTGGATTAATAATCATGTCTTCCATATCTTCAGAATCATACTCCTCCTTAAAAACATGTATATTACATAATATCAGTAAATAGAATCGAAATAGCCTGAACAAAACCATGCAAGTGTTGGAACATATCTCACATTTTTATCGTTGATGTATGGATCCAATTCATTACTCTGATAAAAAAGATCACCGTTCCCCGAACTGAATAACTCAAATCCTGATATATCATGAGAAAAAATATGTATAAATATAAGCAGCATAAGCAAAAACTAAGATAAACAAAGGCCCTGTTTGGATAAGCCGTTTATTTTGCAGCTTATGGCATAAGTGCTTATGTATAAGCTATTTCTATAATATATAAAAAAAAAAATAATAATAAGGTTTGTAGTGATGGCGGATTGAGTACTGATGCCCACCAGAAGGTGATGGTCCAGAGTGTTGGTAAGGAGAAGGCTAAGTTAACTGACTAGATTGAAATGTGCACAGAAACTTAGAGAAGCTAGTATAATCTGACTTGTTATTTTTTAATACAATGTTCTGAGGTTTAGATACAGAGAACTAGTATTGTGTTATTACATCAGTAAAGTAACTACCTACTAATGCAACTGAAAAACAATAGTTACTAGATATAACAGAATTTTATAGAAATCATTTGTGCAACTGTAGAAAATTCTAGAATCATGTAAACACGATAGAATCCATTGTGTTACATTGAAATAGTTATAAGACATATTTTATATACTTTAAATAGCTGAAAGGTTAACTGTAGTATGATCCTACCAGTATAAATCCCTCAAATGTAAAAGAAATGGATGAGGTCATCCAAAAGAGAGATACAAATACATAAAAGTGTGAAATCAATATACATAAGCAAGTGCAGACATGTTAAATGTTGATGACTCATGCGATGACTTGTACATTTTTTTGTACGATTAAGGGTCAAGGTTCTGTTCTAGGATATGATAGAATATGAATGGACAACTTGGTCATTCCAGCTTCACTTGCAAGTCTAAGAGATGTACAATCCTCTTTACCAATTAGATTCCACATTTTTTGGTAAGTGTAGTATTTTCTGATCATGAGGTTTACTGGCTGCATAATCACAATCACATATTTGTAGTGTCACATGCCAGGCTTGGTATTACAATTTACAGCCATCAGAAAAAGGTTTTGCACCTAAACCAAGGTAGCTGAACTAATAAACTATGAAACAATAACTAAGACACTGACATGATACTATATTGACATGTCGACGTGGTAATAATTTCAGCAAATGAAATCGCCAAATGTAACTACATGTGTCTATGTCGTGTCAGTGAGCATCAGACACAAAGCTGAAAACAGCTTATAAACATGACATAAGCTGTAAACAGCATATGAACATGTTATAAACTAATATCGTAAGTTCTACCAAACAGCCTCACAAGTGATTACGCCACTGGATAAAGTCAGATAAGTCAATCCAAACCGGCACAAAGTGCATAGTTAGGTAAGTGAATGAGTTAAAGATAGATGGATGGAGAAAAGGACACCTTTGTCATCCTCTTCATCATAGTTATCCATGTTGAGATCCTTCAAGGCGTCGGAAATATCATCACTATTTCCATTGGATGGTTTACCAATTGCACCAGCTACGGTTAAAGCATGTGCGACTTCATCGTTCTGTTTGTTAGCATCTTCTTCATTCTCATCTTCGTCTCCTACACTGCAATAAGCAATAATAATTTATACAAGATGGTATAAAATTATGATATGTTTAACTGTTAAATACAGATAATTTATACAAGATGGTATAAAATTATGATATTGTTTAAGTGTTAAATACAGATTCGGAATACATGAAAAGGATGACAATGGTGTCTGTCTATCCATCTCTTCACTAAAGACTTTAAGTGAAGAGCTTTTGAGCAGAAAATGGACATTCTAACATACATAAAACTAAGAGGGAAGACCCATTTTGGTCCTTCATAATTTTCCCGTGGCCCAATTTAGTCCCCGACAAAAAAAAAATACACAAACTAGTCTCTACCATTTTCATATTGGGGACAAATTAGTCCCTCTGATGTAATGAGTCGGGGACTAATTTGTCTTTCATAAAAAATTGTCAGAGACTAATTTGCCTCCGGATAAAAAATGTCAGAGACTGATTTGGTATTATTTCTTGTCCGGACTAAATTGGGCCCCGAAAAAACTATGGGAGATCATAATGGATTTTCGCTCACTAAAAACTAAATTTCAAAAGAAACCATTACAATAAATAAGCCAGTCCCCTAAAAAGAGAAAAATACCCACCCATTTTCATCTTATCAGTCTTAATCTTTTACGGAACCAATAATATTTCCCAAATTTTATTGAATACTCACAGCAGCGGCAAATTTTATTGACTGCTCACAGAAGCGCCAAGTGATTAATGGCCCGTTCGGATTGGCTTATTTTTGGGCTTATGCAAAACAGCTTATTCAAATAAATAAGCTTTTATGTATTATTCATAAGCTTGTCAAGATAGTTTATGAAAAAACAACTTATAAAATACAATTTTCGTTAGTGAGAACTTATGAATTAACATAAAAGCTTATTTAGTTGCATAAGCTGTTTTGCATAAGTTAAAAAATAAAAGCTTATTTATTTGCATAAGCTCTTCTGAAACATCGTTATCAAATGGCTAGGAAACATTGACACTGAAAACGGCATTGAAACGGTGATAATTTCTAACTCAATTTATAACAGAAAGTTCAAACTAGTTTCAATTATGAATGAAGAGGAACACTAATAGAGATGTACCTGGTGAGAGTGTTGGAGATGATTTCTTCAATTTCATCTTTAGAAGGAGGTTCAGCAAAAACGGGTTCTGCTTTTGAAACCCCTTTGGGAATCCACGATATTGCGGCAATCATAACTCTGCTATAAACGATATGGTCAGAGTGGTGGTGCCGGAACGGTGCGGCGGTATTATTTGCCGGAGGCGCGAGAGAAGAATAAGAAGATTTAATTTTAGGGTTTATCAACTGTGAAGTAGAACTCTTTATGCATTTATTTTTTTATTTTCGAGTTAAATATGTTTTTTATCCTTATAAAATTTGGACATTTTAAATTTAATCCTTATTTAATTTCAATAGTCTTTTTTTTTTTTTTGAATAATTTCAATATAATTCTTTCAGTATCTAAAAAAAATTTATGCATTTAATATTAGTCCCTCTCTTAAATTTTTGAACAATTTTTTGCATACGTGTTAAGAACGTTACTAAAAGTTCTTCCGCAAAATTTGATTTCTACGTCCAGATTTTGTTACTTTTATTTTTAACTTTAGTCGTTTTAAAAAATTCATTTTAAATTCGTTTCACGTTGAAAAATTTTAAATTTTAGTAAATGAATCTTTCATATTGTTCTAAACTTATCTCATAAAAAACGTTCAAAAATTCAAGAATTTAAGAATAATTAAACAAACTTTCTTTTAGCAAGGACTAAAATTATAAGTAATTTTTTTGTAGGACTAAAAAAACTATTAAAATTAAGTAAGGACTAAACCTAAAAGATCTCAATTTTACAGGGATCAAAAACATATTTAACCCTAGAGAAAAAATTACAATTAATTGTATATGTGAGATCCACATGTAATAGGAGAGAGATGGTGCCTATAAAATCACTCATCCCTATATGCATTCAATTAGTTGATGTTACAATGGGATGTTTATTTAGCTTCGTGCTAAACAGGAGAAGAACCATCCATTGTAGATGGTCTTACATGTCAATAAAGTTCAATCTCAATCATAACGACGTCATTTTCCACATGGAAAAATAGTTGAAAATCATAATTTTTTTTTTTTTTTCAAAAAGTTTAATATATCATTTTCCACCACTTTCTAACGTAACACTTCTATGCTAGTTTATTTAACAAATGACCAAGAGGCATTCTTAGGCATTTCTCAACTAAATAAAATGTTGAAGATAAGAGTTTTAAAAGTGCTTAAAAGTAAAAAAAGTTGGATTGAACATTACATGTTAAATTTTAAGGTATTAAACAACTTTTTGTCGTATACGGCATTTAATTTATACAAAGTTATTTTGATATTTTAAACAACTTATACTTTAAACCAAAAGTTAAGTTCTAATTTAGTGAAAGAAAGAAAAAAAATTGATCTTTGTTTCGGGTCTCTTATCCCCAAAATTGAAAAGCAAGTGGTTTAAATCAATAATTTACAGGATTAATAGTGTTTTACCCCCTGTGATATAGGTCATTTTCGGTTTTACACCTTGTAAAATATTTTTGTTTTGATTTACTCTTTTTGTTTAAGTTTGAAATTTTTATTACGGTGATTTGATATAATTTTATTGTATCTAGCTAACTCATGAACCAATTGAATCGAGTATCGACCTATTCTCAAGTTGGTTCAATTTATTATCGGTCTTAGGCATCTGACACAATGCATTGTCATAACACACTCAAACGTACTTAAAAACATTCGAACAAAACAAATTCAACACTCTGAATTATATTCAACATTCAAATGACATAAAATTTATGTGTAATTATTCAACATTCAAAATGTATTTCATTTAATATTCAACATATGTCGTCGAACAGATGCATATGACAATGTTTGTTTGTTTTTTCTTTCTAAATTAAGAGCATGATGTTATTAAAAAGAATAGAAGGTATCTCAACCAGACTCAAATCATCTATGCTCATATATATTATTAAAAAAATGGAAAAAAAATTGGGGGACAATTTTATTTTTTTGTTGTATCCGAAATTCGAACCTCAAACCTTACATATATTATGCATTGTCCAACCAGCTGAGTTAAGCTCACGAGGATGGGGAGACAATGTTTGTCATAAAGGTTTAAGTTCAATCTTAATTTTAAATTATTGTAATTTTTTAATATATTTTTGTTATTGATTTGTTTAACTTTCATGTGTTTATTTTGTCAATCCTTGTTATATATTCCTTTTCATATATTCTGAAAACTTTTAGATTATCATCTATTATTAGATCAGTCTTACTTGAGTTTAATTAAAGAAATTTGAAGGAGTATTAATTTTAGGCAAAAATACACAATTCAATCATTAACTTAATTTTCCTTCAAAAAAAAAAATCATTAACTTAATTTTATGTAACAATTTTGTTATTTATCTTATTTCTTTTTCTGATTTAATCCTTTATGTTTAATCAGGTAGCACTTTAGTCTTTTATCTTTTTCTTTTTACGATTTAATCCTTTATATTATAAAAAATCAACATTATTATCCCTTTTTATGGGATTTTTTCAATGAAATATGAGTTTATAGGTTTGTATGATGAAGATTTAAGTTTGTTTATGAGTTTGATAAATTTTTTATAAGTTTTTTTTTCGTGATTTTCTTATTTTTGTCTTGATAAAAAAATAAAGATGACATTGTTGTAATTTTGTAACATAAAGTAGAAAATCGGGAAAAGAGATGTGTTACCTAATTATAACATAACGGATTCGGTCGGGAAAACAATAAGATAAATGACGACAGTGTTATCTGAGATTAAGTTAAATGACTAATTTTGTAATTTTAGCTAACTTTTATATATTAGCATATATATTTTTAATTTTACAATATCAATGCTAAAATTTATTCAAATAATTTACACAAAAATCACTTCCAAACGCATAACGTGTGGATCCTATTCTAGTTATTTTGAATCTAAGATATATTTTTGTGCTTATAAGAAATTTTAAGAAAACCACGGGTCGTTAGAAATTATACATAAAGTGCTTAAGAAAATGCATCAAAGTGTTGTAGAAGAAAACTATTTATCTTCGATTGTGTTGGATATATCCATGTTATTTCAAATGTTTTCAATGGAAATAAAATAAATACTCTTAATAAATAAATAACTTCTAATGAAAAATTATAACATCTTTAAAAGCACAGCAATAATTTAATGATTTTCTCTTTCAATTTTTTTTTGAAGATTTTAATTTATATATGACTTCCATGTCATTACAATACTCAATAATTTGCTTTTATATTGTTGTTACTATTCTCATAAAAATATTTCTTATTCCATAGTTCTGCAATCATCAAATAGTATTTTATTCTTTTTTAGAAATTCAATTGCATCTATATTTCTCATTTCTGGCGTTCGAATCAAAGCCTTTGCCATATTGGTATGACATTCTTCACCCATTTTCACAAGTTTTCCACAACATTTTTTAGATATGTTATTTTCGTTGACTATACTGTTAAATATTTCTTCTCCACAATGCGAGTCTAATTCATTTATGCATTTAGCAAAAAATTTGGGGTTTTCCGGTCTTGTAACAAGATCACACTTGTGGAAAATCTCATCACTTTTGAAAATAAATTGGAGCCATTCTTCTGTTTTGTACTTCTTATGAGTTTGAAGAATAAATAAGGTCATTTTAGTGTGGCAATAAGATCCTGTTTGAAAAAGCTTATAACAACATTATGTGGAAATAACAACTTTATTAGAAGTAAATAACTTGTTGAATACTTGTTTTCCACATTCTCCCATGTGATTTGCACATTGATGCAAATAATCTATCTCAGCAACTGGAGTTTCAGCTATTGTTGTTAAACAAATTGAAGCAACTAAAATAAGAAAAAATCCAAGTCTCGCCATTAAAAATAAAAAAAAATTCTTATATATTTTATATATTTATGTTTTCTTATTTGATGCGTTGAATGTCAAGATATTTGCTTAAATATTTGTTTAAATAGGGAGCTAAATTGAAACCGTTATTTTGTTTCCCATAATAACATGTAATTGCATTGATCATATTCATAACATGAAACATAATATTAAAAAATATGTTACTTCTTGCATTAATTTTTTTAGGTGGTTTAAAAGATAAACTTTGTATTAAAGGAGAGTTTTAACTATAGAAAGAAATGTAATCTAATAAGAACTTAAGATAATCATACGTTGTTTAAAAACCAAAATTAGTCTTCAAGAAAAAAACCGACAACATGACAAAACGACTGAAAAATAATGTTGTCTTCTCAAACTCAAGTTGCTCACATACAACAAAGATGTTGTTGTCTGCTAACTAAAGAAAAAGAGATCATTGTCATTATCCAAAATATCTAAATTAAACAAAGAATAAAAAGGTTAAACTTTAGAAAGAATACATGGAATTAGATATTCTGATGTAACTGTTTCAAAAAGTACAATTTTCAGTCGTTCAATCATAATCAATTATTGAGATCATTTAATCATGTAAAGGTGACATGTGATTTGGACTATCCAATCTAAAACCAACAGAGATTAACTATTGTGTGAACTTATACTTCAAACAATCACGATTTAAAATAAATTTGAATAACAAAGATAAGGAAATTCAAATAAATACCATTAAGCCACCATGATGTTCTAGAATAAACTTGAGATCGAGGACAAGTTTTTAAGATGTATAAACAAACAAATTTTAGTGGGAATACGAGCATCAACTGAGAAGTTTAAATATGTCAAGTCAATCATTTATGTCAAATATTAATAAACATTATCTACTAAAATGCAATGTAATCAAACAACTTCACTTCAAGAACGACACATTGTGTCCACATTCAAATTTTAGGGGGTTTGATAGTTTTTTAAGTCTAAATTCATAACTACAAATATGTGGGAAGAGTTACGAGTATTCTGTAAATATAAACATGATTAAGATTACATGGTATATGAAATGTGTTTTTTATAATTTGAATGAGGGTAAAATTGGAAAGTCGGATTGCATCCGAAAAGAAATTCTCAAATTTTGAAAATTGCTTTTCTCACATCAAATATTTCCTAAACACACATGGAAATTACTCAACCAGTTAACTACCATTGAGGAACCGACAACAATTAACTACCGCTGAGGCCATCAGTAGTTGATTTCCGTCAATTTTTTGCAGTGGTAGTAAACTACTGTTGAAGGTATTTCAATATTTTTCATATGTTTTTAGGAAAGATTTGATGTGAGAAAAACAACTTTCTCAGTTTTTTATATGAAAATTTGGTTCCCCGCCCTTTAAAATTGGGCCTTTTAAGGCAGAGCCCAACATCTCAGTCCAATCCAAATCCAAACCTTCTAAAACCTCTTCTTCGATTTGGTTAGTTATCATTAATTCGATTTGAATAATTGTTAAATCAATTAACTGATAATAGTTTAATTAATTGCATGATGCTATCACTAATTTGGTTCGTTTAATATATAGCTATATGTCAAATCGAATTTAGTTTTCTTCTTAGTGTATGTTTGGTTCTACTAAAATTGATTATAGAGGTGTAGAATTGACTTTGAAATGTTTCGGTTTTTTGTGAATAGAACTGATTTTACCTCCATAGTTGATTCTAACTTGAAGTTAGAAATTAGAGCTTCTGATTATAGAATTGATTTTTGCAGTCAAATGTGTATGTTTGGTTCTCCTGTAAGGAAAATTGATTTTGCATATATGTTTAGTTCCACTTCTAGAGGGATTAGAATTGATTTCGGAGGCGTAGAAATTATAATTGATTCTAGCATGTTTGGTTGTTGTTGACTTAGAATTCATTTTGACTCTAGAATTGATTTTACTTGAAGTTAGGATTTGGAGCTTTTAATTCTATAATTGATTTTCACACACAAATTTATAGTTCAACTCACTTTTACATGAATTTATTCAAACACAGATCACTTTTAGTCAGAATCATTTTTAACCAAAATCAATTCTATCAAAACCAATTCTCCTCACTCCACAACCAAACACACACATATGATTTATTGAAAAAAATTAATTTGAGGTAAAGTGGTTTATATTTGGATACATTAATGTAAAAGTAAGTTGAACAATACACTAGTAACAAACCTGTGGTACAATAAACGATTATATTTGAAAATTGTCTGAATTTATTTATGATCCTTGTTATACCGTGTAATTTAGGTTGAATTTGTTTATCTCATCAAACTCATAAGCAAATTCAAATCTTCATAATACAAACCTAAAAACTCATATCACATTTTAAAAACCTTATAAAAATGATAAGATATTGACATTTTATAACATAAAGGACTAAATAAAGACAAAAAAAAAAAAGAGATAAAGGACATAAGTGGTACCAAAAATTAAGTTAAAAGACGAATCGTGTAATCATTTTATAATTATCGAAGTCCAGCAAAATTTTATAATCGTCTTTATTAAAACTTACGATCTCCTTAATTTCAACTTACGATCTCCTTAATTTCTCGTGCATAATGGTCATTTTACAATATTTAATTTATTTGTTTTTAGAAAACTAATTACGGATAATGGTCATCACAAATTAACTAATTTCAGCCTATAACAATGAAACTAATTTATTTATATTGTTGCACTTCAATTTTTATATATTGTTAGTAGAAATAGATGTTAGTAGATTTGTATCAGTGACGATTTCGCCCGTATATAATAATAATTCTTAAAGTTAACAGTGACAGCTTGTTTCGTGTATAGTAATAATTTTTAAATTGGTTACACTTGTGATGACCATTATCCATAACTAATTAGATAAAAAAAACAAATCAATTAAATTTTGCAAAATGACGATTATGCGCATGAAATTAAGGAGATAATGAGTTTTAAAAAGGAGGATTGTAAAATTTTGCTAGACTTCGATTTTTATATATTGTTAGTAGATTTGTATCAGTGACGACTTCGTCCGTGTATAATAATAATTTTTAAAGTTAACTGTGACAACTTGTTTCGTGTATAATAAATATATATCAGTGATGACATGTCACATAGTTAATAATTATCTTGAAATTTATATCAGCGACAACTTATCTTTTATATTATAATTATTTTTAATTTGTACTCAATGATAACTATTCCGTGTATAATACAAATTTTCTAAATGAATAAAAAAGGGAGAATGCCGTTATACACGGGGGAAGTCATGTAAGGCCCCAAAATTTTATTTATAATCATTTTGTCTCTATTTGTGAGAAAATTATTCTAGTATCCTTTGATTTGTTTTTATGAAGAAACTCTACCTTAATTAGTTTTCTGAATTTATAGTTTTGAGGACGAAACTATTTTAAGGGGGTAATAATGTAACGCCCCAATATTTTATATATGTTTTGTTTAATGATATTTTGGACTTGTCACTTAGTTGTTCAACAATTTAATTTATATGCGAGAAACTTCACAAAATCTTGGCATTCCTTATTTGGTTTATCACCTATAATTTTATTTCATCTATTTTATTTTTATTAATCAATTTGGTGTGACAAAAATAGATAATCATTCTCTACATAATTTATTTTATTCTAATTCTAATTCTAATCATTTATTGATGTATTTTTAATTGTAATTTATTTTAAAAGCTCCCTTTTTGTATTGTATTAATTAGTTTTATGCCCAATTGCTCAGTCAAACACAGGTTGCACATTACCTCCTAATTATTTGGCTTTACTTGAGAGAAGTAGAGCTGTCAAAACGGGTGGCCCGGCCGGGCCGGGCCAAGGGCTTTTAAGGGCCGGGCTAAAAAGCCCGGTTTGAATATGGGCTGCAAAAAATGAGCCCGAGTCCGGCCCTATACGGGCTCCCGGGCTAACGGGCCGGCCCTGGCCCGTATTTTTTTCTTCCCTTTTCCATTCTTTTAAGTACGGAACATACATAAATATGCCGGGCTAACGGGTCAACCCGGGCCCGTATCAGTCTCTCACACACACAGACCACAAAAAAAAAAAAAAAACAGTTGTATTTTTTGCGGGCTTCCGGGCAGCCCGGAGCCCGGACGGGCTAGCCCTAACGGGCCAAGGGCTTTTACGGGCTGGGCTAAAAAACCCTCTTCAATTTCGGGCTCCAATTATTCGGCCCAAACCCTACATTTTATTCGGGCTTTCGGGCCGGCCCTTACGGCCCGGCCCATTTTGACAGCTCTAGAGAGAAGTAATAACAACTTCCACGTTTTCATTAGCTCTCATATTTAGTAGGATTAATTGTTCCTATCTATTAGTTAGTAACTCCCGCTATTTAGGAATTGATTTCTTCTCTACATCCCACGTTCTGTTAATGGGGTTGGTTTAGTGGAATAATAAGCTCTATAAAGCTACTAATTAATTTGTGTAGTTGAAGAAAAACAAGTATGCTTCCTCTACTCCCTGTTCAATAGACCGTTCCATATAAGAATTGATTTCTTGACTACGTTCATTCTCCTATTATATAATTATTGGTTGAATCAATTCCTTCTATTGCAGTAGCCTTGTCATTTTTAAATCTCACCTAGCAGCTATTTCCAAATCACCATGCCTAAGCCTAAGAATTTTCAAAGGAACCACTACTAAAAACCTTTTCACGCCAAGCATCAACATCACCCACCATCTTGTTCATTGAACCACCTCATCCTTGTACATAGTCTTTGAGGTAAAGTCATGTTGTTTTCGCTTTCCATTCTTTTGTTCGTATTCTAATATTAAGTCCCATTTTCTTTTGAAGAGCTGGCCTTGTCTCAAAGTACTATTACCAGGTTTCATTCTAAGTCTCCCACTCTCTTGTCCAACTCGTTTTATTGGTGAGATTGGGGGTCAAGAAATAATGATTATATGGTTGCTGAAATTCTTCCTGGATAAATTAATAAATGTTTAATTATATTATAGTATATATGTGACTATATTATTTCCCGGAGAAAAATGCTTAAGTTTTTTTTTTTTTGGCTTTCGCACCGGTCTCCGACCCACCAATGGTGGACGATTAATCCGGCTCATGCGTAGAGGCATGCGCACTGGCCAAGTGTTGTTTCCCTGGGAAATTGAACCCGATATTCCCCGGATATGTCCTTGGAATGAGCTCCTTGCCACTGGAGCCCAAACAATTTGGTTTAAGTTTATTTTATTTTCCTGTACGGTTAATAGTCTCAATTTGCAGTATATGTATAGCTTAATTGATTCTTGTAGCTAGCTGACAATAATTAATGTTCTCCACTCCAGTATAAATAATTAAGTTAATGAACTATTGTTTGTTACTCATGAGTAAGTATATAAACTCAAAAGATGAAAGGTAGACTCTCCTTCTATGTGAGTATATGCGTTGGATTGATGAACATAAATGTGAGATCGTTATCGAACTGAAATAATAAGAAGAGAAATGAGCCTTTTATGAAAGATTTCTTTTGTCATGTATAAGATGTTGTGTTATTACTTTCAGTGTGGTTGTCTAAGTGGCGGGATTGCATCTATTTTTATTATCATGACATAAGCATTTTTGGTGTGCCTTAGTGGCGGGTTAAACTTATAATTCTTTGTGGTGCCTATGTGGCGGGATTCATGATCCATTTTCATGATCATGCATAGCATATGCATCTGTGTGGCGGGTTATTTCTGTGTGGCGGGTTATATCCAGATCATGTAGTATTTAAGAGCATGCATTTTACACATAATTGCGTAATTGCGTTGCATTGGGTCTGCTGTACATATGTGTGTCTTTATTCATCTCTGTGTTGATAAGTGATTAAACTATTATAATGCAAAAGAAATGTGTATGAACTTTACTTAAAAACATATGACTTAAATGTATTTTCTTAAATCTTTTTGATTGAGAAGTTTTGATACTATCTATTTTATGACATTGTTTTGGTGCTTTGAGTATAAACTAATTTGGATAAGAAAATTGACCCTTACACTAATATTTTAGGTACCAAAGAAGAGATGATTTATGCTTTGAAGTTTTTGCTTGAAGTGCGTACGGGGGACAAATTGGATTTTTGATTGAATTGTAAATTTTAAAGGATATTTATTTTAGGAATTTTTATTAAATTATGTTAAGAATTTTGTATAGATTTTGCTAAGAATTTATTATTAATGATAAAAAGAAAATAGTAGTAATTTTCGAAAATGAGAATGAATTAGGCATAATGTCTTGGATAAAAAATCTGGGGCGTTACATTAAGGTATCAGAGTAATAATCTTCGGACTAATATTTTAGGGTGGGACGTGTTTGTATGACGCATGCTTTTGATTGATGTTTGGGAATGATTTGATCCTTTTTTTTTTGTCTTGACATTTTTTCTGTTATTAAATTGATGATCTAAATGTACTTGTATATATATGGCTTCTTGAAGATGTTAAGCGTGAATCTGCAGCAATTGAGTAGTTTGTTGTCATATAGTCTCTTTAATTCTTTCATGGTGTGGATATATAGGTTGCTAATATATAGATTATTTTGTTTATGATGTTTATTGAATTGCAATCTTGGATTATTGGTTATTTGAATGGATGATGGGATATTTGTTTTTCTTTATTGGTTAAGAAAAATAAAATCATTTCTCTTTTGGTGTCAATGATATATGAAGTATTAGAAGTCAACTGTACATGAATATCTAGTTATGTTTATGATTTTTGTTTAGGATCTATTTGATTAATTTTTATACATGAAATTGTAGAGGTAGGAACCATTACTGGAGTTAAATTTGTGGTATGTTGCATTGTGGTGTGAATAGTTTTGATGTGTGGACTGCTTTATATTAAGATATAAAGTCCTATTTATGTTTGTTTGATACATTGGTCTATCCCTTTTGTGATTGCACATTGTTCTTGATTTTTTTTTCTTTTTTCTGGACATGTGGATGCTAGTTTAATGTGAATCTGGTTTAGATATGTACTTGGTTTAGAAATATGATGTGGTTTGAATTTTGGATTATACTTAGGCACGCTTTAAAAAAAAAAATCTGAACTAAACAGCTGCATAACAAAAATAAAATAAGATTGTGTGTATAGATTAAGTAATTGTTTAGTTTTTGTTTGGTGTTGGGTTTCTAACAAGTGAATGAGTTTTTGGGTTATATGACGGATTCTTTGGTGGTAGTTTGATCAGTGTGTTGTGTGATCAAGATATTCAATTATCTTTGTCTTTGATTTTGATCTTTGAATGCTTGATTCATTTTGTGTGTTGTTAGCAAAACTTTAGAGATTAAAAGTGTTGAAATTGCTTTGACTAATTAATTCTTATAATTAGTTTTTGTTTTAATATTATTTCACCTTGCTTCAAAAAAAAAAGGTTCATTTTTATTATGTTTATAGAATTTATAAATCTTGGGTTGTTGGTTATTTTTATGGTGATTGTTTGATTTCTCCATTGTTGAAAAAAAAAAAAATTGAAAGAAAAAAAAATTATTATCTACCATTCTTTTGAATTTCAAAGTCATGTTTTTTTTTTCCACGATGGTATTTGGTGTCTATATTATGTTATTTAGTAGCAAACAAATAATTTTTTAGGAAATATAGATTAGTGAATTATTTGTTCGAATTAATGAGATAAATTGTATAAAATATGACAATCATAATTTGTGAATTAGAGATGATTTAGATGATGATATATTACCTTGTAAATGATTTTTACAGTATTAGCTTACCCATTTTTCTTTGTGTTTATGTTCTTATTATTATAATTTATCTTGCTATGGTCCATAACTAAAAGTCATTCTTGTTTGCTAGTGCCTATCACTAAAACTATTTTCTGTTTTTATTGTTTCCTTTTCTTGCAATTGTTGCTGTTGCTGAAAAAAAAAAAAATGTGTATCTTGTGTGATGCATGCATACAACCTTTGGTTAAGTTTTGTTTGATTCTTTTATTGTTGATGGCTTGTGGTTTAAATTTTTGTAAGATATTGCTGGTTGGAAGTTACTTTTGGAAGCTCCTAGAGCTAATACTAAATTGTATATATAGTTTTCTAACTCAAATAAATTGTAGGACTTAAATGGCTCAGCTTCCATCTTTAAGAGATGGTGTGTGTTTGTTTCACCACCACTCGAACTTGGTCTTAATGTTGTCCCTTGTCGAAAAGTGTCCGTTTTGGGTATCAATTCGTAGAAATCTTGACCTTAGTGGTGATAAATCGTGTTATTATTATTTGTTTTGGATGAGAGTAAACCATGAGTGATGAAAACTAATATGAACTCGGAGAACACCAAGTGCAAGTTGTAGAGAATAGTATGATTGTTGGGTAGGATAGTATGTACAACCATTATGATGGATGACTAACCAGTTGATATCAGAGTGCGCAGCAGAAATATGATATTTTTTTTTATCGACATTGATTGTTTATTTTCATTCTTAGTTTTCTTATTTGTCGTTAGCTATTTGAACGGATACTTTACATAAAATTATTTAAAAATATTTTGGATTGTATATTTTCTTTTATGAAAAAGAAATTTTTTTGAAAGGTTTTACCGCAGCTGTTTTATTAATTCTACAAGCTTTTCTATTGTTTAGTTTCGTGGGCGAAACTATTTTTAGGTGGATAGAATGTAAGACCCCAAAATTTTATTCATAATCATTTTGTTTCTATTTGTGAGAAAATTATTCTGGTATCCTTTGATTTGTTTGGTTGAATTCAGTCAGTTATTCCTTGAGAGCTCTTAACGTCACACCAAATCACTGAACCTTCAAACTCTGAGGTTCTCCGCCGTTGAATTGTGCATGAACGTCGATCTACCCGACCATTGTTTTAAATCTACACAATAAGAAATTAAAAACAATCAATGAAAAACTCATTCAAACATTTTATCAAACACTTAATGTGCAAATTATACATCGACTCTAAAAATCATAAAAACAACCCTAAAATTATAAATCATATACTCTTACTAAAAGAAAAAAAGTAATCATATACTATAACATAAATCATTCAACTTATGTTTAACATAATTTTTTTTGTTATAACGTAAAATATAACAAAATTATTCAACTTATATTTACTCTTAAAATAAATCATATACTCTTACTAAAATAAAATAAAAAATATAAAACATCAAATTAAAATATAACCTTAAATTTTTAAACTATAACATAATCATGATGCAAACATTTTAACTAAATTAATCAACTAACATCTAATCTAAAAATGATTTATAACATGTACATCTAATTAAAAACTAAAATAAAAAATAAATATAAAACACCAAAATAATAAATAACCCTATAAAATTCTAAGTTATAACATAAACATCATGCAAATATTTTAACAACATTAATCAACTAACATCTACTCTAAAAATTAATTATAACATGTAAATCTACTCAAAAACTAAAAAATAATAAATCTACTCAAAAACTAACAAATAAAAACATCTATAACAACTAAAATGTAAGTTAATAGCATTATAATTACTAACTTGTGATTTTGTTGAATAAATTTGGTTTGGTTTTTTTGAGAGATTTGTGAGAGAGATTTGGTAATTTTTTTTGGAAGATAAGATGAATAATGGATGAGAGAGCTTCTGCCAGATTTGTAGCAGAAGATCCTCGGCAATTAACTGCAACCGGTTTTTGAATTCTTCGTCGGTTAACTGCCGAGGGAGAAAAAACTTATTTTACTCGTGTTTTTAAGCCATATGAAATGTGTCAAGAGCAATTCTCATTTTCCAATCAAAAAAGCATATAACCCCTTTCTTTCTCGTACATGAGTCTTTTTTTATAGGCTTAAATGCAATTTTACCCCGCTATTTTGATTGAATCTGAATTTTACCCCCTATTTTAAAACTTGGAATTTTACCCCCTCTATTTTTATTGATTCTGGATTTTGCCTCCCCTATTTTAAAACTCGGAATTTTACCCCCCTATTTTATGTTTTTCAGGATTTTTCCCCCTCCCCCTATTTTATCCACATAATTAATTATTTGTATTAAATGTTTTTTAATGAAAAAATAAAAATAAAACCAAAAAAATACTAAAAAAAATGAATAAAAAATACTAGAAAAAATGCATAAAACTAGTATGATCTCTAAAAATAAAATAAAAAACTAGTATGAAAATAACAAATATTTTTAGAGGTGCAAACTAGTTTTTTCATGTATTCTTAATTGAATTTTTTCTTGTAATTTTATTGTTCTTCTATTTTTTAATTTTTTTTTTTTGTTGCGTTTTCTTGTTTTCCTTATAATTTTTTACCAAATTAATATTTTCCAATCGTTTCTTTATTTTTCTAGTATTTTTTGATTCTTTATTTTAAAATAGGGGTAAAATTCTGAAAAACGTAAAATAGAGTGGGTAAAATTCCGAGTTTTAAAATAAGGGGGACAAAATCCCGATTCAATCAAAATATAGGGGGTAAAATTCTGAGTTTTAAAATAAGGGGGGTAAAATTCAGATTCAATCAAAATAGCAGGGTAAAATTGCATTTAAGCATTTTTAATATTTTTCTTTTTGTTAATTTTTTTTCATTTAATTTTATCCCACACACACTAACACTCTCTTCACCAAAGAAATTCTGTAAAACTCTCTCATTCTCTAACAAACCCTAGCTGCCGCCTCCGTCCTTCAGTGTGTCTCCGGCGGCGCCTTTTCATTGTTCCACCATCTTCATCCTCTCATTCTCTAAAAAAATCAGGATCGGACTATCTTCGCCGGTTACCACCGTGCCGGAGCTTGCAACCACCGTGCAGGAAAAAAGATTACGTGTTTTCATCTCAATCTTGTATGTTTTGGTCCAGACCTGGGTCAGAATTTTTACACAAACACTGATATTTTGGTCTCAAACCTGGGTTATTTGTCTTCATTGAGGTCAAGTTCTTTACATATTTTGTTTCCATTAATAAAAATATGAAATTGGATGTGATTTTGTTCTATTTTCAAAAATCTGTTTTTTATACTATTGATAACAAAAGTCCTTGATCATTTCATGTTCTCTATATTTTCTTGTTTTGCCTCATATGTGATTTTGCTGATTCTGTAATTTGCTGGTTTAGGAATTGTTTCTGGAAATATAGTTGAAGTTTCTATGTTCGAGACGCTGCATGTTGTCATCACTTTGAACTAGCCGTGTGATGGAATCTGATGTCGGAGGTGTCTGTGATTCTTCTACTGTGCTAAGTTACAAGAAAAGAAGGGTTTCTGAGTGCTATGTTACTCGTTCGAACAAGACCATGACCAAAATTGAAGCTTCATTGCCAATACTGCACTCTCCTGGTTACTACACTGAACCGTCTTTGAAGGATTTAGCGGCCCGTGAAGTCCTTTACCCCGGCTATTGCAGCAGTGTTCCAGATTTCACTGTTGGAAGATTTGGTTATGGATATATTAGGTATGTCAATGAAACGGATGTACGAGGATTATGTTTAGATGACATTGTGAAGTTCCATAAGAATGAGGTTATAGTTTATGAGGATGAAAATAATAAGCCTGTTGTTGGTCAGGGTCTTAACAAAGCAGCTGAAGTGGTTATGGTACTGAATAGTAGAAAGTTGAAGTCTAAGGAGTGTCGGAATGATGTTCTGGTGAAAAAATTAAAACAAAGTACAGAGAGTCAAGGAGCACGGTTTGTGTCATTCGATCTGGTAACTTGTGAGTTGAAAATCTTAGTTGAACACTTCAGTAGATTTGGGTTTGATGACGATGATGAAGAGGACGCTGTTATGGATGATGCTGAGACACATGATGTTGAGAAAGAGTTGCCGATAAATGTCGATGAAATTGAGCTTTCTCATTCTCTTCCTGCCCATCTTAGGCTTGATCCTGTTAAAATGAGAGAAATGAGATCATTGATGTTTCCCGATGAAGAAGAGATGGAGGACTTGGGTCGCAAATCATCTTTTGGTAAGGAAAGTGTGAGGCCTTTGAAAAATTCTGCTCAGTCGGCAATGAATAGATCTACTCCACCAACTGTTCGAAACACTCCATTTCCATTACTTGAATATAAGCACGGAAATCTAGAGTCAAATTCTCCTGGATCCATTTTGATGGTTCAGCAACATAAGAATATGCCTCTGAGGGCAGTAAAAGCTCAGGGTTTTAAGCTGGACCTTAAGCAGGAAACTCCAATATCCGGAAGCTATGCTCACAATATAGTTGATGCTGGTCTGTTCATGGGTAAGTCATTTCGAGTTGGGTGGGGACCAAATGGCATTCTTGTACACTCTGGTACACTTGTAGGAAGTGGTGGTGATCACAAGCTAATGTCATCGGTTGTCAATTTGGAGAAAGTTGCTTTTGACAATTTGGTAAGAGATGAAAATAAAAAAGTGTGTGAAGAACTTGTTGACCATGCTTTGGTTTCTCCATTAAATTTTCACAAAGGAATAAACCATGTGACGAAAGAGGTTGATGTTGGTCCCTACAAGTTAACTCTTCAAAAGCTCGAAGCTAATCGTACAGACCTGCCAGAGATTTCTCATCAATACTGTGATATTATTGAGAGACAAATGAGTGTGCCTGGCTTACCTTCCTGGAACCGATTAGGTTTGACACACCAAGTAATGACCTGGGAGTTAATTAGAGTTCTTTTTTCTGAGAGAAAACAAAAGGGTCAAATAGAATCATTAGGCGCTGACAATGAGGAAGATATGATGGAGGATATAAAGGAAGTTGATAATGATGTTGACCAAGAAGCACTACCTCTTATCAGAAGAGCAGAGTTCAGTTATTGGATGCGAGAGAGTGTCTCCTATCATGTCCAAAACCAAATAAGCTCTCTAAATGACTCTCACTATTTGCAACATGTTTTCACACTCCTGACTGGACGGCAATTGGACGAAGCAGTGCAGTTGGCTGTGTCCAATGGAGATGTGAGGCTGGCTTGTTTGTTAAGTCAGGCTGGTGGTTCTACTCTGAATCGCTCTGATATTGCAAAGCAACTTGATATTTGGAGGAATAAAGGCCTTGATTTCAATTTCATTGAAGAAGACAGATTGAGACTCTATGAACTGCTTGCGGGAAATATTCATGATGCATTGCATGATATCCAAATTGACTGGAGGAGGTTCTTAGGTTTGTTAATGTGGTACCAATTACCTCCTGACACTTCGTTACCAGCTGCTTTTGAGACTTATAAACATTTTCTTGATGAGGGAACAGCTCCATATCCTGTTCCACTTTATATTGATGAAGGAACATCTGAGGAGGTTGTCAGTTTGAAAGCAGATAAACACTTTGACATTTCATTTTATCTCATGCTTCTTCATGCTAAGGAAGATACAGAATTCAGTTTTCTGAAGGCTATGTTTAGTGCCTTCTCGTCAACCCCTGATCCACTTGACTATCATATGATCTGGCACCAACGTGAAGTTTTGGAAGCAGTGGGTGTTATCAATTCTAATGATCTTCATATTCTAGACATGGGATTTGTGTCTCAGCTGTTGTGCTTAGGGAAATGTCACTGGGCCATATATGTGGCCCTTCACTTGCCTCATCGGGAAGATTATCCATTTCTTCATGTAAATCTGATTCGTGAAATATTGTTCCAATACTGTGAAACTTGGAGTTCAGATGAATCTCAGTATCATTTCATTGTGGATTTAGGCATTCCCAAAGAATGGATGCACGAGGCTTTGGTATGCAACATATTTAAATATGGCTTCTTATTTATTTATTTATTTGTTTACTTTGTTTTACAATTATGAAAGAATATAATGACATGCATAATTTGTTGTTTTACCCTTTTAACTGCCCTTTTCAGTCACTGTTTGGATAACATATACTGAGGGAGACGATCATAAGGGGAAGGGGCATAAGTAAATCTTGTTTATGACTTTAGATAGAGAGTACAACACAAGGGAAATCATTTCCTCTCAACTACACAAATTTTGTTTTCACAAAGTTAGCATAGAATAGGGGGAAACTCAAAAAGGTAACATTGTTCTGTTCCAAAGAAGGGGGATGATTATTTGGTTCACAATGGAAGGAGAGAGATTTTAATGGAGAAGAACTAGCTTGTCTCACCTCAACGATACTCTATGTAAATGAAAAAGGTCAAAAACATCCAAACACAATTTATTTAGTGGTGATGCTATGTTTAATTATATAAATGATGTCTGTTACCTGGCTTGAGTGGATTTTTAGAATGATATTTATATTTATGGATTTTTAGAATGATATTTTTATTTATTAAAGGAAAATAAAAAACTTATGATTCATATGGGTACTGAATAATCAGTTTCTGACCAAAACTGCATTAATTTATCGTCCTCATGGTGTTGTTCTTCACTGATTAATGGTATGTGCAAATGCTTGAGGCTACTGGAAGTTCTGATTTCTTTGATTGGGGAAACTTTTAATTATTTGAATGATTTTCATGTTTTGGTGCAGGCAATATATTACAATTATAATGGGGATCTTGCAGAAGCCCTTGAGCAATATCTTCAGTGTGCAAATTGGCAGAAAGCTCATACCATCTTTGTAACTTCAGTTGCTCATAAGTTATTCTTGCAAGGTAAGTCGTTTGTATGTATATTGCTTGGTAAAAGAAAACTAAATGCTTGTAGGATTTATTATGCTATATATTTTTAATTTCTAAGGTGCTGTTGTGTGCGTATTTAGACAATTTCTGTGAATCTTACGTGAGCTCGATTTTTAATTGAGTTTTTTGCACAAACACATATAGTTTCTGCATTGATGGCTCTTTATTAATTATTCCCTCCATCCCATAATGAGTGACCCTTTAGATAATTTCACATATATTAAGAAAAATGTATAAATGAATGAGAGAGAAGAATGTTGTTACTAAAATACCCTTATCAATTATTGGTGTATTCACAATACAATAAATGCAAAGTGGAATATATTAACTTGGGATTGATAAAAGTAGTATTAATTAGAGGGTAGAATTGGAAAACAAACAACTAATATTCCCTTGAAAATCAAAAGGGTCACTCATTTTGGGACAAATTTTATTTACAAATGGGTCACTCATTGTGGGATGGAGGGAGTAATTGATAAGAATACTCCAAATTGCAATGTATGATTTTCCATACTAACTAATCAAATAAATGCTACTACATCGTATAGGAGCTTCAGCAGCTAATGCTTGAGCTCTAAACAGCACAAGTATTTGAAATCAAGTAAATAACGTCAGAGGATGTTTCCTTCTTTTCTAAACATTCAAGCAGTAAAGTTGGTTCCATTTGAAGATATACGATTTCTTTATATGTAGAGTGGAAGGCAATTCCAATGTTTTATTTTGCCATGCCCTATACTGTAGAATATATATTACTTACTGAAATGCCTAAAATATCACACGTTGTCCCCTGTGATTTTCCAACACACTCCAGATAGATGCTCTGACTTTGAAATATATAATTCATACAATAAATTGATTTAGTCCTCAATTTTGAAGCATCTTGCCCCATTCTTCATTGTTACGGTGATATGATTTGGTCTAGGTTCTGGTACCAATTGATTCTGTACCTGAAAAAAGAGTAAGAGAGGGGGCTTGGGTATTTATCCCACTAGCTAGCCCGCATTTAAAAAAAATTAGTCGTACTACCTAACCCAAAATGACAATGTTGATGCTTTGGAAAAACAGAAGTTAAGGATGATCCTTGGAATGTTGCATAATATTCATACTTGAATTGGAAAGTATGTTGTTGTATATTGTTTTGCACATAGCTAGCCCTTTCTAAGGGGTAAACAAACAATTTTCCAGATATTTCATTATCCAGACAATAGCATAACTGGACTTTATTTTTCTTGAAACTGCCATGAAATTATTTTATGCATCGCAGAAAATTGTCAAAAGAATCTCACTGAAAGCTACTTGTAAAATAATTTCTAGAATTTTTCTTAATTCCAGATAAGTGCAATAGGGCATCATAGTTAACTTCTTTTATATACTGTGCAGCCAAACATTCTGAGATATGGAGGATTGCAACTTCCATGGAGGACTATAAATCTGAAATTGAAAACTGGGAGTTGGGAGCTGGAATTTATATTTCATTTTATTCAATGAGAAACTCACTTCAGGGAGATGCCAATACCATGACTGAATTGGTAAGAGCAATGCTTTCATTGCCTCGTATGATTTCAATGATTTGTAGTTGATTGTGAAGTGTAACTAAAATTTGAACAAGTTTGAACCTGAACCTGAAACATGAATGTGCAACAATATGAATTTATCATTCCATATGATGATATTTAATGGAACAGCTGTACAAGTATTGGTGCAGAAGACACTAATGCCTGTACGGCAGTCATTTAAATTTTTTCTAGTTGTGGTGAGCTCTATGTGAGATAATCATACTAGGCTAGAAGAGGATATAATTTATGAAGTTAGGTCACAGTTGTAATTTGTTTCTGTGTTATGGTTCACTATCACGAAACAAAATTTTGTTATGCTCAAAGAAGATGTACTTTATGAAGTTAGGTTACAGTTGTCATTTGTTTGTGTGTTATGGTTCACCATCACGAAACAAATTTTTTATATGGATAAGCTTTGAGCTTGACATATTTTCTAGTTATAATTATATTGGTTGATCAGGAGAATAGGCAGCAGGCACTCACTCTGTAAATCAGTTTTGAATGCTTCAGACATTATTTCTTTTTCTGTTTAATTGATTGAAGTCGAAATTTCTTGTTTCAGGATTCTCTTCAAAGTAAAAATGCTGCATGTCAGGATTTTGTCAGTCAGTTAAATGAATCTTTGGCTGTTTGGGGTTACAGATTACCTATTGATGCAAGGTATATATCGTCCTTTGCTGTGAAAATCATTTACCATAATTGCCAGTACTTAATGTGGACCTTTTTTTTCTAAAAAAATTGTACAGCTAGTATTCTGATTTTGTAGGCTGATCGAGATACTTTTCTAAAACCACTTTCTCTTATATGGAACTTGTTAAGATAAGGAAACAAAATATGATAATACAACAATATGTCTGCAGTTCTGCTTGAAAATTTTGTTGAAGCTTTGCATTTTAGTAACAACTTCAAAATCGCATATCATTTAGTCTAACATGTTCAGCACCTATATGTTTTGACATATGGTCATTCATTTGTTAATCCCTCGTGATAGTGTTTTAATTGCTATATTCACGTTTACTACTTTTTTGCAGAGTGGTGTATTCTAAAATGGCAAGCCAGATATGTGACTTGCTGTTATCTGCTGTCGGTGAGGGTGCCTCACGTGATGAGCAGTTTGGTTGCTTTAACACTGCTTTCAGTGCTCCCATTCCTGAAGACCTACGATCCGGTCACTTGCAGGATGCAGTGTATCTGTTTACCAGCTATTTGTCAGAGATTGCGACTTAATTCTACAATCTGCCATTTACCGAGTTTGTGTGCTTTTTGATATTGGTCTTGCTTGCTGAAGCCTGAGATACTAAATGTAATTGTAGTAACATGTTCAGTGGTTTTACATGTTGACCAACTGAATTAAAAAACACTGTCGTGGAATATTCTTTGCCAAAGCCGGTGGCGTGTCATCCCTTGTATTGCAAATGCCAAAGTTCTTGTTAAGAAAGGAACTGCAAAATTCTTGTGAAAATGAGTAGTGTATAATCTGAGAGCAAATGGTAGATGCCTAAATAGCAACTTTCCCATAAATTTTATACTGTATGTCAAAATACTGTAAGTGCTTTTTTTAGTAAGTCCATAAATTTTATATATTTATTCTACAACGTGCATGTGCTCCTAACATGGTAAGACAAATAACAGATCTCCCCTATAGTCCACTCTTTTACAACTCGTGAAATGTTTTTTCAGCATATCAATTAAATTTTCTGCATATTAATGAAATCACCATATGACATGTACATACAAAAAGGAATTCATTAATCTTTGTTGGGGTACTTGGGTAGTACTATGGTTTCTATTTTTCAGAGATTTATTTTAGTCCGGCTCCTCAAATACAAGCAATTCATTTTAAAGTCTAACTAGGATAATATGAATCGTTAACTAACAAATCAAAGGTAGATATTATAAGTACATTATAAGAAATCATCATTTAATTGAACTGTTTATTCAAGTGAATACAAATTTCTAAAAAAATTGCACAAATTTGAAGATCATGTAAAATAAAATACCAGAAAATAATTTGGAGAAATTGAAATTTAAAATTGATTATTTAAACTCAATACAATAACATTGATAATTCAAAGCTCGAAAGAAACAAGTATAAAATATTTAAATTAAAAAGATTGATTCTTAGATAAATTTAAAGGGATTTAACATCTTTTCTTTGACATTTAGTCATCATAGAGGTCATTGAGGCCTGGTTTGGTTGGTCCAGGGATCAAACGATTTTGCTTAATTTGATCAATCTTCTCATGATCCTCCTTTGTCAATGACCAATCAAAGATACACAAATTTTGGTTCATTCTCTCCTTATCATAACTCTTGGGAACAAAAGTGACTCCTTGTTCATATAACCATCTTAGAGAAATTTGTGCAACAGACTTTCCATGTGCATCTGCAATCTCTTTAAGCATATCATTCTCCATAACTTCATTTGGTCCTCTGCTTGCACCTTTCCTCAATGGTGAAAATGCAGTTAACACTATTCCGTTTGCGTTGCAAAACTCTCTAAGCTTCTTTTGTTGCCATGCAAGGTTCATCTCCACCTATAAATATACGATTTCATTGTATAAGTACATATTAACAATTAAGAAGTTTACTATAAGTTAATCAAAACTTAGGTTTAGTTGATGACTTACTTGATTGACTGCAGGAAGAATAGTGGCAACAGAGAGAAGATTTTCAAGTTTCTTGACAGAGAAGTTACTAACTCCAATAGCTTTGGTGAGTCCAAGTTTCAATCCTTCTTCCATGGATTCCCAAACACCCTTCACATCAAATGGTAAGAGATCTGCCACATCAATTGGAAATGTAAACTTTCCAGGCTGAGAGCTAAGTGGCCAATGAATCAAATACAAATCCAAGTAGTCCAATTGAAGAGTCCTACATGAAATTAACAAATCAAGATCAAAATTAATTTTTATCATTGTAGAATCAAACATCCTCCAAATGAATGTAATATTGATATGAATTAAAATTTACTTACTTGAGAGATTTTTGAAGAGCAGGAATAACAAGATGAGGATGATTTTCAGTAACCCAAAGTTTAGAAGTAACAAAAAGGTCTTGTCTAGTGACAAGACCAAGTTCAATTGCTTCTTTCAAAGCTTCACCAAGAGCTTGTTCTGAGCCATATGCAGCAGCAGTATCAAAGTGTCTATAACCTTGTTTGATGGCTTCAATGATTGCATCTTTTGTGTCTTTCTTACATGTGAAGTCAGGGGCTGATCCCATTCCAACCACTGGCATCTTCAATTGACTAGATGTGTTTGTAAGAACCTTTGTTGGGATTTCAACACTGCCCATGTTGTTATTTTTGGGTTGGACTAAGGTTCAATGTTAAGATTGGTACACTATGAGAGTTATGTTTGATGATGGACTAAGCTTTGCTTGCATCCTTTTTATATAGCTAAAAGTTGGTACGTTCTATAGTAAAAGAAATTGACACTTAAATTATTGCTATATTTATTTGGTTTTGTTTTGCGCAGTCCAATTTGGAAATTTGTGTTTCTTAGAGGGTTGGTGGGTTGTGCTCATTTCTACTACCATTTTATGTGATATTTTATTGAACAATACTTATATTCAAAGTTGGCGAATGGGTGCGGTCTAACGATGTCTATATTGGTCATAGCTCTTTGACCTTTATTTTTTATTTTTATTTTGTTGCTTTCTACAAATTTCAGATTAATCTGCATGTGTTATCCCTACTCCCTAGTACCATTTTTGTCCCTGTCTCTATCTTTTTAATTATTAGAGGAACAAAAACAATTGTATACTGCAAATTGGTAAATTCTCTCTCTCTCCCTCCCCCTCCCCTAATTGATGGGCACACCCTTAACTTTTTATCTATCATTTAATTTTAGACTTAAACCTACTTTTCACCCCTTAAGTATTCAAAAGTTGTAATTTTAGCCCCCTTTTAAAAAAAATAGAAAAGTGACCCTCTATGTTTAGCCCCTTTTGCAAAACCTCAATTTTGACCAAGTTAATCCTATGTGTCATGCCACCTAATTTAAAAATTTGCCAACTGTATATTTTTGGAATTTAAAATAAATAGAAATGCCACAATGTATTTTAATAATTTGAAACTTTCTCAAAAACCCATTCTTTGTACAATAACAATCCAATCCAGAGAACTTGCTTTCACAAAAAAACAACAAGTTTATCTTCGTGAAATCAGAAACAAAACAATTATTACTTGCTGCTGATGTTGCTGCAATTCTGGGAACCTAGAACAAGGGCGGCGGCGTGAGGATACGAGTTGTTGGAGAAAGAGATAGATCCAATTGCGAGAGAGAGATGTTTAAGGTTTTAGAGGGAGTTTTCGCAACCACCTCCTCCCTTTTCTTCTTCTCTTTCAGTTATTTCCATTCCATTTTCCTCCAAACTAACCGTCGTTTTCTTTTGCTCTTTCGATGACCGATTTGGAATTTGCGATTTGGTTTCAAAGATGAAAGTTTGAGTGTTGTCCGATTTGCTCCGATTTAAGTTTTAGGTATATGACAAATTTCAGATTTGTTCAAAGGTTGCTGGGTTTTTAGTTATTGATGAAGAAGATGAAGAAGAGATGAAGTTCTTCTGGATTTGTGGCAAGAAGAGAGATAAATTTCGTTTTAGTTTTCTTTTTAATTATTTTATTTAAATGAATAATGTGTTGGATTTTGTATTTAATTTAAAATTGAAAAATTACACAAGTGTCATCTGAATCAGCTAAGTTAAATGCCACCTCTGCGTTGACCTTGTCAAAATTGATGTTTTGCAGAAGGGACTAAACATGAGGGGTTACTTTTGCCATTTTTTTTTAATAGGGGGTCAAAATTACAACTTTTGCAAACTTAAGAGGCAAAAAGTGCGTTTTAGCCTTAATTTTAAACTGAGGAGATAAATATAATATACCTCAATTCAATGCAAAGAAATCTTAAGATTAAAAATATAGGTCTTGCTAACGAGTGTTCTAAGGACACTCTTTAAAGTTTCTCAATTGAGAAATTATTCATGAAAAAAGTTTAAAATTTCAATTTTCAATGTATTGAATACACAATTTTCCATAAAAATTTACTATTTAAAGTCTTTAAAGAGTGCCCTTAGAATACTCGTTAACATTTTCCTAAAAATATTTTCGAATTTTTTTGGATAATACCTCAA
This sequence comes from Medicago truncatula, assembly GCF_003473485.1. NCBI lineage: Eukaryota > Viridiplantae > Streptophyta > Magnoliopsida > Fabales > Fabaceae > Medicago > Medicago truncatula. Next base: position 44,069,708 of record NC_053046.1, read on the forward strand.
TTCAATGCAGAGAAAATCTAAATTCATTCGTAATTAGCAAATTTGAATAGTGGAGAAAGAAAAAAAAGGGTTAAATATGTTTTTGGTCCCAATAAAATTGGAAAATTAAGTTTAGTCATTACTTAATTTTAATAGATTTTTTAGTCCTTACAAAAAAAATTACTTCTAATTTTAGTCCCTGTTACAACAAAGTTTGTTTAATTATTCTTAAACTCTTAAATTTTTGAAGGATATTTTTAAGACAAGTTTAGAATGCCATGAAAGGTTCATTTACCAAAATTTAATTTTTTTTAAGATGAAACGAATTAAATATGAATTTTTAAAACGACAAAAGATAAAGATAAAATTAACAAAATCTGGACGTAGAAATAAAATTTTGCGACAATTTTTTGCAGAGGAACTTTTAGTAATGTTCTTAACACGTCTACAAAAATTGTTTAAAAACTCAAGAGTTTAAGCATGAATTAAACAAATTTGAATTGAGGAGGGACTAATATTGAGTTCAAAAAAAAATTTAAGGACTAAAAAAACTATTAAAATTAAGTAAGGACTAAACTTAAAAGGTCTCAATTTTATAGGGACCAAAAACATATTTAACCCAAAAACACACACACACACATATATATATATATATATATATATATATATATATAACAATTTATTTTTGAAAGAATAAATATACAAAATAACCGTTCTCTACAATCATTAAAAATATCAACCTCTATATCAATTGAGGTTTAATCTAGTGGAATAGGTTAACTTCCACAACAAGATGAATCAAGATTCAAATCTTTACTTAAAAGGTATATCGTTTAGAGTCTAATGTTTCTAGGATAAGATTGTCTTCAGGGGAGAAAACCTATTAGAAATAAAAAGAAAACCCCCTAAATAAAGAATCAAAAACAAAACACCCTTATTTGTATATATAAATAAATTATTTAGCTTTTCTTTTCTTTCTTTGAATAGGATTTTGTTATGTTGGATAAGCAACTTGTAGAGTTTAAATTGTGCGATGATGATAGTGTCATGTGGGTCAAAATATCAACAAATAGTGATATATTAGAATTTTGACAAAAACTTCTTCAAACTTAGTGCTGATGTGCCCCTTCAATACAAATTTCATTTAGGTGACATAATTTTTTGATGATATTGATGACATTGGTGTATTTTAGATGAGAAAGAAGTAGGGATGACAAAAAAATTCGCATCCATGGATATTCGTAGATAAACTCCGTCACAGACACAGAGCAGATACTTTAATGAATATCCATAGATAAAATAAACGGATTTTTTAAATACCCATTAATTAATGGATATGAATGCGGATTTAATGGTATCCACACCCGCGGATATCCATACCCGCTATTAAACCGAGTAAATTACATAAATAACCTTAATACCATTCAACTTTCTAAGAAAAAACCTAGGCATTGTTAGCGTTATTAGTTATTACGCTCCTTTAAAAGGAAGTGAAAGTGGTTGAGATTGTTGAAGAAGAACTTTATTTTTATTAAGTGTAAGGGACTTTATTTATGTTTTTGTTGAGTTAATGATCTTTGTTGTTATTGTAATGTATGAATATTACATTTTGCTAAAAAAAATGCATGCGAAGAACCTTTATTTCTAAATTTTAGTTAAAAAAATTAAACAAATTTTTTCTTTCATTTTTATAAATGTTATCCATGAATATATGTATAAACCTGCGAATACCTCAACATCTACGGATTACCCGCTAAACGGATATCCGCCGGGATATGGATATTGTACATATTTCATATTTATCCAACGGAGTAGACATAAATATTACACTATTCGCCAGGGCCGGCCCTAGGGCATAGGCCGCGAGTGCGACGGCCTAGGGCCCATGCCGGTAGGGGCCCAAAAGTTTTTTTAAGGTGTAGGGTGTATATAGAAATATTTGGATTTTAGGGGGTATATATAGCAAAATTATCTGAAAAGGCCCAAACTTTGAGATGATAAAGGAATGGGCTGAAATCTGTTAATGTTTTTGGCCCTTTTAGTGAGATTTACTATATATATCCCATGTGGTACAAATATTTCTATATACACCCTCCTATAACTTTTTTTGATTGTTCTTAATAATATGCTCAAAAATTTATTATCGAAGAAATTAATGATATTTTTTTGGGTCCTTTATTCCTAATAATGTGTTTCACTAATATTAAAAATATTGACGATATTTTTTATCCAAGAAATTGGGATAATTTTTATAACAAAGCAAATTCTATTTTAGTTGAAAATGGGGTGCTAAAATTTTAGTTTACTATGCATGTGCTATTTTTCTCTACATCTATGGTATTTTATTTTGTTTTGGTGTATATAGAGTATTTAATTTATTTTCAATGTTATCTAAAAAAACATTTATTTGGTAGTGAAAAATGAAATAAAAAACGAAATGAAGAGCTAAAAAAACACAACAATGAGCTAAAAAAAATTATGATCTATTATGTAAGGGCCCTTTTTTCATATTATGCCTAAGGCCCGTAAAACTCTAGGAACGGCCCTGCTATTCGCATCCATGAATATCCATTTACATCCATAGAAAGAAGGATAGATGAATGATTAAAATAATGAGTCTTGTTAACGAGTGCCCCGAGACACACTTTAAACATCCTACATTTAGAGATATTATAATACTAGTATATCTATACCTATTAATAAAGGCAATACATTGCTTTGGTGTAGCCTATTTTCCTACCTATTTTACCCTTCAAGTTAAGAAACAACAATTGCAAATAAAATTTGAAAAATGAGAATTGGGTGGTTTATTTATTTAAAACAGTAAGTTATAAACAGAATGAGATGGTTAGACATCACAAAGAATAAGTCAATAACTGATTAATGATAGTTTCATTATCCTCAAACTTGCGTTCATGCAATAGACATCACTCATAATCATTATTTCTAAAATTTCTCAAGGATATCTACTTTCTTACATAGACAAAACGTTTGGCATTTACCCCCTTGGTTATCTTCTTATAATTTGTTTTTGGTGAACCCTTCTGCTTATAATTTCTACAATTGATTATTGATTACTATTTTGCAGTTCCAATTCATAGACACACCACCGGTATATGCAAAAGTGAAAGCACAAGGGTTCAAAAGTGAAAGGGCTTGCTTAAAAAGAATAGTGGGGATCAAATTATTGTTTAAATATAGATTTTTGATTTGGTTTAATTTTATAATGTTTCTTCATCCCAATTTATGTTATGTTTAGTGATCGGTAAGGACTTGCAAATCAATGGCTGAAATGCAATAAGAGATGAAAGGGTTCTTCAATCAAGTTTAAACCATATGAACAAATGATGATCGTCTCACACCATTTATCGGCTGCAAATTGGTAATTTTATTTATCAAATTGTCAATTTTTTAAAATGATTTTCATTCCTTGGTTTTTCTTCTTCTACATGATCGTTATAACCACCCCGTCATTGTAGGGCCTAACTTCGGTATATAGGAGTACAATTTATATAATTTACACTAATTGAACCCACACATCTTTTAACTTCAACTTACATTATTTCTACTTTCAAAATGGTATGCTTATCCTTCATAACTGGAAAAAATGGTTACCCTTCATACCCACTCACTCGATTCATAAAACTATAATAATGTATACACACAGGACATGAAATGCAGAAATGGGGAATAACGATGGAGCATGGCAACAACCGTAATGTAAAAAAGGAGATTAGTATATGCGGTACATGCGGCAGGGCTGCAATAGCTGCACATATTCGGTGTTGGAATGTTGTGTTTTCACTTTCAAGATAGAGAGGTGAGAAAAAGGGGAAAGGTAGTGGTGTCCTTTGCCACCGTTGAAAAGAAGCGGTGTCGTGGATTGGCCACGGAGAAGTCATTGTGAGCACAACAAGTTATCACATAGGTGACGATGCCACCATGACGACAGTAGGGATTTCTTCAATTTTTTCCTTTCTTCTATTCTTCTTATTCACTTTTTTATATGCTCATTTTTGTTGATTTTTGTTACAACCTGTTATTCTTCATCAAAAAGAAAACCTCTCATACCAATTTTGTTTCACTTATTTCTTCTAAGTCAGTTTCTTATTTCTATGATTCTTATGATTATTGTTATCATGTTTATCTTTTCACAATTTATGAAATAAGAATAAAGGATCATGATTCCAGATTCTTAAGCAAGAAGAAAGTACTCAAAAGTAAGTTTTTATCAATTTCCTACAAGGATTTAACAAAATATTTAATACCATCAACTTTTTGTTTTTTATTTTAACTTTGTGGTTGCTTTGTTCATTGTGCACTGAAATGGGAACTCGAGAACATTGCTTTGAGTAGAGACCATGAAACACAAGGAGGAAGATAAAGCTGAAAAGGTAACCATACATGTACAAAGAACCTTATATGAAATTCTTAAACTCTTAAATTTACCCGAAATTCAAGAGTAGAAAGAATTAGTAGCTACATGGATATATATTAAAAGTACTACGCTATTTCTTATAAGGTTAATACACCACACCTAGGAATTCTAGGCTACACCCAAAAAATTTCTCTTCTAATTAAAATGTCCAGACGGGCACGGGGTTCTTTCTACTATATATTAATTCCGACCTTATATGAACAGGGATTTTCATATATTTCATTAGCGCAGTATATATATATATATATTATGCTTTTTTTTTATCTTGAATATATCAAATAATATTTAAAAGTCAATATGCTTTGTAAATGATACTTACAAATTCACATTCAAATTTTGAAATCATCTTAAGAGCAAGTATATATGCTATGCTTTTTTTATCTTGAATATCCTATTTCTATCCCATATGAGAAATTTATAGGTTCAATATCTCCTATATCAAGTGGAAGGGATTAGAGATTGAGACGAGTGAAGGAATTGAATAAGAGAGCAGAAGAAGATCGAGTGGAACGAAAAAGAAGAATTTGAAGTTATCAAAAAATGGTGCTACATTATCGACAACAAAGCGTGAATGAAAAAAAGGAAAGGGGTCGTTGTATGCAGGCGCTCTTGCCTTCTATTTCTCCAACATTTATCAAACAACAACATCAATTATATGCTCCAGTTTAATTAACATTCCACTTGCTATGTCACATTGACTTTTTCAATCAAAAATATCGCAAAGTATGAGAAGTGATATGACTAATGTGTAAATATTCTTTCACTCTTTTTGAAATGTCTTCGTCCTTTGAAAGACATAAATGTGTTATCAAAGTTTTGTTCTTATTTCTTCTATTGGTTTTCCTTCTATTTTCCTAATTTTATATTTTGTGACAAACTCAAATGACTTGATAAATAATATAGAGCATATGTTTACTGTTTTTCTGTAAAATGTGTTAGCGATGGAAAAGATTTAATATCTTCATCAAACCAACCCTCATAACTGCCACTCATGTTTCATGCATATTCATCCTCCATAGATAGATGATTATGCATCACAAAACTAAGTATATATTAAGTAACTCCGTGTTAAAAAGTGCATGAATTACCTATCTTACATTTTTTATCAAGTTTAATCCTTCTCTTTTTGATCAAGCTTGATCATTCTTTTAATTCTAATAATTTTCTTCAAGATATATCAAGAAAAACTAAACAACATTGATGTTAAAAAACATATTGTTTATGAGTTACATGCGTTAGCGCAGTAGAAAGAGCGGACAGACGGGCACGGGAGTGCCCGTCTGGACGCTAGTTATAATAAATTCCTTAATTTTTTTTTTTTTTTTATAATAAATGAGTATTGACACTAGTAGTGGAAGGAATCATTCTACAGTGAATTTAAATATTTTAATAAAATTAATCTTAATATTTTTGAAATATTTTAAAATATCCAACGTCGGCTAGAATTGACGATGTTTAAACATTCTTAAATTTTGATGGCTTACTTACTATGTCAAAGTCTTAATATATTTTTTTCCAAGTTGGCCACACACCCCTTAATAGAAAAGAACAAATATCAAGATCATGTAAAATAAAGTACTAATGAAAAATAAATTGGAGAAAAATGAAATGTAAAATTGATTATTCAAACTCGATTAAAAAACAAGGGTAATCCTAAGCTCAAAAGAAACAACAAGTATACAATAAGTAAATCGAAAAGATAGATTTTATGGCAAATTTAAAAGGACTTTAACATTTTTTTTAATCATCATAGAGGTCATTGATGCCTGGTTTGGTTGGTCCAGGGATCAAACGATTTTGCTTAATTTGATCAATCTTCTCATGATCCTCCTTTGTCAATGACCAATCAAAGATACACAAATTTTGGTTCATTCTCTCCTTATCATAACTCTTGGGAACAAAAGTGACTCCTTGTTCATATAACCATCTTAGAGAAATTTGTGCAACAGACTTTCCATGTGCATCTGCAATCTCTTTAAGCATATCATTCTCCATAACTTCATTTGGTCCTCTGCTTGCACCTTTCCTCAATGGTGAAAATGCAGTTAACACTATTCCGTTTGCGTTGCAAAACTCTCTAAGCTTCTTTTGTTGCCATGCAAGGTTCATCTCCACCTATAAATATACGATTTCATTGTATAAGTACATATTAACAATTAAGAAGTTTACTATAAGTTAATCAAAACTTAGGTTTAGTTGATGACTTACTTGATTGACTGCAGGAAGAATAGTGGCAACAGAGAGAAGATTTTCAAGTTTCTTGACAGAGAAGTTACTAACTCCAATAGCTTTGGTGAGTCCAAGTTTCAATCCTTCTTCCATGGATTCCCAAACACCCTTCACATCAAATGGTAAGAGATCTGCCACATCAATTGGAAATGTAAACTTTCCAGGCTGAGAGCTAAGTGGCCAATGAATCAAATACAAATCCAAGTAGTCCAATTGAAGAGTCCTACATGAAATTAACAAATCAAGATCAAAATTAATTTTTATCATTGTAGAATCAAACATCCTCCAAATGAATGTAATATTGATATGAATTAAAATTTACTTACTTGAGAGATTTTTGAAGAGCAGGAATAACAAGATGAGGATGATTTTCAGTAACCCAAAGTTTAGAAGTAACAAAAAGGTCTTGTCTAGTGACAAGACCAAGTTCAATTGCTTCTTTCAAAGCTTCACCAAGAGCTTGTTCTGAGCCATATGCAGCAGCAGTATCAAAGTGTCTATAACCTTGTTTGATGGCTTCAATGATTGCATCTTTTGTGTCTTTCTTACATGTGAAGTCAGGGGCTGATCCCATTCCAACCACTGGCATCTTCAATTGACTAGATGTGTTTGTAAGAACCTTTGTTGGGATTTCAACACTGCCCATGTTGTTATTTTTGGGTTGGACTAAGGTTCAATGTTAAGATTGTTACACTTTGAGTGAATTATGCTATAGCTTGATGAATGATGATTGAGTAGGCTTTGCTTGCAACCTTTTTATAGCTAAAAATGTAGAGTCTTATGAAAAAATTGACACTTGTATTATTGCTATTTGTTTTTGTTTGAGTAATCCAATTTTGAACCTATAGTGTTTCTAAGGGGGTAGGTGGGTTATGCTCATTTCTACCACCATTTTATTTCCTTATTTTAATGTACACTACTAAATATCTTAAGTTAGTGAATTGGTGGCGGCATACTCCAACTATGTCTATACAGTCATACATCTTTGACTTTTTGTTGTTTATAGATTCCAAATTAATCTGCATGATGGATTCCATGTACGTACCATTTTGTCCCTATCTATATCATTAGGGGTGGCAAAAATACCCATGCCCATGGGTACCCGCGGGTAAAATCCATCACGGGCACGGACGGGTAGCTAAACGGGTATCCATGGGTATAATTAACGGGTATTTGACTACCCATTATTATATGAATATGGACACGGATTTGATGGTACCCATACCCACGGGTACCCATACCCAATAATAAATTAACTTAATTACTAAAATATCCTTATATAACTTTATTTTACTTCATGAATTTGTATGAATTATGTAAGAATTATGAATTTTCTATGGATTATGATTTATGAAATTTTGAATAGATTATGTATGGATGTTTAAAAGTAGTTGAAGTTTTTTGTTAATTAAAAAAAGTTATTCTTTGTTCCAAAAACTAAATAAATTCAAAAATCCATGGGTACCCACGAATACCCATGGATACTTCAATACCCACGGGTACCCACATAATGGGTACCCATGTGGGTACGGGGTGGGCATGGGTATCATGTTTATCCAACGGGGCGGGCACGGGTATCATACTATCCGTGTCCATGGGTATCCATTGACATCCCTATATATCATTTTTAATTATTGGAGGAAGAAAACAATAGTATATTTCTTTATCTTTTATAGTGATATATATTAAGTTTTTTTTCTATTCTACAGGCAGTCAAGCTTGCAGGATTATGGCAAGTAGAAAGTTGATGGGCAAAAATCTCCGTGAGCTTAGCTAAGTTGGTAGAGATATTGCATATTATATGTAAGGGTTGGGGTTCGAACTCCAGACACTTCACTTATCTATAATTTTATTATGCGAGCTCTAACCACTAAAGCTACTTACAAAAAAAACTGATAGGCACGCACGTAAGTATTTCTTTATGATATAATTTATTTTAAAAGAATGCTAACTTCTTTCCTAAAGTCTCAATTTAGAAATATTTGCCTTAGAAATTGCTACTCAAATTTTTTAAATTTAAAGTTTCTTTATAACAAATGCAATTTTTTTACTTTTGTGTCCTTAACAAACGTAAAACATAACTTAGCAAGACTCATATATTTAGAGTGGGGAATAATATCTAAGGTCAAGGTAAAGAAGATCTTATGAATAAAATATTGTATTTATATTTATCTTTCTTTAAATGTATAAGTGTGGCTTGAACTACCCTCCTCAATAAGTCGATCTTAGTTTTTTTTTCTCTCTAAGTTTTCTTTTTCAGTTTCTTCATCGAGAGGTGGATTTGAGTCAATTTCTGACTTAAAATCACCCATCTTCATCATTTTCTTCATCCTTTTCTCTCTATTTCAATCAAAATAAGTGCTTTTCACATAGATTTAGGTTTTTCTTCGTGATTTCATCATCTGAGTGTGGTGGTGTGTTGTTCGTCGTCTTGTGCGGCGTTGTTTGATTTCCCGCCTTGTTGCAGTGTTCATTTGATTCATATTAAAAGATCGATTATTCAATCAAAGATTTGACGTCAACGTTGCAGATCCGAAGACGGCATGGTATTCCGGTCAATTTAATTTTATAATATATTTTTGTAGGCATTATGCCGTTATATGCTATTAACTTGAATGTTGTGAGTTTTTTTTATTTTTTTTTATTTTTTTTATTTATCCTTTGATGTTTTTAATGGTGTTAAATGATATACTCTATCGATTTTGAAAGAATGAATATCGTTTTCTTTTTGTAAAAAAACGTGTGGCTTGAACTCGGAAGTTTTGGATTTCTTTTTTAATTTTTCACCATTGATCAAACTTTTGGAGCTGATGCACTTCTAAGTATAATCCCTCGGATGATGTCACACAAGCATATATTTTTTCATCACTTTTATGACTGGTGTCAAATTTTCATAAATTAGTTATTGTAAATGATTTGACTTAATTAACAAATAATCTCTTTTGAAAAGAAAGCTAAAAATTAGTCTAATCTGAGAAATTTTGATTTTTTGAGTGTACTGTGAGTATTTTTTTTTTTTTTTTTATAAAGAGGGTCGAAGTTCGAAAGGAAAAGAGAACTAAATAAGAATCAAACGGGGGATAGAAATCCCTATTACATCAGCTGCGAGCACGTGACTAAATTGAGCCGGACAAGACTCGAAAAAGGTAATTTTATCCGTTAGAGAGCATCCAAAATTTGCTAGAGCATCTGCAAAATGCTTCACCACAATCTCCCAATTTAGATTAATTAATCTCTGAAATCTCGAAGTTTTGTTCATGTGAAAGTGAAATATTATATGTTTGTCATGATAATGACGCCATGTCTACTACATCAACTGTAGATATATAGCAAAAAATATGACTCCATTTAAGTTAATATAAAACTTGAATATAATATTTTCTCTTGTTCAGTGTCAGGAAAATGTATACCGAGTGAAGACTGTAAGAACTAAGATATATAGAATTTATTCAAGAGTTGATAGGTCATTGATAATGAGTTTTGAGTTGCAACCTTAAGTGGAGTAGTTTAAATTTCATCAATTAAAATGACAATTACTACCATCGTCGTTGCTAATAATAATAGTAATTTATCTTTTTTATTTTATTTTATTTTAAACAAAGAATATAGACTTGTGAGTTATATACGTTCAGAAGATGTATTTAGTTGTTATAAAAAAAATATGTCCTTAGTTAGAGTGATATTTTTCTTTTTCGAAGCAAGTTAGAGTGAAATTAACACTGATAACATTAACAAAAATTATTGAGTAAGTTTTTTTTAAAAAAAGTATTGAGTAATTTTTTTTTTTTGAAAAATTAACCAAGTTATACACGGGTCATTTAAAATATTTTAGAAGCCCTATTTTAATTTTAAAAATTGGTATATGCAAAAACTCAGGGTCTCAAATTTTTTAATTGGTGTACCCAAGAATTTGAGCTTTAAACACTTTGGAAGCCCTCAAAACTTGAGTTTTTATTTTTTTAATTTTTAAGTAAACTTTTTGGATTTATTGATATTAGAATTTAAGCTTTTACACATTTCTATTTAATGTTTTTACAAGAATTTAGATCTTCAAAATTTTAAGGTATGTGTTGTGACCTAACTCGGTTAGGCTATGGAGTTCAGATATGCTCCATTTACACAAGACTCCATTTAATCCATTTAAGGTACGAAGTAAGACATGTGACATAAATTAATTTAAGGGTTGAGTTTCTATTAAAAATATAAGTATTATTTAATAGAATAAAAAAAACAAATCACTGAATCAGTAACCGTCTTCATTCTCCCTCACACAATCTCCTATTTCTTCCTCTCTCATCGCCACTCATTGATTGTTGTTTTTAACCCTAATCTCTCTGATTCTAATATGCACTTAATAATAATAACATGAATATGACCTGATGTAAAATTAAAAAGGTTTAGCTGTGATTATTATTATTAAGAAAAAAAATGAAAAAAGTGAGTTTTCATGAAAATTGACAGAAGAAGAAGAAGAAGTGAAGAAGAGGAGAACGAGAAGGAAGAAACATAGAAACATGAGCAGGGAAGGAGAGAACGTGAGTGAACATGTGATGTGATGTGATTTGTTTCTTTTTAATTATTTTAAATCTCAACCTTTAATTTTTCTTTTGCCACATGTCTATCATCTATGATGATAAATGGATTAAATGGAGCATACCTGGACTCTAGGCTATGAGACCGTTCTTATGATCCAACCAAGTAATTTTCCAAGTACAAATCATCTGTGTCCATTTTATTTTATAAAAAAGTCGAACTTTTCTAGTTACCTGAAATTATCTAAGAACGATACTTTATTGAATTTTGTATTTTTTTTTATTTTAGTTTGAAGCTGGGGATTTATTAATTAAGTCAAAATAAAAATACTTAAACAACATTCTCCCTCGAATTAAAGATATGTGTATATATCAACATTACATTGATATGAACTCTAATATTCAATTAAACAAAATCTTGGATTTAAGTTTTGTGGATGAAAAAAATGTGATTTAATTGAATGAACCCACTAAAATTGGCCTGCTAATTCTGCAATATTCATTATTGGCAAAATCAGGGATTAAAATCCTCCCTAATGATATATGGTTACCCCAATAAAAAAAATTAAGTGTGTCCCTATCAAGCTGCACATGTCATATTCGTGCGTGCAAGCTTGACCGGTAGAATTAGAAAACTCAATAATAATATTAGTTTAAAAATTACGTAGTAGATTTTTTTCCCCTCCAATAATTATAATTATAAAAATAGAGATATGGACAAAATAGTATCCATCCATAATACAAGATGGAAATTATTCTGCAATTTGTAATAAACAAAACAAAAATAACGGTCAAAGATGTATTACTAGACATCGTTGGACTATATATGCCGCCAGCAACTCACCAACCTTATACTTTATGTATTATTCAATTATATGGTGGTAGAAATGAGAATAATCCACCTACCCTCTTAGAAACACTATACTACAGTTTCAAATTTGGACTGCTCAAACAAAACCAAATATCAATAAAGTGTCAATTTTGTGATTATTAAGAATGTATGAAATTTTTAGCTATATAAAAAGGATGCAAGCAAAGCTTAGTCCATCATCAAACATAACTCTCATAGTGTACCAATCTTAACATTGAACCTTAGTCCAACCCAAAAATAACAACATGGGCAGTGTTGAAATCCCAACAAAGGTTCTTACAAACACATCTAGTCAATTGAAGATGCCAGTGGTTGGAATGGGATCAGCCCCTGACTTCACATGTAAGAAAGACACAAAAGATGCAATCATTGAAGCCATCAAACAAGGTTATAGACACTTTGATACTGCTGCTGCATATGGCTCAGAACAAGCTCTTGGTGAAGCTTTGAAAGAAGCAATTGAACTTGGTCTTGTCACTAGACAAGACCTTTTTGTTACTTCTAAACTTTGGGTTACTGAAAATCATCCTCATCTTGTTATTCCTGCTCTTCAAAAATCTCTCAAGTAAGTAAATTTTAATTCATATCAATATTACATTCATTTGGAGGATGTTTGATTCTACAATGATAAAAATTAATTTTGATCTTGATTTGTTAATTTCATGTAGGACTCTTCAATTGGACTACTTGGATTTGTATTTGATTCATTGGCCACTTAGCTCTCAGCCTGGAAAGTTTACATTTCCAATTGATGTGGCAGATCTCTTACCATTTGATGTGAAGGGTGTTTGGGAATCCATGGAAGAAGGATTGAAACTTGGACTCACCAAAGCTATTGGAGTTAGTAACTTCTCTGTCAAGAAACTTGAAAATCTTCTCTCTGTTGCCACTATTCTTCCTGCAGTCAATCAAGTAAGTCATCAACTAAACCTAAGTTTTGATTAACTTATAGTAAACTTCTTAATTGTTAATATGTACTTATACAATGAAATCGTATATTTATAGGTGGAGATGAACCTTGCATGGCAACAAAAGAAGCTTAGAGAGTTTTGCAACGCAAACGGAATAGTGTTAACTGCATTTTCACCATTGAGGAAAGGTGCAAGCAGAGGACCAAATGAAGTTATGGAGAATGATATGCTTAAAGAGATTGCAGATGCACATGGAAAGTCTGTTGCACAAATTTCTCTAAGATGGTTATATGAACAAGGAGTCACTTTTGTTCCCAAGAGTTATGATAAGGAGAGAATGAACCAAAATTTGTGTATCTTTGATTGGTCATTGACAAAGGAGGATCATGAGAAGATTGATCAAATTAAGCAAAATCGTTTGATCCCTGGACCAACCAAACCAGGCATCAATGACCTCTATGATGACTAAATATAGAAGAATTAATGATGTCAAAGTCCTTTAAGTTTGCTTAAAAATTATGTTTTTAATTTAAATATTGAATTCTTGTTGCTTGAGCTTGGAATTACCGTTGTTTTAAATAATCAATTTTCCATTTCATTTTCTCCAAGTTATTTTATCGTAGTATTTTATCTTACTCTATCTTGAAATTTGTATGTGATGTAATTGCATTGTCTTATTTATTCAATTTAATTAATGGATGTGTGTCTTCCTCCAATCTTCTCATGATCCTCCTTTGTCCCAGTTCTAAGTGAACTAAGTTTAGGCATTTCTAATTTTGCTATCCTCCTCTTGGGTAATGTCTAACTTTGTGGTGTGAAGGTTTCCTCCAAGCCACTTCTCATGATCCATAAATACTGTCCCAGTTCTGTCTCGGGTCTGTGCTGGCATAGTTTAGGCATTGTTTGCTGTTTCGGTCTGGGGTGTGGGTTCCCTTTCCATGGGAGTTTTGGTTATTTTCCGGTGTTTTGGAATGTCACATGTATACGGCATTTGTATTTCTGTTTTTCGCCCCATGTTTAAAAAAAAGTATCAAAATTAAACTCATTTTGTAAACCTAAAAGCATAATGGAAGTTATCAATTATTTATATTCCAAAACACAAACAATGAAACAGTAATTAGTTTCACTAATACAAGTAAAAGGCTATACAAAACTTCAAATGAAAGTTTTTCACCAATAGCAATGACAAACTGCATAGTACATACAATGTCTCCAACTCCATGTCTAGATGACACAATGACAATAATCACCTCAACCAGTGATTAACCCTGCCTTCTTCACCATAGCAGCATGATTATGGTCACTAAGGTGAGTATTTAAATTTGCCTGGCTATTACACACCACATTGCATAAAGTGCACATTTTAATATCATTAACTGCAGCTCCTCTTTCCACAGCTTTACGTTTCTCTGCCTCGATATCAAGTTCTGGTACCTGCTTTGCTTTTAGGTTATCGGAATCTGGTTTTTCCTGTGTCTCAATTATAGTAATTGTTGCGGTGGTGGTGGGAGTGGCACCGCTGCCAACACCGACTTTTGGATTTGACAATTTCTCCAAGTTCCTCAAGTGTTTCTTACCGGATATGTGTGCAGTGTAGCTATCCCTGCTGTTACAATTAATCTTGCAAAATTCACACCATACAGATTCAGCAACCTTGATTTTCTTAGCAGCTTTTTCAATTGGAGCATCACCTTTACGCTTGAGTTCGGCAATAGATGGACCAATGCCATCATTAGACTTCAAGGCAACCTATGAGTCACAAAAAGTGGTCAACTCAGAAACATTTCATAAATGGCACTCCGTTTTATACTTCTCTTGCAGTTCAAGTAATGATAATACAACAAATACTTATCTATCTATAGATATACATCCAGGATACTAAAAATATTTGATTGTTCAAGGTCGCTAAAAATACAAATGATCAATTGTAACAAAGCTAAAAAACTAAAAATCAAGAGTTCTATCATTCCCTGTATGGTCGTATATTAGTTCTCACTGATGTCATCAAATTTGGAAGCCAAAAGACTATATTTTTACATAACTGAACTGTTAAGAAAAACAAGACAAGACATTTATTTATCATATTTAACTGTTCAAATGTTTCAAGGATTATATATATAGTTTGGCCTGGCACTACAACATTTATGAGAAAAGTACATTTAAGACAACTAACTATAACAACAGTACTTGCCGCAAAATAAATAAAGAACAAGTGCTTATTGAATGTAATTTGATTATGACGTCATCAAATCCTTCTAGTGGAAGAAGACTATTGTTGTTGTTAATACCTCTGTAGTTAATAGAGGCTGTTGCGGACGCTATAATACTGTGGCATGACGTAGCGGTAGCTAGGTTCAACTGACATCAGGGCAGCATAGCGCCCATGGTAGTCAACGTTACAGTCGCTTCATGGTCAAATTGCAGGAATTAGCACCCGAAACACAACACTAAACTCATTTGCAAAACCTCAAAAAACCCTCCACTTATTGCCGTTGTCTACATCTCCCGAACAACAATTTTTTCCTTATTTCCAATTACTTTTTCCCAGTGGATGAGTAAGCCAACTAGTTTGAACTAGAATACTCAAAAGTATGAAAATAAGAGAATCTAGGTGGGTTGCAGCCACTATGATTTTGCAAAGCACTTTGTAGCTTTTGCAAAATCACGGTGTCTTGCCGAGATTTCAGCAAACCCACAGTTATATAAAATATTCACATATCAAGCTACCTTACATGCATTTTAGCTAAATGGCCTACAAAGTTAATTAGCTAAACCTTCAGTGATCCTCTCTTGCCTTGTGTGTCCAATCAAGATAAAAAAATTCGTCCTTTTAATGTTCTTGTTCTGTCAGAATAGTTTTGTTTTAATGTAAAACATGGTTATAAGAAATTATACATATTAGTGTGTGCCACTAGTGTGCATTATGTGTGGATAACAGTAGAAGCTATGAAGCACGGATATGGACACGGACACACCGACACAGCTAATAATTTGAAAAAATCACATAATCCAGTGTAATTACAAGTGTCGGTGTCAGACACAACACGTGTCCGACACCAGGACACGCCTAATATGAGGAGTGTCCATGCTTCATAGAGTAGAAGTAATCATGACAGTAACGTAAAGGATAATGTAAATTCACCTTAGCCGCATGCTTTCTCCCAGCAACATGTTTGTTATATGTATCTTGACCAACGCACACAACATTGCATGTTGAGCAAACCTTAACAGAATCAACCTGTTTCTTAGGCTCTGAGTGTTCGGCTACAGGACCAATTAACGCTTGTCCTTGGATACCACTTGTGTCAGTTTGTACATTCTTAACAGAATCAACCTGTTTCTTAGGCTCTGATTGTTCGGCTACAGGACCAATTAACGCTTGTCCTTGGATACTACTTGTGTCAGTTTGTACATTCTTAAAAGAATCAACCTGTTTCTTAGGCTCTGAGTGTTCGGCTACAGGACCAATTAACTCTTGTCCTTGGATACCACTTGTGTCAGTTTGTACATTATTAACAGAATCAACCTGTTTCTTAGGCTCTGATTGTTCGGCTACAGGACCAATTAACGCTTGTCCGTGGATACTACTTGTGTCAGTTTGTACATTCTTAACAGAATCAACCTGTTTCTTAGGCTCTGATTGTTCGGCCACAGGACCAATTAATGCTTGCCCTTGTATACTATCAACCTGTTTCTTAGGCTCTGATTGCTCGGGTACAGGACCAATTAATGCTTGACCTTGGATACTACTTGTGTCAGTTTGTACATTCGCATGAGATGCAACTGTAGGATTAGTCTGCCGTTGCAAATTTTTCTTGTGTTTCTTTCCAGCTATGTGATTTTCTAAAGAGACTTGGCTATTGACTTCAATTTCACACACTTCACATCTGAAAGCTTTGATGACTTTGGTTTGGTTAGGCAACATTATTTTAGTCTCATTGCCATAAATTTGAAGTTGCCATGAACCATTATGCGCAGAAGGCAAACTTGCAGGCACTGCTGAAGTCTGGTGTGATGAACCAACAGCCGGCAATATTAGAAGCATTGGCATACCATTCTGCGCCGAAGGCAAACTTGCAGGCGCTGCTGAAGTATCTTGTGATGAACCACCAGCAGACTGCAAAATTAGAAGCATTGGAATACCATTCTGAATAGAAGGCAAAATTGCAGGCGCTGCTGAAGTCTCGCGTGATGAACCAACAGCCTGCAATATTAGAAGCATTGGAATACAAAACCAGAGTGAAAGTCAGAAGCTTCCAATAAAACTCAAAATCCTAAAATAAGGGATCAAATCAAATGCAGTTGACCTCTCTATTTTATTATTCTCGCTTAACACACTGATTTATATAATAATTGAACACATTTATAGTATAACTTATACTCAATTAACCGTATATATCATAATTTTCCCATTTCTATTTACGTTAATTATATGATAATAGTTAACATAAGTAGATTATAAAAAACACCCAGATTTTCATTATTCATCTTCTTCCTTCTACATTTTTCAAAATTGTTTTTGAAAAGAGTCAATTTAACAAAGAAGAACAAACATACATGTGATAACCATGTGAAGATACTCACAGTAATGGTTAATGTCTTCAATGAGTTTGGCCTCTAGTGTTCTACTACTTCAAGTATGTTATGCATATTGTCCTATTTGGTGTTGTCAATAACAGTTTGCGGAAAATAACGATTTTAACAAAGCCATCACAAAGCCATCATTTGACAATTATTTGTTCTAAATAGAGTATCACGAAACAATAGTGATTTATTCAAATTCCGCGCGCTATAGTGCCACTATTTGACAACACCTGTCCTATTGGGTTCATTATCGGTTATTAGGAAAATTTCCAAGCTGCATAACTACTATAATACTTTTAACCGGATCTAAACAATATTTAAGTCCTGATTGCGGTCACAATTTTTTATATTGCAACGAATTATGGTCAAATACAATTCTTGCAATCTCAACCTCAGTAGCAGAAACATCAAAAACCATGATGTTATGGCCACAATCACAGTATGAACACAGTATCGGTTCATTTTAAAACCCTAATTATGACAATCACGCCATTGCCTCACCTTTCTTTTGCAAACCCTAATTACTACAATCACGCCACAATTGTGGTGTCAGTCCATTTCAGAAACCCTAATTAAGAGAATCACGCTACAATCGTGGTATTGTTCCATTTTAAAAACCCTAATTAAGATGAACTCCAACACCCAAATAACAGAACTCCCACATTACCATCAGCAAGTCAAAAACTCTACAAATATTTATCCACTATTTTTTGAAACCTAACAACTAAAATAAAATGCAACAATAATTTCAAGAAATGAACATAAAAATGATACTAAGAATTATAAAAACAACCCAAATGACAAAACATAAAAAATGGGATTTTGATGAGAAATTTGAAAAGTAAGATCAAAAGGGTAAGTGGAACTGACAGAATCATATCTGATGAGTTGAGATTGTGGAACGATCATATTCGGTTGGGAAGCGTAAAAGGGACGCAGAGGCAGGAAAAATGTTTGTGATTGATTTGTAGTGATTATTGATTAATGGGTTTAATGATTAGGTTTAGGGTTTGCTCATTTTGATTTTGTTTTGACTAGACCCCAACACATGGACTATTTATTGTTAAAAACTACTCCCTCCAGTCCGAGACAAATAATTTTTTTTAGATACATTGAATAATTTGATTAGATACATAAATTATTCAATGTATTTAAAAAGTCAATTTTCTTTTATAATAAGATCAGAATGAGTATTTATTAAACGATCATTAGGAACATGTACTTTTTTTGGAAACATATAATATCATTCAATGAAATACAACAACGTTTTAAAAAATGAATCGATTAAGCTATTGAGCTATTGTTTTATTGGTCAAACTAACAGGACATTTGTTGAACTGCATACTTGAATTGGATAATCCGGTTGTTTAATTCGTTTTCTATGTAAAAAATGTAAATGTAATAAATAAGGTTGAATTGAATGATATGGGTTAGAACCGATCTATATATTAAAAATATAAAAATATTTATTATTGTTTTTTTTACAAAAAAAAATGTTTATTATTAGAAACCATCCACTAATTGGTTATAAAAACCATCAATTACCATTGAGTGAAATACAACATTATTTTAGAAATTGGATCGGTGTTCAATCAGATCAAGGTATTAGGTTATTGGTTTATTGGTCAAACCATATTGTCACTAGTTGAGTCGTATAGCTAAACCAAATGACCTCATTGTTTAACTCGATTTCTATAAAAAAAATTAAATGTATTAAATGATATAGAATCAAATGATATTGGTCTTATAGACTTCAACGTTGAACATGAAATCTCATTTGCTTATGCAAGAATAATATAAAAACAGTTTCATAAATAACATAGGCATCACAATGTAACAAAGGGAACTACAATGTCGAAAATACATTCTCTGATGTAATATCTTGATGGAAGAATCTGATTTAGTGTGATTTTTGTTTTATTTATATTTTATCTAAAATTACTTGTGGGGGAAAAACACACAATCAAAATTTGATATTGAAGGAGTAAAATTTGAGAAAAATATCATAATTTTGTCTTATATATTTACAAACAAAAAATAAGTTTTAAAACTATAATACTATAACACAATCAAAATATCAAATCATTTTTAATTTTCATTTTCAAAGCAAACTGGAAGAGAGTATAAATATACAATCAATCACGTTAGAGATAAAGTAAGAAGGAAATACAAGACAAATAGAAATTTTTTATTGAATCCATGGCTTGCTAATTGTACACTTAACAACCAATAAAAATGGTCCAAACAAGGGAAACATGCACCATAATTATCATGGTCACACATCTAAACCATAGCGCCAGAAAACAAATGCTAGTATGCTACCTCCTCTCAAAAAAAAATGCTAGTATGCTACCTATAATAGCTCTCTTCTCCTTTTATGGAGTAGAAAAACATGAAATAAATTCATACTCCCTCCGTCCCTGAATAAGTGACCTATTTGACCATTTCACACAGATTAAGAAAAGTGTAAAGATGAAAGAAAGAGAGTGATACTTTTACTGAGTTGCCCTTGTCATTATTTTGAAACTTTTTCACTTTTAAGTAATGATTACTTTCTTTGTTCCACTACAAACTTTAACATGGGGACCACAAAAAGTATTTATAAGGGGTAAATCTGTCAAATTTTGCTTAGAAATCTGAGAAGGTCAAGTATTGTGGGACAAATATTTTTTACGTCACTTATTCAGGGACGAAGGGAGTACCAAACAGGTAAACACAACCTTAATTGCATGTGCATGTTGAAGACACACACTTCTTCCATTGGTTCCAGCTAGCATTGTGCTAGAATCTTAATTATTGCTCATAAATGGAAGATCATTTTTACTCACATTACAATAAATCTCTTTGGCGGGAGAATAAGCAACTTTAATCCAACTGATTAGAAACCGTTGTATTCCACCAGTGACCAACAACCTCTCAGTTGGTCAACGAAGGAGAGGAAATGCAGAAAGGCCGGCATCTGCCTCCGTCAAGCACTTCGACCTTACATGCCTCGTGCTTGGGGGGCAGCGTACCACACCATAGAAATTAAACCGGGGGGCACGCAACTCCCTAATTAAGAGGGATGGTGCCTCCACATATACACCATCTTTTGGTGAGGACGATGACAAGCCTAGACACCACGATGATCATACCTAACAACAACAGACTGTAGGTCCCACTATTCGAGAAGAACGTTCCTTACGTCACACCTCGACCAATTCATCCAGATTGGTGAGGATGGAAACAATTCAGAGTAGTTCGACTTCCTTCTTGGTCTTGACACTATAGTAGACATGGTAGATTACTACATGATCTCTCAAGTAAGTGGTTAGTAGTGCGATCCTTGACTACTTTTTCCAACGGAAATTAGTCGGTGGTATTAATCAAAAGTCAGAACGTCGTATCAATAATTAATATAATAACTATAAAAAACCGAATCAAATTCTCAAGTTACACTCTTTAACAATACAATTACAATTTCACACACACGAAAAGGAATCACAAGCAAAAATAATATACTAGCAAAAGTCCAAGCTAAATAGTTCAAGTATACAACTATTATTTATAAGAATCACAATAGGAGACATTTTTATAATAAGACGGAGCAACTTTCCTAATGTTAAACTTCAAACTTATTGGTGGTTTAATCGTATTATACTTTTTATTTTATTTTTAGTACACGACTTGGAGGTTGAGTCTTTTGTTATACTGCTATAACATAATTTTTTATTTTCGTTCGGCTACTGTGTAATAGCTTGTCTTTGTTATTGTAACATTGAACATTTTAGCTTCCTTTGTACACCTTGTACCATAGGAGCTTTTGTTGGTTTTAATATATTCTTTTAGCTTTTTTTTAAAAATAATAATATTATCGTTGGTTTTTTATACGAGCAATGCATGGTAGAGTGTATATAATTAATTTACGATACAACTTAAAATCACAATCATCTGATAATAATAAAAAAATTGTACAACTGATATCTAAATCCATTAATAAAACTAAATTTGACTAATGGTGTCCATTTCCACACTTCACATGCTAACTTCATTATTTGTCGTTAGCCATTTTTCATTCTTAGGTTTACTCTATTATGTGTTAAAACACTTTGTGATGATAAGAACATTCCATGCATATTACTGATGAGTGTTGCCGATATTAAGGTTGATGTAGATATCTTTCGAGCTATGGTACTACTTGGTGTGTCACTCCAAGGGAGGTTTGAAATCAAACCAATAATATGGTAATATGTGTTGTAATTTTTTTGTTTTGAGGGAATGTGTTGTAATTTTTGTATATTTCAAAAGTGTCATTATATATTGTGTACCATGTTTTAAGTGAGAAATATGGAAAAGATATTTTAATAGAGAATTATTATATTGTTTTTTTTTTTTTGACGCAAGAGAATTATTATATTGTTATTATTTTAATTTACTTGGTCCAATCCTTTTGTTATAATTTTTTACTAGACTTAGTCTTATAAGCCTATTTTTGCTCAACTACTTGTTTACCATTTACCACGTGTTGCCTAGTTTTACTTGGTCATGGCTTTTATGACTTATGACTTATCACTATCGTGCATTCTTTTAATGGTGTTGAATTTGTTTATAGCAAAATCAGTAACACATCATTCTTCTTTTCATATAAAAACTCATGCACAACCTAAACAAAACCCAATTTTTTTAATGCTTCAAGTCACACATAAATGATTTTCGTGAGTATGACATACAATCTTGATTTTTCAAAAATAGTTTTCCTTGTCAGTTTTGTATCTTCGGATCTACGAGGAAAATCCTTAATAACAATGTTTCTTACAATAGTTTACCGTATGTTCATTGTGCAGATTTTAATAGTTGGTTTAATAGCAGGTTTGATTTTGTTTTTTTTTGAGGGAGTAGCAGGTTTGAGATATTGATAAAATTGTTTCTATGGTGTAATTATATAACAATATCAAAACCCATATAAGTTTACTTAATATCTCTCTTACTTAGACTCTTTAATATTTAATTGTAATGGAGGATATTCAAGGTGAAATGGATGATTTTGTGGAAGATTTAAATAAGGAATGGATGAAAAATGATGCACCGGTTTTTGGTACCTATTAATGTGGAAGAAGGTTCACAGCCTGACATACAAGTTATCAAAGATTTGAGTGGGCCACACATTCAAGTAAATAAAGATGTGAATGTATCTTTAGACATTATTAAGAATGGTAACAGCCACAGCAAGCAGCAGGCCGATCGAGAGTAAGCAGGAGGTGGTTTTCCATGTGAGTAAAAATGGCGTGCATAATGTTCCTGATGGGGAGTGTTCGCTGAAGGTGCATAGACATTCCAAATCAAAGTCTATCTCTAAAGGGAAACATCATAAGAAACATAAGAAGTTAGCAGGAATTTCTCTTCATCAACCGGTTGGTTTTATTAAAAGAATTGCAAGATTACCTTTGAAAGATAGAAAGGAGATTTTGAAGGTGCTTAAGAGACAAGAATGCAAGAAGAGTGTAGTGTCTACAACATCTAAGGTGATAGCTAACTCTTTATCTCAATCTTCAAATACATCAAATTCATCGGTGAACAACGACTGGGAGAATTAGGTTATTCTTCATGGTAAAAAGGAGGTGGTGGAGAAGGATGTTCGGGATATAGGTACGAATTTGGGTGTTAAATTTAAGGGTGATAAAAATAATAGGTTTAACTTGTTGACTAAGGAGGGACGAAGGGAGTTGCGTGCGGAGAGGGGGGTTGTATTCGTGGAAGAAGGTAAGGAGGACGGTGGGGATCTTGGTGAGGGTTGTTAGGGGCGGTTTTGAGGGTGGTGTTGGGGGTGGAGCGGGGTGAAGATGAAGGTATTATCTTATAATGTTAGGGGTCTTGGTGGTTTTGAGAAACGTGATGAGGTGTGTCGTCTTGTTAATGATAAGCATCCTTTTGTGGTTTGTTTGCAAGAGACGAAGCTGGGAGTGTTTGATGATTTCTTATTAAAACGGTGCGGGGAGGTGCGCCGTGTAAGTATTCTTTCCAACCTTCTGTTGGAGCTTCAGGTGGTTTAGTAACTATTTGGGATACTTCGGTGGTGTTGGGGGTGGAGCGGGGTGAAGATGAAGGTATTATCTTATAATGTTAGGGGTCTTGGTGGTTTTGAGAAACGTGATGAGGTGCGTCGTCTTGTTAATGATAAGCATCCTTTTGTGGTTTGTTTGCAAGAGACGAAGCTGGGAGTGTTTGATGATTTCTTATTAAAACGGTGCGGGGAGGTGCGTCGTGTAGGTATTCTTTCCAACCTTCTGTTGGAGCTTCAGGTGGTTTAGTAACTATTTGGGATACTTCGGTGGTGGAGGTTTGGTGCACATTCAATTTCAGACATGTTTTGGTTATTTAAGGAAGAATTATTACTACCGGTCAAGAATTTTTTTATTGCAAATGTTTATGCCCCTTGTGATTTGACAACCAAACTTGACTTGTGGAATCGACTTACTCATTTTATTTCTAATGTTGGAGACTCTAATTTATGCATTTGTGGTGACTTCAATTCTGTTCGATCAGAAGCAGAGATGAAGGGCAGAAACGCGGTGTCTAGACAACTAGATTCAGATAATTTTAACAATTTTATTGATGGTGGTTCCTTGATTGATTTACTGTTATGTGGCAAATTGTTTACTTAGTATCGTGGTGATGGTATCTCAATGAGCAGATTGGATATATTTTTGGTGTCTGTATCTTGGTGTGATTCTTGGCCAAATTATATTCAGGTGGCTAACCAGAGAGGGCTTTCTGATCATGTTCCGTTATTGTTACACGTTGAGGATGCAAATTGGGGTCCTTAGCCGCTGAGATTGATGAAATGTTGGTCGAACTATCATGGTTATGCGGAGTTTGTTCGTGTCAAGTTAAACTCTTTTTCCTTGAATGGGTGGGGATGCCATGTTCTGAAAATGAAGTTATCTGAAAAAAAATCGAACTGACTAATTGAAGAAAAAATCTGCATATTTCTTTATCTTGCGGTTAAGATAACTTTTAACATCACATCGAACCAAGTCGCATCATGGTTCACGAACACGCCTAGAGAGGACATATTTGGTGCATTTTTGTTTTTGTCAAGTAGTTTAGTGGCTAGAGAAATTTACCTTAAAGATGAATAAGTGGTTGTCAGGGGTTCGAACTCTAACTCCTGCACATATTGCAAATGAGCTAAGCTCATGGGGACATATTTGGTGCATTTTGATTCTACTGTAATGTTTATGGATGAAGTAATTTCTTCTCTTATATAAGAATTAGACACAAAAGTTTGCTAACATCAATGACATTTTCATGTTTGCTTCTCTTAATTTTTCTAACATCTTATTGCATCCATATGTCAAGTGTTTGCTACAAGTTACTATAAAAATAAAGAGTTTGCTATTAAGTATTTGGAATAGGTCTATTTAATCTATTAAATCAAATATTTATATAAATTTAATTTCTATTCCATGTCCAAGATCACTTTTGTCGATTTATTTGACTTTGCGGACAATCATTTCTTACATTATCTGCAGCACAATAAAACAAGCAGAAAATCAGTTAAAAACTAGAATAACCTCGTAGCCATAACATGTTATCATAATCTGTTACCATTCCTTTATTTTAGTCTCCTAGTAAGTTAATTACATATAGTTTTTGGTTGGATAGTATCCAAATTCCATCTCTCATTTTCTCCTATATCTCATTCCATGTTTCTCAGACAGTTCAATATATGGTGAAATCATAGCATGATCCATAGGAAAGCAATTCAATGTCATGATCATCTAGAAAGTGTATGAATTACCTCTCGCTACCCTGGTTTCTCAAACGTTTCAGCACATCTTCTTCGCCAATGAGTCGTCTGACCAAACCTTTAAATTGACCAAAAATTCAATTCAGACTGAATCATGATCATAGATATAGTGATCAGTGATAATATACAAACACTTATGGATGCTACATAACTCTTTACATAGATAGGACATATGTAACATGAGATTCATTCTTTAAATAACTTATTACCATTGGTATAATCGCGGCAATCGTTGACACCGATTCTCAAATCTGTTTCCCATTTTTTGTTGAATTCACTTGCTATTTCCACAGCATCTGCTTCTGCATATCCAACTAGCCAACATTTGCTTCGCGGCAATCTTTTTAACTTCCTCACAAGAACAGCTCCTGAGAATTATATGAACAGAATTGGTGATTTATGTAAAGAAAGTAAACATTTATGGAGAGAAAAATCCAATCAAAAAGTTCACAAGTTATGAATAAAGTCCAAATCTGACCTGGCACAGCTCTACCAGATAAAACTGCTAGTGCCACATATATATCTTCAGGATCTTTTGGTTGAAAATCAAAAACTAGAACCTGAAAATAAATACTAGCAATAAAATATAAGACGTTCTCTACGTCTCGAGGCCTGCTCCGGCCTGAATAGCCTTCGGACTCAACTCGGCTAAACTTTTTTTCTTAATAAAAACACCAATAAAATGTAAGAGAGGAAGGAATAGGATTGGAACCTGTGAAGGTGAGGAAGGTTTGATGATGACCATGAAATGCTGCAAATCCCAAATATTAAGGGAGTAAGCAGCAGACATAAGCAATTGTGGTGGTCCCTTTGAAGCCCTTAGAGGCATTGCTGCCACATACACTTCCTCTCTGCCTCTTACCATTCTTCTTGTCTTTGATACAAGTGATTCCATTTTTATGTCACTCAACAAACAAACTATATTTATCCATTCCTACTTTTGTAAGAGAAACTAATGGTTCAAATTTATCCAATACATTTGGTCCCCACTTGCTTTACATTTTATTATGACTTTACACTTTTTTCCTCAATATTTTTCTCGTCTTTCATATATGGAATTAAGCGTATGAATTTATTTCATTTGGAAGTTATTACCAAGAAATATTATTGTTCTTATTATTAATAAAAGAGGAATATATGTTTTGTTTGTTGTAATTTGTGGGTTTGGGTTGGTGGATTTTGTTGAACTGGAAAGTGGAAACGGCGTCGTTGGTATGTGTTATATGCGGTCATGCGGATGTGTGAATGGACACGTGGGATGAGTTTCAAACACAATTGCTGCACTTGCTTATGTGAATGTGAAACTACAACTAAAAACAAACTTAAGATTGGTTTGAGTTTGTTTGCAATGTTGGTAACTCGATCTCAAAGGTCAAAACTATGTTATATGAAGAAGTAATTTATATACTACTTTCTTAAAAATTTATAAAATTTCTCTTTTGGCAAAATTTCATATATTTTTTTAAAAAAAAAATTTGAGAGAATTTTTTAAATTATTTTGTTATTATAAAAATTGTATATTTTTTAAATTTATTGTTAAACAATTTGAAAATGCCACCTAAGAATTGTATAAAAATTGTATAAAAAATATACAATTGTATAAAAATTGTATATTTCATTAATTTAAAATTGTATATTTCTTACATTATATTGTTAAACAATTTATTGTCATACAACAGTAGTAATATACATATGTATCGACTCTCGTGGAAGCGGCTAATGCCACCTAAGAATTTTGATGGTATGAGATTTAAGAGCCTTAAAGTTTTCAAATCAATAATATTTGATAAAGAAATGAGCATAAAAGTTCTTCATAAATCCAAACTCCTTGCTCTCTAGACTATTCAAAACTAAATATTTTCTTACTAGTGATTACCTCACTTCAAGCCTGAGACATAACTTAAGCTATGTATGGAGAAGTGTTTGGATGGCAAAGATTGTGACCCAAAGCAGGTTCAAGTGGAGCGCTAACATTGGGGAGAACATGTCTATATGGGATCTTGAATGGTTTGAGATTGATCATCATATTGAAAAGTCATTAGGGTTGCATACGACTTTCAAGAATATGAAGGTATCAGATTTAATGGTGTAAAACACTAAGAACGAGAACATCAAAGCTATTAATCATTTCTTTGATACTACCTCATCCAGAAAAAACATATACAAAATGCCCATATTTGCATATATGTTCAGCAAGACAATGCAGTTTGAAAGTTAAAAAAAGATGACAATTAATCCGTCTACGGTATGTATAACGTTAATGGAGCTTGATACTGCTTTGAGCCACCAAAGGGCACGGGGAACCAGAGAGTCATCTGGCGAGCTAAAATACCGCCCAAATTTAAGAACTTTTATGTGGAGGAATTGATTGCCTTCTGGATCATGTTACAATCTAATGGTGTTAATTGTGATACAAACAATGCTTTATGCGACGGACAAGAGGATATTTTTCATATCATATTTATGTGTGACAAAAGCAAGAGAGGATGACACCTCATAGGACTTTGGAATGCTATTAAACAAGTTCTAAATACGAACAACATATCTCAAGATAGTTCTCGAATTTATTTCAGAAGGTGAGTCTGACACCTAGAGAATTTATTTATTTAAGTAATTTTGGTAATGGACTAAATGACATGTCAACACAACAAATATTATAAATAATTTTGTTAAAGTAAAAACCCATTTTAATTTGTAGATAGTGTTTCAATAAATTAACCAAGTTAATTGTTAATTTTATAAATCCAATCATAATTAACAAAATAAATATTAGACTTAATTAATGATTTGATCCCTTAACCGAAAGTCACAACTCACAATTCAGTTAAAAAAATGAAAACAGTTTTTAGCGCCAAATTATTGTCAAGAACCTTTCTTCCTCTAGAAACTCGTTCTGTAAAATTATGGCTTACAATGGAGGAGCCGTGGTTTTGGGGGTTCTTGCTTACGCTACCGCATCGATTTCCATTCAGTATCCTCATGTCAGGCGTGCTCGTGCATACTACGAACAAGTTTTCGCACTAGAGCATGTTGCTACTTTTATTTTTTATCCAATGAATAAAACCACTTTTATTATAAAACATAACAAATTAAATAGCTTATTTTAAAAACAGTTTATTTTATGCAAAACAGTTTATTTTAAAAATAGTTTATTAAAAAAAAACTTATTTTATGAAAAACAATTTATTAAGATCTCTTTTTAAAAATAGCTTATTCAAAACCGTTTATTTTATGTAAAACACCTTATTTTAAAAAAGAGCTTATTCAAAACAGCTTATTTCGCATAAAATTAGCTGTTTTGAATAAGCTGTTTTTTTAAAATAAGTTGTTTTCATCAAATAAGCTATTTTGCATAAAATTAGCTGTTTTGAATAAGCTGTTTTTTTTAAATAAGTTGTTTTCATAAAATAAGCTGTTTTGAATAAGTTTTTTTTTGAAAATAAGTTATTTTGCATAAAATAAGTTGTTTTTCAAATAAGCTGTTTTGAATAAGTTGTTTTTTTTTAAAATAAGTTGTTTTCATAAAATAAGCTGTTTTTAAAATAAGATGTTTTGCATAGAATAAGCTTTTTAAAATAAGTTATTTTAAATAAGTTGTGTTTTTGGAAAGATCCAACAAAGAGTTCAAGTGGTTTCCTTAAAAAAAAAAAAACAGTTCAATTAATTAAGATTAAATTTAATTTTTTTTTATTGATACTATGTATATTAAAAGATAAACATTAAACAATTCAATATCATTATACTATGTTTTTTTTATCGAAAAAGATTAATTAAATAATTCAATTTCATTATACTATGTTTTTTTTTATAGATAAACATTAATTAGTTGTTAAGTTAGTATTATACTATGTTTATTTATTATCTACTTTAATAATACGAGTTCTCGAATAATTTGATAAGAAAACTATTAATAATACAATATATAGTGTTGTTTTTTTGTTTTCTTTTTTAAAGAATACAATTTTTTTTTTTAAGGAAAGAATACAAATATATTGTTATTCTTAAGTGGTTTAACGAGTGACCTTACTTTTAATTGTTGATTTTATATGTATTTATGAGATAAAGAAGTTAGAAATTTCATGAGATAAAGACACAAATATTATTCCGTCAAAAAAAAAAAAAAGACACAAATATTATATGAACTTTTTTTTTGGAAGAAATACATATTATATGAATTAAATTGTGTTGAAATTGTTTGATCTTGGATACAATTCATCAATATTGTATGATCCCAAAAATGAAACTATTGTATGATCATATATACAACTATTAAATATTTTATGATCACAAAAATAAATCTATTGTCTATATACAAACATGAAACAATTGTATATTCATTATATGTAATTCTAATTTATATTTTTAAATTTCAAGAATTTTTCTAAAATAGGCATTTTTATGTCTCAATTTGAAATAACCGCTTGTAAATTTTATAAAAACTTATAAACAAAAAAAATATATTTGAATTCATGACCAACAACTATAAAAAATATTTATAGCAATTGTTGTTGTAACTTAACAAATAAAATGATATATTTTTGTCACATGATTGTTAAAGACACATATATTATATGAACTTTTTTGAAAGAAATAAATATTATATGAATTAAATCGTGTTGAAATTGTTAAGGAGACAAATTGTTTGATAATCATAAATCAACTTTTTTCTCTAAATATCAGATGATGATGATGATTTTTACTATAAAAAGACTAAAACTAAGAAAATTAATTAAAACAAAATCTAAAACTAACATAAATTAACATGAAAATGATGAGTAATCAAACATCGTTTTAAAGTTTGTTTGCACATGAAATCCAAACACATTTCATTACATATATAGTTATATATGTATATATTTTAGTGATTAACATGTATCACATTAATGATTATATGTGATTGACATGTGTAAAAATTGTACATCAATAAAATACCAATTATATTCAATAAAAAATTTGTATAAACATAAACGTTTGTGATAGATTAAAAAAGATTTACATATATAAAAATACTAATAGATCACTCAAAATATATAACAACAAGATTTGTTATTAGCATGAAAGAAAATGAACATAATCTACTTGAAAATAGTTCAATACTTATTTTATGAAAACAGCTTATTTTAAAACAACTTATTCAAAACAACTTATTTTATTCAAAATATCAAAATATTTTGATGTTTTAAAAAAGTTGTTTTTTAAAAATAAGCTGTTTTGAATAAGCTGTTTTAAAAATAAGGTGTTTTTCATAAAATAAGTTGTTTTTTTAAAATAAGTTGTTTTTCAAATAAGCTATTTTGCATAAAATTAGCTGTTTTGAATAAGTTGTTTTTTTTAAAATAAGTTTTTTTTTCATAAAATAAGCTGTTTTGAATAAGTTGTTTTTAAAATAAGGTGTTTTGCATAAAATAAGCTGTTTTGAATAAGTTTTTTTTTTAAAAAAATAAGCCATTTTGCATAAAATAAGCTGTTTTTCAAATAAGCTGTTTTTTTTGTAAAATAAGTTGTTTTCATAAAATAAGCTGTTTTTAAAATAAGATATTTTACATAAAATAAGCTATTTTAAATAAGTTGTTTTTTTGGAAAGATCCAACAAAGAGTTCAAGTGGTTTCCTTAAAAAAAAAAGCTCAAGTGATTTGGTTCAGTTCAAACGGTTCGGTTCGTTTCAAGATGGTTCGGTTATGGTTCAAAAACTGTTAATAAATTAACGGTTCGGTTCGTGAACCATTATAATGGTTCGATTATTTTTGATTCGGTTCGGTTCGGTTCATGGTTCGCGTGATGGTCCCTTTGAAGCCCTTAGAGGCATTGCTGCCACATACACTTCCTCTCTGCCTCTTATCTTACCATTCTTCTTGTCTTTGATACAAGTGATTCCATTTCTATGTCACTCAACAAACAAACTATATTTATCCATTCCTACTTTTGTAAGAGAAACTAATGGTTCAAATTTATCCAATACATTTGGTCCCCACTTGCTTTACATTTTATTATGACTTTACACTTTTTTCCTCAATATTTTTCTCGTCTTTAACTTGCTTCTATCTTCTTTCATATATAGAATTAAGCGTATGAATTTATTTCAGTTGGAAGTTATTACCAAGGAATAGTATTGTTCTTATTATTATTGATATTGTCCACCATTTCAACAGCGGAATTTAAAATATCTATTACCATTTGATTGAATGGAGCAAAACGGGTGGAACATGTTAAATTTTAACTTAGGTTAGTCGAAGTGATAAAGGTTTGGTAAATGGTTACGGATTTGAATGATGACTATGTTAATGAAAAAACGGTGACATTTAGCATGCACAAGACATAAATTTGTGCACCATGCACAAATTACTTTCTAAACAAATGTTAGCCATTGATATATTATTATTATATTTGGATGGTTAAAATCTATTACCAGTAACTTGTTATCAACTTTTTGTAGTTTTGTCTACAAAAACACAGTGACCCCACCTATGAATTATTTATGATTAAACCTATTAATGGGTTTTTGAGCTTATCTGTTGTATTCATGTGTTCTTAAGAATCTTCATCTTCATCAATTTGTTCTTCCTTCAAATTTAGATCTAAAAAACTACAACCACAATACAAAAGTTGTTGACATGGGGAGGAGCTTTCTCTTGTTTCTTTTTTGGGAAGAAGCATGCATGGATCTTAAGTTCACCACAACAGCACCACAAAAATAATGACCCCACCATATGAATTGTTTTTCATGTTGAAGGAAACTAGAAAGAGGGTTTAACACAGATCTGGAAAGTAAACTATGATCCAACCTTCAAACTTAACTAGGGAATGAAAAGAAATTAAACAAATTGATGAATGAAAAAAGAAGTTAATGGACATAAATAAATTGCTGGTGATAATACATATCTAGAAGTATGAAGAAGGTTGGGGGGCGAGGCATTGTATTTCACGTTTTCAGGAAGAAACAAATTAGCAGCAAAGAAAAAAGAGAAATTATATTTGTACAACCACTTTCTCACAACTTTTTGACAACTTTCTTTCTCATACTCACATTATCCTTTTATTCTCTCTCTTCCTTTTTCTCTCTCCATTGTTTTTGACCAATGAAAAGAGAGAGAAAAGAAGTTGTCTCATATGGTTGTTCAAATAACACTACTCAAGAAAAAAAGAAGCAAGGGGTGTATTTGTTTTTAGAAGTGGGAGGTGAATTAGCAAAATCAGACATCTAATATTTGACATTAAAATATGATTTAGGATTTTTTACTATTATAATGAAACAGGTCAAGAACATCCACCTGTCCTTCCAAACCATACTTGTGTATGGTGCACAAATTTATGTTTTGTGCATGCTAAATGCCACCTGAAAAAACAAAGTACTATGGAATTTTGATCCCCAACTTTTACAAACTTGCCATTTTGGTCTGACATTAAAAATTGCACTTTTGACTGTCCATCTTTAGTCCATTTTGTAAAATTGACACTCCCATAAATTTTGACCAAGTCAACCTAAGTGTTAAGAGTCAAAATCGATGATTTGTATAAATTAAGGGGTCAAAATCGCGGGTTTGTGTAAGTTGGACAGCCAAAAGTGTAGTTTATGTTATTGATAGAATACATATGTGACATTTGAGTCATTATATTTGATATTTATCTATGCGTTGACTTGGTCAAAATCAAGAGGTCGTCGTAGGCTAAGTGTGTATTAGGTGTGAAGCCAAATATGCCAAAATCACGGTGATCCATTGTGATTTTGTAGAAGCTACAAAGTGCAGCTTTTGAAAAATCACGGTGGATCGTCGTGATCTTGACATTTACACCGTAATACCAAATTCAAACTAGTAAAAAATTCTAATTGATTAAAACTTGAGAGGGACTTATATACTTCTTGTGGGGAATGGATTCTCTTGAGTGAAATTCTCTCCATTTTTCACATTTGTTACATCTCAACCACACATTCATTATCCTCTTTTCTTTATACTCTATCCGGTCACTATTATAAATAAAAAACTACTTTTTAGGATTATTGAATAAATGATGCATGTGGTCTATATAAATGGCCACATTCATCACTCATTCAATAAACCTAAAAAGTAGTATTTTACTTATAATAGTGACCGGAGGGAGTATATTATAACTTTTTCTCTCTGATGTTTACAATGAAGATTAGTCACAACTAATAATCATATATACTACAATTTTGTGGTAGAACTCGTAAACCTGTTAAATGACATTGTAAGTTGATCCATAATGACCAACTAGTTTGTTGGGCTCGACGAGCTTAACGCAAGTGGAAATTAAAATTTTAAAATCCAAAAGAGATTAGATCTTGCAGCGCAGCGGCAACGATAAAAATGAACACCAATATTTAACATGGAAAACCCTCTAATACCGAGGGAAAAACCACGGGACAAACTCCGAAAATATTCCACTATATTTAAGAATATTACAATATTCTCTCCACTCTCTCACACACACAAAAGATACAATATAGTGTTTCCCTTGAGACCTACTTCTATTCTAATGCTATTATTTTATAGCACCAAGAAGTTATAGAGATGATACCCACCCAGTGTATTTTTTCCACACTCTCTGGATTTACTCAACACTCTATTTTTTCTCTCACACACTTCTACACACACAGAAGCTTTGTGTTTTTCACTTCTGCTTCGATGCTTTCATTCCTTCAAGTACCCTCTCTATTTATAGAGGAAATCAGCTTATAAGAGTTAAATGCTATGCACTCCTTTCACACCAAAGTCATGTCCTTAATGTGTGAAAACTACTCCCTCCGTTTCTTTTTAAGTGTCTCTTTTGGAGAAAATTTTTGTTACTATTTAACTGTCACTTTCAAAGTTCAATGCAACATTAAATATTGTTTTACCAATATTATCCTTAGTTATTTATTGCGGAGAGATAAATATATGAAATGAGATGTTAAATGAATATGATCATTATAGTAAAAGTATAACTTATTGCATCAAAAGTAGTAACAATTATTGATTGTCTTGGTTTGTGTAAAATATCAAAATGTGACAATTAAAAAGGAACGAGGTAGTATATTTTATGTCATGCTTTCAAACTGCTCCATCGCAAGCTATGTGTGTTCTCTGCACATCCTATACATAGCCAAACTATTTGAAAAGAAAAACTAAGCCATGCATTTACGGTTAATGTGTAGAAGACTTTGACAATTGTTTGTTGCAATTTTCCTTTTAGCTGGAACATACCCCACGTGGTGGGACCAACATAGTCTTGCTTATTGTTGAGGTTTCATTTGGTTTCACGTTTTATTATTTATGTTTAAATTGAAAGCTCGATCATAATTGAATTTTTTTTTACCGTCTCGTGAAGCCTTTTATATTGAGAATTGCTGTTGACACATTACCTTTGGCTGAGAATTACTAGTAATTTACCCAAATGCTCCTCGGCAGTTAACTGCCGAATTATGAAACCGGCTGTAGTTAACTGCCGAGGAAAACTGAAAACTTCTGCAGTTAACTGCCGAGGAAACCTCAAACCTAGTTTTTTTTTTTTTTTTTTTACAAAAATCATAAATTGTCATTAATAATATTTATTGATTTTGAATGTTTCAATCATTATTTTGGTACGTTTCAAACAATTGCAGTATTATACTTATGCGTATATATCTTATTAAGAATAGCCTTTAAATCAGTGTAAAAATTAAGCATTTGAATATTGTTTTGCACATTACTTAAATAAAAATAATAATAATAAATCGTTAAAATAATTGTGCACAACGATTTTTTTTAAGGTATAATATGTTGTTATATTTTCTACATTAAAATAAATGTGCACAATGATTTTTTTTTATTTAAGTAATTTGCAAAACAATATTCAAATGATTAATTTTTACACTTATTGAAATGTTTTTTGAGGACTTAAATGCTCTTTTTATTTATAATGTTTTTTTGATGCATTTTTTTTATTGAATCATCATTTTAGGTCCATTAATTACTGATTGCAGATATTATTCATCTATCATATTTTTTCATTTATGGCAACAAAATCATATGAATGAAATCATAAAAATAATTATGTTTAATTCCTTAAAAGGATTAAAGAAATTAAATTAAATTAAGGAAAATTTAGGTGTATTTCCTTATTTAGTTTCAGGTTTGAAATTCTTCGGCAGTTAACTGCCGAAGTTTTCCTCGGTAGTTAACTGCCGCCGGTTTACTAAAACTTCGACAATTAACTACCGAAGGGCATTTAAATAAAATACTCGTGTGGCACAGCCTTATCAAATGTGTAAACAGCAATTCTCTTTTATATTTGAGCTGAGTTTATGTGAACTATTTGTATGTGATAATTTGCACTCTTTTTAGTACCAAAAAAAGTACGTGTAAACGTGATTAAGGGACATTACTCAAAGAAAGATATTGTAACAATCTTACATGTTTATTATAACAAAACAAACAAAGCCAAAATGCATAATCATACAAAGGAACATATTACTGAAAAGGTTACATTAGGTAAATTCAAATGGGTCATCACATCACCCATACATTTAGCTACTAGTAGTAAGTACTATAGCTATTTTATTACACCACTAAACAAGTAACAAGAAAAAGACATTAAACAACAAGACATAGTGAAACTTAACTTAAAGTGATTAATGTAATTAACCACTCTCTCTAATTAAACACTTCCATAAACTTCACACATTTTCTCCTTATTCACTCTTCTCAATTGGAGCCTCTTCTTCATTCTTCTCAATTTTTGCATCATTGTTGGTGATCACTTCTTCCTCTTTCTTTTCATCCATGGCGTCTTCTTTCTCAACCTTCTCCTCGTTTTTCTCTTCTGAGGTTTCTTCTGTCTTAACATTGTCCTTAGTTTCAGGCTCAGCTACCACATTCTCATCCTTAACAACATTTACTGTCTCAGACTCTTCAGCTGGTTTTTCCTGAACAGCCTCAACAACAGAATCACCGTTTTCTTTCGTTTCCTCAACATTAAGAGAATTACCGTTTTCTTTTGTTTCCTCGACAGGTTCCTTTGTCTCGGTTTGTTCTTCCTTCTTTGTTTCCTCTTCTGTATCTTTCACAGGCACAACAACTTCTTCTACCACCTCTTTAGTCTCAGCTTTAACCAAAGGTTTGGCTTCTTCAGCTGAAGATTCTTCTTTGGTTTCTGATGCTGCTAGTGTGATTGGACTCTCAACGATTTCTTCGGTGGTTTTTTCATCAGATTTCAACGATAACTGAGCCGTATCGTCGGAGAGAGCAGTCTGTGCTGATACAACCTGCAGAATCATATTCAGATCAAAATTCGATTGTTGTTTATTAGACAAGGCTGAGTAAAACAAAAGTGAACAATGAACTTAAGTTAAACGCATTGTTTAGTAGAACCTAAGTTCGAATCCTATCTAAAACAATTTTTATTCAGAATTTACTTACCTCCTAATCAAATTTTGGTGATTACAAGATAATTTTTCCTTATGAACGGGAGGGTTGAGACCAAAAATAAAAGACTCAAAATTGATGTTTCTTTCAATACTTTGACTAATATGACACATGGAAAATGTGCATGATTAATTCATGTAGCTTTCTCTAATGTGATAACCAATTATAATTAAAATTTCTTTTAAGAGCTTCAAATTTTTTATAATCATATCTTCTTGAGTGGAAGGCAGATCAATTTTATTAGAGCCATATAATGCATTAAAAAATGTCATAATATTTTAATATCTTTGGTTACATCGTGACGCCATTTGAACTATATGTACTACATTTGACTGCGATTCTATGCAATATGAATCACAATGTGATTGCGACCGTGGTTAAATCAATGTTTAAAATCAAATGGAAAACAAATAAAAGAAAATTATGAAGAAAAACCAAGTACTTGAAATTGATAGGGTTACCTCAACAGTGGCCATAATTGGAATACCAAGAAAAAGCTTAAAGAAGAAAGTTAAGATTGCTATAGAAAACTATGCTTTAAATTTGATGAAAAAAAACGTGATTGAGAATGGTTTATATAGAGGTTTGAGGGCACAAGTTGATGAAAGAAATGAGGTGGGGGCAGTTCAAGAATCTTGAGATTTGACACCCCATTCACTGAATGCTAGTAAGCATGTTTGGCAATAATGGTGGCAAAAGCTTAGAGATGAGGTAACAAGGTTATTAAATAATGCTTATTTTGGATCACTCTATTGGGAGAATGAATTATGGAGCATGATTTTTCATCGATGCCATCATATTCTTTTGGTTCTATGACTATGTGCTTTGTGCAGTCGTATGTAAGGGGAAACCACTAAATTAACAATTATTTTTAATTTTTAATCATGATTGAATAGCAGTAAAATAAAATCATTAATTTAAGTAAAACCTTTTTTTGTAACCGTGACTAATTTAAGTAAAACTATTTTTTATGCAATTTAAGTAAAGCTTATTTACAAAATTTTCTGACAAAAAAATTTATTTACAGATACATCTAATTACATGTAAATATTTGTGTAAATTATTTATAAACCGATATAATAAAGTGGCATTATGTTAAAAAAAAAAAAAAAAAATAAGTGCATAACATTAACAACTAAAAATGAGTTAAAAACAATTAAGATATTAAATGATTAATAGTTAGTTTGCACTAAATGTCTACACAGATTAATAGAACTTGTGGACTCATGAAGCACTGTTCTTTTTTAGCGTAAATCGGATGTATCCTCCATGCGCAACTTGTGGAGACTAATTCATCGAATTTTGCATGACCCAAATGAACGACAATTCTCCTTAAAAGTTTTAATGTTGTTGCAAGCTCAAAGTTGCATTTGAACTCTGGCAACATCATTGGTGAAGCTTCGTCAGTTTTGTTTTAGGGTCCAAAGAGTTGAGTGTGTTTGACATTCTTTATTAATGTAGAAGGACAATGTTTAAACCATTGTTTTAAAAAACTAATAGGACATCAAACCAGCGAGATCTTTAAATCATTATTCAATCGTCTTAAATCGCTTAAACCAAAATAAAATTGTGGCCGACTCATCAAAATATATAACTTAACTGCAGTAAAGACTCTTCCAAAATTCTACCAATTGAACTATCTTATTCGAATTTTCAAACAAGGATTCGAACTTTTAACCGAGGACGCTAAATTTTATTTTTGCCAAACAAATATCATTAAAATGCAAAAAGATCGCATAGTAATTAGTAACAAGGATTGATCCAAGGTCTTGAGATTGTAAAAACCTGCTTAACCACTCAATCTTAGATAGTAACACTTATCGCATCAATGGTAAAATTTATTTGTGTACTTCAAGACTAAACTTCTCGCAAACATTAACATATTGATCATTCTGGAATTTTATTTACCTTATATTTTGAACAAACTAGGCGCAACCAACTTAGGCTAGGTATTGATTATACATTTCTCCTTTATTATCATTTCATCTTTTAGATTTATGGTATAGTCCTTAAAAAAAAAAGATTTATGCTATAGTTTTTTTCCTGTGACATGTTTATGAACTATAACAGGTAACACTTTAGTGATATTGTCGTTGATGACATTGGTGATACGGTCTATACTGTTACAAGTATATAAAATAATAAAACTTGTAAACTTGTAAATTGTAAATTGTAACTTGTAAAACTTGTAACTTGTAAAAATAAAAATAAAACTTATAAATAGATTATCCCCGTGAGCTTAGCTCAGTTGGTAGGGATATTGTATGTTATATGCAGGGGCCGGGGTTCGAACCCCGGACACCCCACTTCTCCACAATTAAATTGTGTGAGCTTTAGCCACTAAACTACTTGACAAAAAAAAAAAAAAAAAAGAGAGAAGAAACCCACTTATAACATTATTATTGATTAATATCATTGATCACAATGTCAAGTGCTATGATCATGTTGGGTCTAAACGGTTGAATTTTTAATAACATCATGTTTACTGTTAGAGAAAAAAAAAAAAACATATTTACTAATTAATTGTAGGTTTATTTTTCACCGTTGGTGTCAAATCATATACTAGGTGGCATATGATCGTCCATCTAATTCTAAACTGTATTGGCTATGGTCGGCTGGTGGGCCAATGGACCAACTATGATGGGCCCAACCCTACATGGATTTAACAACGTAAACCGTACCTATATCCCAATGGATGTATGACACGTGGAAACCACATCACCGACTATGTTGTCGTTTTGTAGCTAGCTGTCCTTTCTTTGTTTTCTGACTTTCATTTGGATGTGATGAATGAAACTATATGATCACAAAATCAAAATTGGTGAATCATGTCCAGATTGACATTGGTTGTGTGAGTGTGCTATTCTCTACTAGTAAACAAGTGTTGAATAGTTTCAAAGGACTCTTTTGCCTAATAATAGAATGATGAATCCTAAGAATAAGAATAGGTAAATTGTTCGGCAAATTCTATGGTGCACCCAACAATTTGAGTGTATTGGTACACCAAATTCTTAAATTAATAGT
Organism: Medicago truncatula; assembly: GCF_003473485.1. Taxonomy (NCBI): domain Eukaryota; kingdom Viridiplantae; phylum Streptophyta; class Magnoliopsida; order Fabales; family Fabaceae; genus Medicago; species Medicago truncatula. The sequence goes on from NC_053046.1 coordinate 44,109,465, forward strand.
TAAATGAGTTACTTTTTGTAGAAAAAAATATATTTTCTATCACCTATAATTATAATAACTAAATCTTATTTACCAAAAACGTCAACACAATAAAATTTGATTTTTCTGAATTCCTATTACTCATAATAGAGAATTTTGATTATTTTTTACAATAAAATGTAGAAAAATTTAGTATGATTTTTCTAAAAAATAAAATGATGTTTTTTCTTATAAAATGATATTTTCTAAAATATATATTTCAACAAACACCTATTTCTTTCATAAAAAAATGATAGTTAATTTATAAAAATGTAAGCGAGAGTACCGGTACACCTTAATTTGTGGGTGTACCATAAAAGTTCCCAAATTGTTATTTACCTATCAATAAAACTGAGGAGAGTTATTTGTGTGATTTGACATTAATCAAAATCATTTATAAATACCGATAGATAAATAAATAATTTTAATTTGTTTTAATTTAAAATTTGTAATTTTATCCACCTTTGTATTGATAGTTAGTTAATCTGACTGTCATTGTAAAGATTCATGCACCCCATCACACTATATCATCCACATCGGAAATGTTTATCAAAACAACGACTCGAGATCCTTTATATGTTACCATCTTCATTTTCTACGTTAACAAAATTTTGAAAATATGAATTTTATACAATGTATAATAGGTGGTTGGAAGATAACATTATAAGGAGGGTGGGGGATGGCCGATCTACGTTGTTTTGGATGGATCTGTGGCTGGATGATTGTCCGCTAATAAGGTCTTTTACTAGGCTTTATCATCTTGCAGACAATAAACTAGCTACGGTGTCAAAGATATGAGAGTTACGGTAGGGGGTTGGAGGTGAGGCGTGGAAATGGCGGAGGAGGTTATTTGCTTGGGAGGAAGGGTTACTCATGGAGTGTGTGGAGCGAGTGTCTTTTTTGTGTTTTGCAGATTGGAACAATTGACAGGTGGGTGTGAAAACTCCATGTGTCGCAGTGTTACATAGTTAAATCAGCATATTCTTTTTTAACGGCGATGGGTACCAATCTTAATGACGAATTTGATAGCTTTTTGTGACTTTAAGCGGTGTCGTTGAAGGTGAATATCTTTATATGGCGACTCTTCTTAAATAGGCTGCCTACTAAGGACAATCTGCTTAGGAGAGGAGTTATTGATGCTTCCCAGCTTCCTTGCGCGGCCCTGTGTGGGGAATCATAAGACAATAATCATTTGTTCTTTTAGTGTGACTTTTATGGTCGGTTATGGCCTCTGGTTTCAAAGTAGTTGGGGTTCGTTTCAGCTCTTTGTGGTAACACTCATACTCATGCTGATCAATTTCGTGGTCTTTGAGGTTTTTCCAAAAAAATCTAGGAATGCGTTTACCATTATTTGGATTTTGGTTCTTTTTGTTATTTGGAAAGACCGCAACAGAAGGATTTTCCACAACAAGTCAGACCAGCTTGAGACTCTTGCAGAAAAGGTTAAACTCCAAGCGTTTTGGCGGTTGAAATCGTTATACGTCTTGTTCGATTTTTATTACTCTGATTAGAGAATAAAACCTTTGCAATGTCTTCAAGCGATTGTGTAATTGTTGGTTTTTTTCCTTTTTCTGGCTGGTTGTGGTTTGCCATTTGTGTAACTTTAACTTTGCAGCTCTCTTAAGCACTCCTTGTGCTTGAGGAGTTGTCTGTTGCTTTAATATAATTTTTCTTAGTTTCATAAAAAAATAAAACAAATTAAACTAACCATGATTATCTATTTCAATGACACCAACATTATAACAAAAAAAATATAATCTAAATTCTTATTTTTTTAATCACACCAACAACAATCTTTATTATAGAAAAAGTTGTGTAAGAGTATAACTGATATAATGAAAAATTAACTATAGACATACTCATCTAGTTTGTTACGCTTCTTAAAGGATAAAGGAAAACAATTGGACATATATACACTCATATCTTGTTTGTTACACTTTTATTTTAATATTTAAATTTATTTTTATCTATTTGTTACATGTGTTATTTGTATTGAAAATTGAGGCATTTTTGGGAAGAGAAAAGGTCAGACCAAAAGAGCTTAAAGGAGTTATTTTCTTTATTTTCTTTAATAAGTTGATTCATATACTCTAGTAATATAAAAAGGCTTAATTGCTCTTTTTCCCCTATATTTTTCCAATTGTGCGATTTTTCACCACATGTTTTTAAACGAGCGATTTTGCACCCTATCATTTTTCCCCTTTCTGATTTTATGGTTCCCTGCGTGTTTTACTGATGATCTGTCCGTTTTTTATGACGTGTCCGCATTTAATTCATGCCATGTGTAAATCAAATTTTAAAACAACAAAAAATAAAATTTTTGGAATTAAAGAGAAAGGAGTCACGTGACTCCCTTTCTTTACCTTCACAAAATCCTGTTTCTAACCCATTTAATCCTGTTTTTTTTACTGTTTAGATGATTAGGGTTTCGATTGGGAGGAGATGACCAAATAGGGGTTTGCGATGGGAAACCATTAGAGAAGATGAGAAGAATCAGAGAAGTTAGGGATTCTAATTTAGGGTGTGGGGGGGGGTGTGGTAGGATTTTGTGAGAACTTTTAATTTTCTATATTTATTTGCATATATAAACTTTGTGTTTATGTTTGTCCTTTAAACAATATACTCATTGTGGTTCCGTAAGTCGTCGCTAATTTAGTCTTTAAGGTCGGTCGTTAATTTTTTTGTAGGATGTAATTATTTTTATTGCTTACTAGCGTCCAGACGGGCACGTCCGCTTTTTCTACTGCGCTTATAGTAATTAACCACATATTTGTACTTAATACATAACTACTTCACAAAAATTATAAAGATATGAGCAGTTATAGTATGTGTGTTCAAAATCAAACAATCCAATAAAAAAATCGCAAATCGAAACTTTAAAAAATCGCATTTGGTTTGAATGTATTTGAATCACTTTTTGACTCAAGCGCATGGTTTGGTTTGATTTGCGGTTTTTATTTTACGAATCGAATCAAACCAAACTGTATACTTATGAAGACTTTTAATTTTCTATATTTATTTGCATATTTTTGCATGTATAAACTTTGTGTTTATGTTTGTCCTTTAAACAAATATACTCATTGTGGTTTCGTAAGTCGTCGCTAATTTAGTCTTTAAGGTCGGTCGTTAATTTTTTTTGTAGGGTGTAATTATTTTTATTGCTTACTAGCGTCCAGACGGGCATTCTCATGCCCGTCTGTCCGCTCTTTCTACTGCGCTTATAAAAATTAACCACATATTTGTACGTAATACATAACTACTTCACAAAAATTATAAAGATATGAGCAGTTATAGTACGTGTGTTCAAAATCAAACAATCCAATAAAAAAATCGCAAACCGAAACTTTAAAAAATCGCATTTGATTTGAATGTATTTGAATCACTTTTTGACTCAAGCGCATGGTTTGGTTTGGTTTGCGGTTTTTATTTTACGATCGAATCAAACCAAACTGCAACATAAGAAAAACTTTAATTAAATATATGTCATCTAGATCACTACTCATAGAAACTCAATTAAAACTTTTATAAAATGACATATTTTTTCTCTTGTTAAGTTTCTTCTTTACTTTTTATATCAAAAATGTATTTATGCACTATTTGAAATCGTAATCTTTTATGTTTCTTACATAATAGAATTACTTTGTGTCAACGTTGTTAATTTGATTTATATTGTTTGGTGAAAATGAAATTAAATCAATCTTATGTTTTTGAAAGAATGAATATCTTTTTAAGACTATGGGTTGTTTTGTATATTTGTTGAAGTTTTTTTTATTATATGCTCCGCAGCAGTTTAATATATTATTCGAAATCAATTGACGTGTTTTTTTTTTTTATTTTTTTTTGTTGTTGCAACATGTTTTCTGATTTTGTGCATGTGTGTTTGCGATAATCAAAATTTGCGGTCGCTGTTATGCTTTATTAGGTGATTTAAATGTTAAACCAAGGGTAAACATGGAAAGTAAATTAGGCTACACCAAAACAAAATTTTCCCATTATTAATAGTTATAGATATATACTTTAATTAATTTTTTAATAAATATAATGTGAGTTTAATTATTTAATATATATACTTTAAAATTCTTCAAAATATATATAAAAGTAAAAAGAGAAAATGATTCCAACTCCAACCAACAACATCACATGCGTATCCATGCAGGATGTAAATATGTTAAAACATAAAAATAAAGTCAGAAAATGTTGTAATGACGGAAAATATAATATCGTTAAATACGTTTATTGGTCGTATAAAATTAGCAAAATTTTGTTTCCCAAAATTTATTTTGCTAGTTTCCCCAAAAAAAAAAATGCAAAATTTTAATTAAATATTGTAACAAAATTATATATATATATATATAAATCATTATTTACACTTGAATAGAAGGCAAGTGGGAAACAAGCTGCGCCGCTAGATCTTTTTGGATGGCAAAACCAATCCTTGTAAACACAATATTATGGACTTAGGAGACATGACATTGTTATGCATGACCTTCTGAACTCTATGTAGAAGGCCAACAACCTCTGGTGCTAGGAAACCGAAAGTGTCATAAGCAAATGGTATAAAAGCATGTTGATTGTCAGAACACGTTTTCTCGTGTTTGACCACCATACTTAACGTAGTTTTTAGGGCTGCCTGTCTTACGGTAAAAATTTTAGTTCTGAATTTTCAAAATTGTTTGTTATCCTTGATAAAGAGTGAATTTTAGTGTCGATTTCTACAAAAGATATTATTTGGTTTTAACTAATCTTTAACTTTTAATCACCATTTTCTTTTGTCTCAGGAAAAACATGCAATTGAACTGTATTTCCTGCCTCAAGATTGCTACTACATATAAAGAAAATCTCATCGTTTGGGTTATCAAAAAAATAAAAATAAATAATCTCATCGTTTGGTGAAGACATGCAACCCTTGAAAAGAGATATTGCAATACAAAACGAAACATTATACATATGATAAAATTTATAACGAGTTAGCTTGACTACACTAATTCAGTGTGTTATGTCTTACTAGTCTAGGTCTGATTTATGTAACTCTGGTTACACACATTCGATGTATTTTTTTTTGAAAACTCACACATTCGATGTATTACACACAAATGTGACTCGAACAGTAATTTGAAATATATTTGTTTATTATTATAAATTATTCTCTCCGGTCTCTATTACAAGATCATAAAATTCACTTTTTTAAAGTTTATTTAGTAAAAGATGTATTTAAATTTTAATATAAATCAAATATATCATTAATTAAATGAATTTAAAAATTGAATTTTCTATTATAACAGAGAACGGAGTAGTATGATCATGTGCTACACGTTTTGCTACTTTTTCTTTGATGATTTTTATTTTGGAATTAATTTATTGCATTAACCAAATACATATATAATTTGTGGGAAAACTTGATCTACACATGAGCATACAGAGTTCTTGTTTTTTCTCACGTAAGATATTAATTACCGGTTCCTATTTTTCTCTCCTAACCTATAATTTGAGTGAAAAAAGTTATCCTAATAAGACCACATATGGGTGATTAAAAACTTAATCTGGGTATTCAATTTTGCTAGCTAGAAATAGGAATACACCTGTCATTAAATTTTGGATCAATATTTATAAATTATAATATACTCCCCCAACTCTAAATTATAGTCGTTTAAGATTTGTGCATGATTATTAAGAAAATGATTAATTGTGTTGATTTATATGATTGAAATTTGAAATATATTGTTTTTGTTTAAGGAATGATTGAAATGTATTGTTGATGCTTGATATTCAGTTTTTATATAACTTCATGAAAGGCTTGAGTTTTGATAGTTTGAGAAATTTTACTTCATTGTAAAGTGTTGATAACGTGGACTATTCTCTTTTTCAAACACACTGTTTCAATTTCCGCAAATTTATGACAACATGACATAAATTGACATTTTTTTCTTCACAAATTAACAATCATGAATCATATGGAATCTATATGAATTCTTCTAAAAAAAGTGTGATCATCTCCAACTAAAAACAATGGATGGTTGTATGAAAGTTGCTGTTTCTCACAGTAATAATTTTTTAAAAGCACATGAAAATAACAAAAAAAAATTCAGTGGTAGTTAACTACCGTTGATTTTTTTGTTTTGTTTGTCATTTCCACATATGTATAAGAAACAATGGATGTCAAATCAGCAATTTTTTGGTTGTATTGTAGATATCCCTTAAGTAATTTGGACCGAAAGCTTGAAATCAATCACACACCATTTTACTTGGATTTCGCTCTTCTCCCTTTTAAAATTATCCATTCCCATCCCATCCCAAACTTCTAAAATTAACCCTAGCACAAGTTAACTTCCGCTCGATACCTAGCATGGGTTAACTTGCGCTGGCACCCAACAAAAAATATGTCTTCAAGAGTGGTATCATCATAGTTTTCCCTGGTGAAAAAAAAAACATATTTGTTCTTCTTCAACTTTGAGTACTGACGCAAGTTAATTCACATTGAGTACCGAGCGAAAGTTAACTTGCGCTAGAGTTAATTTTGGAAGTTTGGGGTGGGATTGAGCAATTTTGAAAAGGAGAAGAGTAATATTCTTTTACTTGGGATTGATGGTTTCATTTGGGCCATAATAACAAGTAATTTGGGCTATAATGTATACCAGTGTGTTTATTGTTTGTTTTTGAGAATTGCTATTCTCGTATATGTTTTTGCTCATTCCCGTTCAACATGAGTTAACCCACGCTGAAAAATATACATGCATGAGTTAACTCACGTTGAAAATGCACCTGCATGAGTTAACACACGTTCGGTTATTTTGAAGGGAACGAGTAAAAACATATGTGAGAAGAGCAATTACTTTTTTTTTTTGTTTTTTTTTTCCTTCTTCCAATTATATCATATGTGTTTAGTTTCCAGTCTTCTTTGCTGGTTAGTCTTATGTACGTATTATGTCGTTGTTGTTGTTTGGGTTTTCTTGATTGAATATGATGTTACCTTTTTCAGTTTTAGTTATTTTGGTGTTAGGGACTTTGAAGCTTTCATGCTTGTGTGGTCCAGAGTGTTGAATTTGCAATAATCTTGTACTTTGCCCCGACAGTGGATAGTTGTCTACACTTGTATTATGAAGTTCAATTTCATGGAAAAAAAAAAAAAACGAAACAATAAATTTGTTGGGAAATATAACCGTATCGTTTACGTTGGGAGGAATTTAAACTTATGAAAGAAACACAAGTCAGACTAATAAAAAATGAAACAATAAATTTTATGAAGTTTTTAAATAGTTTAATTAGTTTAATTTTGAAACAATAAATTTTAGTCTGACTTGTATTTAAATAGTTTAATTTTGAACTAAATTAAACTAAATGAAACATTTTTTTATTAGTCTGACGTGTGTTTCCATTGGATATAATAAAATGAAACAACTATTTAAATACATCACTTTTGAAGACAATATTTTAATTTAGTTTCATTAAAAAGAGCCCTAATGGCACTTTTTGACATTTTTCGTAATAAAAATCATAACAAATCTAATAGTAAATTTCTACATGAAATACGAACAGGTTTTTTACCCTCTAAGCTACATCAACAAGTTATTCTATCATATATGCGCATAAGCTCTCATGCAATATGTTTATCGAGAAAGTCTTGCATAGACACAAAGGACAATCCGGTGCACTAAAGCTTCCGCATACGCAGGGTGTCTGGGAAGGGATTCCATCATTTTTGGTGTATTGTACGCAACCTTACCCTGTTTTTTACACAAGATGTTGTTTTCAGGACTTGAACTCGTGACCTTTCAGTCACAAAAGCCTTACCAGTCACAGACATAAATGCAAAAATTATTATTTGAGCACATACACAATAATAAAGAAAATTAAATGATAAAATAAATTAGTCACATCATTCAACTATTTAATCTTTAAAAAAAAATCATGTGGGTGAGTGTGCTTAATTTAGGGTTGCTCCTAAACAAGAATTTCTCTATGCTTATGATGTTTGCACATGTGAATCCTTAATCATTATAGCTTGCCTAAACAGTTGTATTTGATTTTTCGTTTCTTTCTTCTTCTTCTTCTTTCTTTCTTTCCAACTTCTTGATGAATTATGAGCTGGTGGCATGAAGGTTAATATCATATTCATATCATACATCATACATTACATCAATATGCAATTACCATATACGAAAGGACGCGTAAAAGATAGGAAGACCCACTAAATCCAACGACTTATAGAATCAGCTTGATAAAGCTATTCTATCTACAAGTCACATTGATAACAATCTCTCATCTATATTTCTACAATTACTCATTCTACTCTTCAATACTTCAATATTATATATTCATTTTCACATCTACATCTCTGAATATTGCATTACTTTTGCTTTAATTTCACGAACAAAATTTAAGAGTAAACTTTGTCCAATGGGTGATGAGTTTGAATCCCTTAACTACTTCCTTTCTTTATCAGTACATTATTTTTTTATGTTGTCACGTGCTTTGGAATATTTAGAAGGACTTGTTTAACGATTTTCATGAGCATTAATTTGTTGGATTAGGCCATTGACACAACCTCCTCACCTAGTCATACAACCAAACAAAAGCTATTACACCGTTTGTTAAAATTAATTAATGTTGTAATTAATGTAAAGAGCTCATTTGATTTGATCACTGATCTACTATAATTTATCAAACAATTTTTTCTTGATTTGACCGCTGGTCCCAATAAATTTCACATGTTTAGTTGTTTTGTTTACTACAACTAGTATTACACTGCAACTTCAGTCTCTTACTATAAACACTTTCAGATGATTTTACACACATATATTAAGTAATCTATTGAAATTTGTATATTAATAATGTCTTAGTTGTATAGTTGAAAAATGACACCATAACTAGGTATGTTGTTTTGGTAATAATTATCTAGTACTTTAGAAAATAGTTTTAAAAGCCAGTTATTTTCTATCTAACGAGACATATATAGACATTATAAGTAATACTATTGTACTACACTTTCTAGTACAGTATAATCAAGCTGGTTTATTAGAGAAACTTGGTAGGTGTTGATAGTGCCGTAAGTTTACTTCTATACATGAAGCTGAAAGGCGAAGGCAAAACTTAATTTTCCTTTCATTATTATTTTTTTTTTTTCACAAAAAATACCTTTAATTTCTTTGCGAAAGAAACGGTTACAATTTCAATTGCTGTCAATTTAAATGGATGGAAGAAAATAGTAAAAAATTTGGTGAAAAAATGGATCTATGGAATGTAGTGATTATCATATTATGACCACTAAAGGAAGTGATTTGAATATGATTTATGTGTTGCAATTTGACTCAAAAATTTGAATTTGAGAAAGTGAAGAATCGTGACACGATTCTTATGGCGTGTCATGATTTATGGGGCAGAATGGGATGTTGGTCTCGAAGCAAATTGTGAAACGATTTTAAGCCATCCTGTCACGATTTCTAGATAAGGTTGTTGTATCTTGAATCGTACGTATAAAATGTGACACGATTTTGGCAATCGTGACACGATTTTGACACTTGCAGAGTACTATTTAAGTGTTTCTGTTCAGATTTTGGATGAGAGCTTCAAGAGAGAAAAACTTGGGAAATCAAATGAGGTAACTTTAGGATTGATGGTCTTTGATTAGAGTTCTCTTGGATTGGGAAACATTGTAAACACCTTGGGTGAGTGAAAATCATTGAGTGTCTTGTTCTTTGGTGAGATTGGGAATATGAGATTGTTGAAGCTAATTTCTTGTAACTCATTTGTATCTCTTTGTAAGAACTCATTTGTATCTCTTTGTAAGAACTCATTGACAGTGGATTGAAGAAATAAATCTCTCTCTCATAGTAGGTCAAGTTGGACCGAACTGGGTAAACATTTCTTGGTGTGTTTGTTTCTCTTATCTCCTTATCTTTTGCTTTTGCTTGTGGTTTTGAGTTTTTCACTTTGATTCCTAGATTAGATCTAGGTGTTGTTATTGTTGTTGTTGCTTGTGTTTACTTTGATATTAGTTGCTACTTTCCTTTGCTCCACACATCTTTGTTTTCGTTGGTATGATTTTGAGTTCGAATTCACAACAATATATGTAAAATATAAGTGAAAAATGCATTGGAGTTAGGGTCTTTATAGAATGATATGGACTCTTATAAAATGGAGAATCTATATTCAAATCTTAACTGGAAAAAAATATTACATTTCGTATCCGACATATTTTAAATAATTTTTTTTTTGAACAAAATATTTTAAATAAAATTATTTTCATTGAAAGGAACTTATGGAAATAAAAATAAAAATAAAAGAGATTGACATGTGGTTCCGGCTTTGATTTTTGACCGTCCCAAAAAATAGTGTTTGGCTATATATGATAGCTAATTCTCAAGCTTGAATTAAACATGAAAGGGTTATATATGTTTTTTTTTTTTTTTAACAAGTAAAAATGAGATATATTAATACGGATACCGTAATTGTTACAGCATAAAGTGTGCCAAAACAATCACGAAAATGTCAAACTCCAAACAAGATTACAACCAAATCAGTCAATCCCCAAACATAAAAGTGGGCTCGACCACCAATTATGAGTATCAAAGCTAAATACAACATTACGAGCTTTTAACCACCACAAAGAAGATGATTTAACTTTATCTAGCATTTGTGGCAAAGAGCTTTGTCAATTTCTAAGAATATTGTCATTCCGTTCATTCCACAAAACCGAAACACAAAGCAACCAAATCAAGTGGAAAAATGAACGTCGCCCTCTCGAACAACCTGCATAATTAATAAATTGCAAAAAATGATCTGAAGTTGATTGAGAGTCGACCCCTACCACTCCGAGCCATGCCCGCACCAATGGTCATAAGGCACTAAAAGTTGGACATGACAAGAACAAATGATTGACATCTTCAACGTTCCCGCATCCAGAGACACACAACCGCACCTCCAAGGGTAAAATGCCACAGTTTGTCAAATTATTTTTTGTAGTTAACCGATCCCTCAGAAGCCGCCAAACAAGGATAGAGACTTTGAGAGGAACCTGTTTATACCAAATTAACTCCATATTTGGATGTAACTGGGGCTGTTCCTGCGATGTCAGCATGTCATAGACTCCACGTACAGAATACCCACCATCCTGATTTGGTAACCACAACCATCTATCTGTCACTGATTCCTGTAAAAAAACGGTAAGTAATAAAACCCTACACTCCTCTACCAACTCTTCCTCCCAAGCCCACAACCGCCGACGCCACTGCAACGCCTCCCCACCCACATCCGCCTCCAACAAGAACATATTCCTAACTGTGATTGATTTATTAACAGCCAAGTCATATAGGCGACTAAAACGGTCACACCTCGGAACATCACCGCACCAACAATCACGCTAAAAATCTGTTTCAGCACCGTCACCCACCCTCCTCCTAAAACACGCCCCAAACCAGCCCTCTCCACCCTCACCTATCCCATCTCTAACCCTCACTATCTGCCTCCACCACGAAGAACAACTCCGGCCCCCATCCTCCAAACCTCCATCCGCCACATCATACCTAGCCACCAACACCCTACACCATAAAGCTTCCCTATCTATTAACAATCGCCAACACCACTTTCCCAACAAAGCAATATTAAACTCTCTCAACCTCCTAACACCCATCCCTCCATACTCCTTCCTCAGACTAAAAGTATCCCACCTAATCCAAGAAATTTGGAATTAGCGTCACCATCACGAAGCCAGTTTAATCTTGATTGTTGCCAACAAATACTTGTATTAAGACGAGACAAGGAATGAATATCCGTCGAAATACCATGAAGTTCACTGAGTTCTTCCTTTGACAACTCCTCCCCCTCCCCTTTACTGTCTAAGGACGCTTGTCTGTTCTTTAAAGAATCAATCTTTGCAGGTAAATTATGAGTATTAGCAGCATGCCATTCTTTAATAATTGAAATTTATCGAATTTTACAAAAGTATAAAAATGAAGCCCAATAAATTTTAGTGAGATGATGATGAACATAACCCTTTATGTGTTGATTCAAACATGAGAGCTTCTAAATAAGTATGGGAACAAAATTAATCTTTGATTAAAAGTCTTAAGATACTGATTTTTTATTGGTTGGTTTAGGAGAAGGTTTTGCATGGTAACAAAATTTTAGCATCATATTTAGGCACACCCACACATAAAAACAAAAAAAGTAAAAAAAGAAGAAAGTAAATATATATATTTTTAAAATCACTAAATGATATAGAATTTTATGTTTGTCATTGTATGTGTTCAATTTTATATATGTGCGATCAAATAATATTTTTTTGGGTTGTGTCTAAATAAATATTTATATATTTTTAGATAGATTGGATCTTGAATAAAGGAATCATATTTATAATATTGTCAAGAGAGAGTTGGTCAAATCATTTGATCGAATGAAATGCAATTATCACTTTACCATTTCGTTAATGTCGACGTGAGATTAAGAAATTAAGGGATTTTCACTTTCAACCTTCTATTCGCTAATTACTCTATCCATTTTTTAAACAATTGTGGTTTTGATAAATCACCATTTGAAAATTACACACATAAAAGAAAGATTTCAGGTTCCAACTACGATAAAGGATGGACAAACTAAAGCGTGCGTGGATGGTTTTTTATTTTTTTTGTTTTGTTTGTGGACGAAGTGATAAAGATACTAAAATTCATATATATTAAAATCTTGGGTTTTAACGTAGGTAAGAACATCCAACCTAATAATTTCAGTTTTACTGGTTGAGCTATGTGGGGTGTCTATTTTACCACCCTTCAACATGCAATATTAATTTACGAGTAAAACTGGAAAAAAAATGATAGTTAATGTCAAACAAAACAACAAACATTTTGTATATGCTAAAACAATACTTATTTTGAAACATTTTTATATGCTGAAACAATATTTATTTTGTCAGTAAGGCCTAACAACAATTACTCTCTGCTTTGTAGATTGGGAAATCTATATAATTCATAAAGTAAGCTGATGAGTTTCAATTATTTTAAAAGTGAAATTAAAAAAATATGACAAACATTTTATTATTATTATTATTACTATTATTATTATTATTATTATTATTATTATCAAATTGTAATATTATTATATATTATCTTAATTCATGCGAGTTAATCAACATTGTCCTATATATAGAGAATGATGTACTATTTTTTATAAGTAAATTTCATAAAAAAAAATCTTTAAATGATTTTGTTGGTTAAACTAGCTGGTTGTTATCTGTTCCATCTTCTTATACGAAATTATAAAATATTAATTGATTAAACCAGAAGAAAGAAGGTATTATTACATCAATACAATAATTTTGATTATGATACTTATATACAAGTTGGTTGTATGTCATAATTCTATGTCAATTTAATATTAATGATTTGAAGAAGTGGTATAGTTTATATTAGATAAAAAAAATAACCAATATAATATGATATAAGTGATAGATATTTGAGTCTCTTAACCATTTGATTCAGGATTCGATTCCTAGTCGATGCGTATGAAAAAACATTTGTTGAAAGATCATCCTCTTAAATAGATAAAATATATGGAAAAATATTTGTTGAAAGATATCAACCCTTTGTTCTCTTTTATGCTTTCTTTTTCAAGGTGTTGGGTGAATATATGTATGTATGAGTGTATACAAATAATTTTTGAAATAATAATTGTATACGTATTATCGAGAGGGGGAGTATTCAGCAATAAATCATTGAGAAATGGGGAATAGTGAGAAAGGAAAATGGCAACAAAATAAGTGTCGGCGGTGGTTGGTGTTGTTGTGTTGAGTGAGGAAGCATAGTGATCATGTTGATTTCATAATGTTATGTGAAAATTGAAAAGGGCCAAGAACACGAAACTACGGTGAATAAGGATGTAGTTGTTGTTTTGTGGGCATGATGTTTGCAATAGTAAATGATTCTTCAACAGTTGGCATGAGAGTGTTGTGGGGTAAAGCATGGAGCAACCAATATGGGCGGTGGGGCTACCTCTTTGAGCAATGTGGATACACACATCATTTTTAAACATTCTTTATAAATACCAATAAGGTTCTTTTTGAGAAAAAGTTATTTATTATAAATATTTATAGCACAAATTACAATTGACCATCCGATAAAAAATGAGAGGTTGAGACCAAACTGTGTGAAAACTAGCCAAATAAATTTGAATTGGATTACAATTCTACTATCAAGATCGACCCTTGCATGAAACAGTTACCATATGCGATTTAGGTCTGTATTTATTGTTGTCCAAGAAAAAATCAGCGCATTGTTGTGTATGTATGTTAAATTCTATAACAAATTTTTACAAATAACAATCAAATATCCATTTTTATTGTAAAATTAGTTTACACAATATTGAACATCTCCGTGTGAATGTTTGAGTAAGTCTGTTTAAATAAACCACTACAATCTATGATCGATAATCACTTATAAAGTTAGTCCACGGTAGTTTTGACCTCCGGCTTTATATATGAATTAAACTTTTATTTGATCATTTACCTATCTACTAAATTTACAAGTTTTCAAAATCTTCAAAATCACCAAATAGTAAAGGTAGCCGCCGGTGTATTTCCTATATTTCTATCTTATTCCCGTGGATCATACGAATCATAGGAATACTATGGTCCACTCTATCGAAGAGTATTGCATAAATCATTATGTTCTTGAGGGATTATGCTAGCCTTAGGCCTTAAGGTACAATAATTAAATACATTTACATGGGACATCTTGGTCATCACACAAGATTTACAAAAAATACGAGAATCGTGTAATTTTGATAACCGAGACAAAAGTAAAGAAAAATAAGATATTAAAAATGCTATTGTGTTCCATAAGCATCATACATTAATATAATATATCAATTAATATTTTTAATAAAAATATATTAACTATATTTTTCCTAAATTGATTATTTAAACTCATTTACAAGATTTTTCCAAAACAAATCAATTGCAAGATCATATGTGAATAAATAGTTATGTGAGATTGTCTTTTTAACAATATTTTCATCAATTGGAGAGAAACCTTCTATGTGGGTTTAAGGGGTCATAAATTGGAGAGAAAGAAAGAGATGAAAAAGAAGAGAAAAATGGTGGGGTAGAGTGCAAGGTTGGTCTATGATGAATTTAAGAAGTGGTTAGTTGAAGTGGATATGGAAAGACCACCATACATTCAAAGTAAGAAAGGGGTCTTCCTAAGATCATTTTTCACATTAAAAAATAAGACAAAACTGCACATGGTGTATTAAACTTGACAATAAGCTAAAGAAATTAGGTCTAAAATATAAGGTAAAATTTCCTGAGCGACTCTTTAACTTTATTTAAATTTTCATACATGTATTTTTTGTGTCCAATTAGTCACTTATATATTTTTTTTAAAAAGTTACATTGTTAAACAAACTTTTATTCTTAATCAATTTTTATCATAAATTTTCCCACATATTGAATGATATATTGAATAAGGTCAAATTATTAAATTAAAACAAAAAAAGATCATATAAGTTTAGATGATCCTTCCTTAAAAAAAAAATTTAGATGAATTAGATATCATAACCGTCGTTATGATGTAATTTAGATGTTATATAAATAACTTTAGTGGTAATAGTGATTCTATAATGTGTAACGAGTAGTCGAAATAGTTTTTTAATGTATCGAAATTTTAAAATAGTTTCTCATTGTGTACTTCATTTGTCAAAATAGTCATCGACGTCCTTGAATGCTGACGTTAACTCTTTTCATATAAGAATTGATATGATAATAAATAAGTGTTACTTATGAACTAATATGACAATATTAACGAGAAATTTTAACGTAAGAGATTGTTTTCACTAACATAATAACTATTGTGGTTACTCATTACATATTCATGGATCAAAATAACTATTATTCCATAAATTTATTTTGTAATTCATATATTCCTTACGAACATATTTATAAACAAAAAAAACTACTTAATTCATCGAATATCTAATATATTTAATCTATATTGTATACGAATACATTAGATATTTAATAAATCTGAAAAAATAGATTTTACTTATAAATAGGACCGGAATAAACAAGTTCTTATAAATGAACCTCATGCAAGGAGTAAATCCAAACATAGGAAGAAGCACATTTTCCTATTAAAAAACAAAAACACTGAGAAAGTTAGAAGCATCTGTGTGCTGTAAGTCTGTAACCATCTACCTTTATATACACTTCCCCCTCCGTTCTCATTCTTCCTACTTCACATTCTCTCTCTGCTCTCTCTCTCTCAATTCCTCCTTTTTCAGGTCTGTCTTCTCAAACCTCATTCTCACTTTTCATTTCTTATGTAACTCATTAATTCATCACTGTTTAATGTAAAGTTTTCATTTTTCATATCTAAATTTCATGGGTATTTAGATCTCTATCATTTCACTCAGGGGTTTATGTGATGATGTGGACTTAGTATTTGACTAGTCTAACTTTGTAACTGAATTTTATAAAATAAATGTTTTTACTTATTTATTTATTTTCGTAACATTCACTTTAATGTCTCATCTTGAATTTACCATTTTGGAAATGTGGTATTATGGGACTTTACAATTCAAATGTTACAAATTTATCATTTTTTAGATCTGCAATTGCTTCTTCTTATTTTGGTTTCATTACAATTCCTAGATCTTGATTTATACATTTCAATTTCATTATTGTTTGCAAGATCTGGTTTGAGTCATTTTGTTAATGGCTATAGATTTAAGTAAATTGTTAACAAATGTTGAGTGTTATTATGTAAAGAAGAGAATGTGGACAAATTAGAAAGATTTATAATTATTTGTTTAGAAGTATTGGAATTGGAGATTGAGTTTAATGTTTGAACTAGGATTTTATATAATTTTCTGACCAAATAAATTACTTTGGTCTCTAAATGTGTAAGATTGATTGTATAAATCGAAACTTTCAAAATAATCCGAGTGAATCTTTTGTTAGTAAGTTTACGATCAATGTGACAGACAAAAGACATGTTCGTATATGTTTTTGTAATTTCGATACCTTCTGACTATATTTATGGATCTAAATTGTTGTAGTTTAGTCTAATCTAACATGGTGGAGCTTTTTTCTTATAGGAATTTGGAGAGAGTAGTGATATTATAAGGTAAGGAAGAAAAAAAAAAAATCAAAGATGAAGGTTTCAATGATTTTTCTTGTGTCCACTCTGCTGCTTCTGAGCTCATCGGCATTTGCTAAAACTGTAAGTCCACCCTCTCCCCCCGCTGAGAGTCCAACTCCGGCTCCAGCACCAGCACCTACACCAGATTTCGTAAACCTCACTGAATTACTCACTGTTGCTGGTCCATTTCACACTTTTCTTCAATACCTTCAATCCACAAAAGTTTTGGACACTTTCCAAAACCAAGCAAACAACACTGAAGAAGGAATCACTATCTTTGTTCCAAAAGACAGTTCTTTCGCATCATTGAAGAAACCTTCTTTATCCAAACTCAAAGATGATGAGATAAAACAAGTGATTCTTTTCCATGCTTTGCCACATTTCTATTCACTTGCTGATTTCAAAAACCTTAGCCAAACTGCCTCAACTCCAACATTTGCCGGTGGTGATTACACTTTGAATTTCACCGATAATTCCGGAACTGTCAAAATTAATTCAGGATGGTCAATCACTAAGGTGACTAGTGCAGTTCATGCTACTGATCCTGTTGCAATTTATCAAGTTGATAAGGTTTTGCTTCCTGAGGCAATATTTGGCACTGATATTCCACCTGTTCTGGCTCCTGCACCCACACCAGAAATTGCGCCTGCAGCCGATTCTCCAACTGAACAAAGTGCTGACAGCAAATCGTCTTCACCTTCATCTTCACCAGATCGTTCGTCTTCTTACAAGATCGTTAGCTATGGAATTTGGGGCAACCTTGTGTTGGCAACTTTTGGTTTGGTGGTGGTAATCTTGTGATGATGAGGAGAAGTTTGTTGAGTATTTAATTTAGATTTATTATGTTTATGTATCTACTTTTGATGCTATTTTACTTTGATTTGAGTCCAATTTTTTTGTGAACATAATGTGTTATTCAATATATGTATGAGATTGTGATTTCTATAAAAACACACTAAAAAAATTAATAAATAAACTGGTAGCATGTGATTGTCATGTTATATTATGCAGCAACAACTGTATCTACCTTTCTTGAAGAATTTTTAATGCCAATGCTATCAACCATTAATTGGCCTCTCAGAAAGTTGATTTTTATCGGGTAAAATATGTTTTAGTCCCTATAAAATTGCAAGTTTTTAAGTTTAGTCCTTACTTAATATTAACGGGGGATGCTTACTAGTCATGCCACGTAGACGTCACATCAATCTTTGGTCCTTGGGACTGGGACCTAGAATCTTGAAGTCGTGAAATGGGGCAGTCATGCAGTCAATATATTGTAGATATTGGTTCAGTATCAAGTTAATTCTTAAACTATAAAAAAGTTTATGATTCTAGTTTATGAAAATGAGTTAATTTGCATGTAAATTCTAATAAAATTGGTAAACTCTCGATTTTACTAGTAATCTACGAATTTACAATTTTACATTGATTTGAAATGTAAAATTTTGGATTTTTGATATAGTAGGATCTTTTAAAGTTCCAGCTCCTCATGTGTCACCCGACATTCTTTTTCTAATGCTAGTGGGCATGTGAATAGGAACTTTTAGCATTTCAGATCTTAGATCTCGTGAGAATTATTAATCGACTAATCATTAAATATCTAAATTGGTCATGTATTTTCAAATTAGTCTCCGACTCTATTAATTAGTCAATGCTTTGTTAAAAGTTTCTCAATTAAGTTTATGTCTTTATGTTTTTCTCACATGAAATTTGAGAATCTGTTACAATACTACTACAAAAATTGGCTTATATAGCGCTTTTTTTTTTTGCTTTAGCTTGCGCTTTTGAAGCGCTATTGTAATTGGCACTGGTAAAGGTAATATAGCGCTTTTTTCTATGCTAGCTAAAGAAGAGTTTATATAGCGCTTTATGTCAAAAAGCGCTAGCAAAGGTTCTCCTTAAGCAGCACTTTAAAAAATAAACGCCATCTAAGACAGGTATAAAAATAGCGTTTTTGTTTTAAAAGCGCTATGTAACAATATGTTTAGATAACGCTTATTATATGAAAAAAAAAGCGCTAGGAAAAGCATTTATTTTATTATTTTTTTGTCAATTTTTTTTCCTTTCCAGATAGCGTATAAATATATATATATATAGAGAGGATTTATCAAATGAGAGAAGTGTTTAAAATGAGAGATAAGATGAACAAATATTAACCCTTAGATTAAAATAAATGGCTGATATTAAAAGCTGCACTTTAAGTTGCAAGCATCTTTCCTTGCTCTTTTTCGCTCAATCGTACTCCTGATTCTTTCTTTCTCTCTAGTTCCCCCCTACAAAATATTAATTAATATTTCTTCCTGCTTTGTCTATCTCAATCAATGTCTTTTTACTCCAAATAAAACATAAAGTTAACAACGAAGCAGGAGGAAAGAAGTTGATGAAGGGGAGGCCATGGATTCTTTTATTCAATGTACCATTTTTTTCTTCGGTGCAAAAATTGTTGAAGATTTATCTTCCCAAATTCCAAAAGCAACCAAACCCATTTCTGTATCTACTATTTTATTCTTCTTTTTTTGTTTGCTTTTACAAATTGTTGGGTGCCAAAAAAATTATACTAAAAATGTTTAATTCAGAAAACGATAGATTGGAACTAAGATGAGAAGTCATAGTTGTTTTGATTAGATTAAAAAAATCTATAGATTTTTAGATTACCAGTTATTGTTAGTTCGATTGGAGTTGAAGAAATGACCAAAATTAATGGTGTTCGCAACATAGAAGAGGAAGAAGGAGGGGTAGGATGAAGGAAGAGGCGTTTACTTCCCTATGTTGGTTAGTACACGCGCGTGAGAATAATTAGAGAGTTGTTGTTTCCACATTGCATAAGGCTGAGGCACACAAGTAAAATACGTTTTTATCCCATCGGCGGTTAACTGCCGAAGTTTAAGAAAACCGGCGGCAGTTAACTGCCGAAGAAATCCTCGGTAGTTAAGTGCCGCCGGTTTTCAAAATTTTCGGCAGTTAACTGCCGAGGCTTCCTGAAGCCATAAAATGGCAGAACCTCTTGAGGCAGAACCTGTTACATGTGTTTTTACACATTGGAAACACATGTCATGAATATACAACATAACGAACAAAATGTCATGAAAATATACATCAAGTCCTAAAAATCAATCCTAAACATAAAATGCTACTGGTCCTGCTGATGGTGCCTCCTCCTCAGCCTCTGGCCTCGCCTCCTTGCTAATATCGGCGCAATCTGCTCCCTAACATGGCTCATGGCCTGATACCACTGTTGAGGGCTCATGCCCTCCTCCTGGCCTATCTGTGCATTAGCGTAGGCAACAGCGGCACTAACCATGTCATAGGTATCAGGCGAGCTTCTCGCCTCGTACCGCTCCCACTGCTCTGCAATGATATGCTCCTCATTTGCTAGCCTGGGAAGATCTCCTGGAAGAGGTGGCAAAATCTGAGGGTGAGACACCCTAGTGTACCCATAGCACATAGCCATCCGCCATGTCTGCTCACCCCAATCGGTCGCCTTAAGCGTGTGAGTGCGGAAGTCGACGAACGCCTGCACAATATGAGGCGGTGGAAGCTCTACAACATCCGTCAGATGCCTAGGGACAGTCTGGACGTATCTGTACTGCCTCAAAACCCCCTCGGGCAAGTGACGAACACCCTACGAACACCGCACATGATCCAGCCTGAAAACCAGAAAACCTCCTAAAAATCTTGGATCTCCCTGTGCTCTTCGTACGACCTCCAGCATACGTCATCAAACTGTATATGATCAAGCAGTGACCGATACGTGACCCCCTCTCCGTGACCCTTCTGAAGCTTCCACCTCGCCGCCACCGGATAGTTCTCCATGTAGTCAGTGTTGGGATCAACACTGTAAAAGCCAGGAAAATGCGCCAAAAACCATGCCTGTACAAACCAAACAAATCACATTTATAAATTATTACGTACGAAAAAATATAACAAAAAGATTAAAGTTAAGGTTCACATTTATAAGTTTCTTACAGTGAGCAGTGTCACACTCCCCCAAGAGCTCTGTCTCTAGGCCTACACGCCTCAGCCAACTCGCCGTATAGATATGTGAGTGTCATCCCTCCCCATGAATAATTACGCATCCCTACGTAGCCGTCCTCCATGGTCGTCAGATAGACCAACTTGATGCGTTTGTTGCTTCTATCACCAAACAACAAGCATCCAACCAAGTAGAGAAGGTAACACCTCACACAATAAGTCTTAACCCTATCCAGCTCCTCTGGATCCTCCGTATCCTCCAATACGTTGGCCCTACCAAGGTACCTCGTATATAGCTCCCTCAGCATCTTGTAACTAATGTACCCACCATACTCCGCACCGCAAATCTTCTCCGCCTTCTTCTGCGACACACCCAAGTGCGTCATCAGTAGTGTCGCTCCCTCATGTCTCCGCATCTTCTTCCCATGGCTCAACATACGCCCCTTAATCTGAAGATGCATAAGACATGCGACATCATCCAAAGTCACTGTCATCTCCCCCAAAGGCATGTGAAAAGTGCTGGTCTAATCAGAGTACCCAATCATTTTGAGCACATGAGGTCCTACGGGACCTCCCTCTGACAGCTTGGTGGAAAACAGGGCTTTAGAGACATCAAACCTCTCATGCCTGGCTTGCTCTTCATAAAGAGTCTTAAGATGTTCGATCATATCGAACGCTGTCATCCCTTCATGCTGTTTTTGCAGCTCGGGAGTCATTGAAGCCAGCATGATGCATGAAACTTCTACGGAATCATTGAGATGCTTGGCATGAGCATTTCTTAGAGCCGCAGAAGCTCCAGCAGGAGGTGCCTCAGGAATGGGTCCATCCAGCACATACAGTTTTTTTTCGTGGGTGAGGACAATCCTCATGTTACGGGACCAGTCTATAAAATTTGTTTCAGTCAATTTTTCCTTTTCGATGAGGGATCGCAAAATGTTTGTGGAAGCGTTATTGGCCATCTACAATTTAAAATGTGCAAAATAAGTATCATGAAAAATATTTAATTTGGTCTTTAATTAAATACGCTCCCACTATTTTACTCAAATCAAATGACCTTCAAACATTTGACTCGGAAAATCCCGTTGGAAGATTTTCTAGTGGATTGAAATCCTTATTTCACCTTGTTTTAAGTCAACGGGGGCTGTACTTAAAACTTAGCTATTTAGGTAGGAACATTTCCAATTGTATCTTATACAACTTTCAAATCAATTGGCGGAATAACTCTTTATTCAATTCTATCATATAGAAGTCGTCCAATTATAGCTTCTAAATTTATTCTAATCTTATTAAAATTAATTTAGTTAAGTTTGACCCAAAAGAATAACACTTGGATAAATTGGATTACCGCACCGCAACTTACTAGTATAGAATATGCGCTTTACGGAGGCAAAACCCACATATTCGATATTAGTCTTGAAGGGTGTTAAACTTTTGGAAAGCTTTAAACTTAATATTTAAATTGAAGGATTTTTATAAAATTTGACCTCACCTCACCACGGCTTATATATCACATATATTCGCACTCCAATCAAAACATGCATAACATTTATACAAAATAAAAGTGACATGATTATGGCCATCCTAACGCTATGACTCTCTCAAGCCAATGAGAGAATCTAAACTAATCCTAGAAACGACCTTGCTTCTCCAAGCTTGACTTCCAGGACTATTTCTACGTCTTGAGCCCTATTACCTCCTTTGTATTCTATTTACATTACATATGAAGAAAACTCGTTTTACATACGAGGGAGTGGATGAGAAGAGAATGTACAATAGAGATATAAAAGAAAGGCACGGCACGCAGGCCGTATTTTAATATCCAAAAGAAATAAAATAAAAGGACTAAGGCCATAATCATTCACATGACAATAATAATAACAAACACACTTTTATTATTATTAATTATTCCTTATAATTAAATAAATTAAATTAAAATTCGACATGTGATCATCCTACGCAGATTAGCCGGGGGTTCCGCTGCCCGGTCAGCGGACGGTGGTTCCTACCAAGGTACCTCGTATATAGCTCCCTCAGCATCTTGTAACTAATGTACCCACCATACTCCGCACCGCAAATCTTCTCCGCCTTCTTCTGCGACACACCCAAGTGCGTCATCAGTAGTGTCGCTCCCTCATGTCTCCGCATCTTCTTCCCATGGCTCAACATACGCCCCTTAATCTGAAGATGCATAAGACATGCGACATCATCCAAAGTCACTGTCATCTCCCCCAAAGGCATGTGAAAAGTGCTGGTCTCGGGATGCCACCTCTCGCATAGAGCATCAACAAGGCATGAGGCACAGTGGTGTAGCCCAAGTAAACCAAGTCATGTAACCCGCTCTCCCTAAGCGGATCCCAAAACTAATCCTGATTCCCGTTTGGGCGTCCGAGACTCAAGATCTTGGCCACATGGTTAATCGGTTTAACCACACGTAGCTTACAAACCTGAAATAATAGAAAAATAAATACTCCCTCCGTCCCAAATTGTATGTCACTTTAGAAAAAAAATATTTGTCCCAAATTGTATGTCGCTTTACAATACCAATGAAAAATTAATGTTACTTTTCCTATTATATCCTTAATAATTTATTACTCTATCTTCTTTCAATTCCTTCATTTATCTTTCTCATATCATTTATTGAGGACAATTTTGTAAAACAACTCATAATATCTCTTTCCCACACAATATTAATTACATTTCTTAATATGTGTGAAATGCCCAAAACGTCATACAATTTGGGACGGAGGGAGTATAGTTTAGACAATTTATACATTAAACAATGTAAACATTTAACTAAACAAAATAAAACTTAACAAATGAAAAAATAAAACATAACACATGTAAACCTTAAAACTTAAATAAACCACATAACAAAATAAATTTAAATCATAATTAAACATAAAGAAAACAATAAACCTAAAATAAAGAAAATATAAAGAAAATAATTAAACATAAAGAAAAGAATTAAAAAAAACACATATAAAAAAATTATACTTACGTTATCTGAATTATACCAAAGCGGCAATACCAAATGATTGACATAAGAGTGCAGCAAAGATAGGTCTACCGGTCCTCCAGGAAAGGGAGAGTCCATAGGTAACACCTCCGGATGTCATCATCATCTCCTACATGCTGCTGCTGTGGTATATGATCCTGGTCATACCCACCATCTGTAACATCGTGGTGTACCTGATCCTGATAATCCAGGTACTCCACCTCAGACTGGTCAACAAGCTGTGACGGGTCAACAACTTCTGACTCTTCATGCTGTGTAGCCTGAGAAGTCCCTGAACCATCTCCTCTCCAACCTCTTCCCCTCTTTGGGATGTGCCCGCTTTGCCTCTCCTTCCGGTGGCTTTGGGTCATCACACGCCTACCACCAATCATCTTAGATGGATCAATGGGGTCCTGATCGGCCATATGTATACAAAAAATTAAAAAAATTAACATCATTTCCATAACCTAATAAAACACATTAAACCTAAACTAAACATAAACATAATCAAACTCATTAAAAGTACAACGATGAACATCATTTCCATAACCTAAAATCATTCAATATAATCATCATTACAATAAAATTTATGTCCATCATTTCCACAATAATCTAAACATCCTTCAATAATTAACATACAATTAATCATTTCTATACACTTAATCATTTGTGTCCATCATAATTCTCGTAACCTAAACTAACTAAAAAATCAATATACACTTAACCAGACTATAATTAACATCATTTCTATCATTTCCATAACCTAAACTAACTAAAAATCAATAAAATTGTCATTGAGGCATTTTATCAAACACTTTGTGTGCAAAGTATAAAACATATTCAAATTATGTTCATTTGCCACAATTCAAAGCCATATTATGATTTAAACAGCATAGGCAACAACTACATTCATTTATCAATTCCTAAACTACACATGCAATCATCAAATTGTCAATTTTAAAATCAACCCTAACCACATGCAAACTACTCTAATTTTTTTTTAAAAAATAAACCTAAACAAACTAACATTATCATTAAAATGATTGATGCAACTTACTTGTGATAATGTGCGGTTGATTTGCTTGCAATTAACGGAAATGGATTTGGTGAGAATTTGAGAAAGTTTTGAAAAAAATTAGAAACTGATTCTATTCTGTTTCTGCGTGCTTAAGTTCAGATTTCCTCGGCAGTTAATTGCCGCTGGTTTTCTAAAACTTCGGCAGTTAACTGCCAAGGGGGTAAAAGCGTATTTTACTTGTGTTTCTCAGCCTTATCAAATGTGGGAACAACAATTCTCAATTCTCGAATAATTAAGCATGATAAGTGCCATTTAAAGTGCAGTTTTTAATGTGAGCCATTCATTTTAATCTAAGGGTTAATATTTGTTCCTCTCATCTGTCATTTTAAACACTCCTCTCATTTGATACACCCTATATATATATATATATATATATATATAGTCAGAAATTTAAAGGGAAATATATATAATTTTGGCACATTATAATTGAGACTATTATTTATCAAATAAAACTTAACCATATCATAAAAATGTATTTATATATAGCATAAAAGTCAAAAATGTATAGCCTCTAATATGGTAACATAGATATCTCTAAGAGTTACAACTAATTAGTTAACATAAAATCAAAATCTTCTATGGTATCATGTAGTCTTCATCTATCTTCTGGTCTTCTCAACATTTTTATCTAAAACAAGCAGGCAAATCATCATTCATTTCCAAATTTCATTCACTCTCCTCCACCTGAATATATACAAGAAAACACCATTAAGCAATAACACTATATTATACAAGAGATAAATTCAAAGTACATCATGAGTACAAATTAAAGCAAGATTATAAATTAAAACAACTACCACTTCTAGCAAATATATTTAGAAACATTAAACTCACCCACCATATTATAAAAAAATCATATAACTTTTAGGCTGATCATGAACCGACACCATATTACAAAACCTGAGAAGTGAACCTTACAATGCGGAGATTAAAACACAAAATCTGAGAAATAAATTGTATTTATAATTGTTCTTCTTCAAATATATGCAAAGCCATTCATAGTCTTATGTCTTATCCTTAATTTGCAACCACTTAAGAAAATAAGGCCCAAGTTACACAACTCCTTAAATGACATAATTTCCTAAATAAAATAGACCCCAAAACTTAACTTCTAATCAACATTAAAACTAATTTTCTTAAGGCAAAGTATAGTTTGGACGACCAAATACAATGCTCCAACTTACACCACCTCAATATAAGCCATTAATATATTATAAATTTATTTTAACGGACCAGATTTTATGATGAAAAAGTTGTTACAGGGTGTTATTTTAGTGGTGTAAGTTGGAGCGTTCTATTTAATGGTGTAAACCAAATGGCACCTTTTCTTAGAGTTAAAACAACGAGGAAAATAAGCTTTATTTATTAACATATGAAGAGAGCTAACCAACCCATATTCTTAAACTAAGTATGTATTTTAGAACTAGTTAAAAATGTACATGTATTGTAATGTCATGGTCTATGCTTCATAGAACCTATGTCACAACACGTCCAATAACACACTTAAGTAAGATCTTAACTCAACAACAAAAATAAATCATGAAAATCACCTTTACAAATCACAGAACAATAAATAATTTATTCAATTTCACTCAAGGTTTTCCATATCTCACTGAATCACAAATTCACATGCACATTCTCTCTCATTTGCACAGACAGACAAAACTAGGGTTTGCATTTCGTAGCAGCAATGGCGCCGACGAAGGAGAGAGCATCTAGGGTTAGCCGAAACTCTGATTTGATCAGAGGGAT
This sequence comes from Medicago truncatula, assembly GCF_003473485.1. Classification (NCBI taxonomy): domain Eukaryota; kingdom Viridiplantae; phylum Streptophyta; class Magnoliopsida; order Fabales; family Fabaceae; genus Medicago; species Medicago truncatula. The sequence goes on from NC_053046.1 coordinate 44,136,406, forward strand.
TGGAAAGTTCTCAAAGTCACAGATGTATCACAAGAAAGGTATCTGGGTTATTAAGGCCAAAAATGGTGGCGTTTTTCCTCATCATGATCCTAAACCTAAGCCCGAAACTGCTGTTGAAAAACCACCAAAATTTTACCCTGCTGATGATGTGAAGAAACCTCTTCGTAACAAGCATAAGCCTAAGCAGACTAAGCTCAGGGCAAGCATCACTCCCGGCACAGTGCTGATTCTTCTTGCTGGTAGATTTAAGGGCAAGAGGGTGGTGTTTTTGAAGCAGCTTCCTTCTGGATTGCTTCTTGTAACTGGTCCCTTCAAGATCAACGGAGTTCCTTTGAGATGTGTGAATCAGGCCTATGTGATTGGTACATCAACCAAAGTCGATATCTCCGGTGTTAATGTGGATAACCTTGATGACAAGTACTTTTCAAAGGAAGCCCCAAAAAAGAAGAGCAAGGGAGAAGGCGAATTCTTTGAGTTAGACAAGGAGGAGAAAAAGGTGTTACCTCAGCAGAAGAAAGATGACCAGAAAACAGTGGACGCTGCATTGATAAAAGCTATTGATAGCGTTCCAGACTTGAAAACTTATCTTGGTGCCAGGTTTTCTCTCAAGGCAGGTGTGAAGCCACACGAACTAGTTTTCTAGTTTGGCGGAAAGAGGGATGCTATGCTTGCTTTTATAATTTTTTTAATGAAACTTGGTTCAGATAGTTGCACTTTCTTAACTGTAAGAGCCTAATATTGATATGTAATGGAATTCTGCTGGAGATATTCCTTCCTGCAATTTCGCTATTTGTGAACTTTTTCGTTGATTATATGAATTTTAGTTATTTTGTAAAAAAATTAAAAAAAAAAATCACATGCACATTTATGCTACCATTACCCTTATTTCCTAGAATCAATTTCAGATATCACAAACACAAAACCCATAATTGTAAAAAGCCAATTCCAAAATTAGAACTAGAACTCCACTTTATACACAACACTAAGACCATATACACTTCATATCACCTTAAACAAAAAAACAATAATGAATAAAAATCAACAAAAAGTAAAGTGATTAAATCACAATCACAATGAACAACAAATAAAATCCATAACAAAAATCAACAAAAGATTGACATGTTTATTAAAAGCCTAATCCGAGGTGTATCTATAATTCATAAAAGATTAAAATTAACTAAGCAGAAAACACATAGTTGACCTTTTTATTAAAAGCTTCAATTCCCATATCAGAACTGCTTCTTTGATCCTGCAATCCCATTTCAATATCCATTATTAGCCTCACTAACAAATGAATCCTGCAACAAAAAAAAAAAAAAACTATCCTTAAAATTTGGTTTACAAAAACATGATACTTGAGTTCAATCCAAGTCAAATAAAAAAGGATTACCAAAAAGAATATCAGAATGAATTGAAACAGCCAAAACCTAAATAAGGATTAACTATGATCTTCTAACAGTGATGAAATCAATTTTAGTTTTCAAGAATCAAATTACCAAAACATGATTACATGAGATTCATACTGCTAAAATTGAAAGCTAAAAATTAAAATTAGGAAAGGGAAGTAAAAAAAACCAGTAATCAAAATTGAATTTTTTTGGGGGGTGAATTAGAAATATGAACTTACAGTGAGAAGATCGTTCATGTTGCTGAATGATCAATTAAGTTTCAGAGAGAGAGAGAGAGTCGTACATGGTTGTGGAAGGAGGATTATGATTTAGGGTTTAAGGATAAGAGAGAAACGAAATTCTTTTCTTTTGTGGGTCTGGACAGTTTCTTCTTAAAAAAGAAGAGAAAAAAGAGTGTTGTTACTGCACAACGCTTTTATGTAATACAAAAATTTATTAGTTGGGGATCGAACAGGAGATCTGACAGTGCATACCGCTCTTTTTGACAAAAAAAAGATGAAAAATTCCGCACAAGGAAATGCTTCACCACTAGGCCGAACGAAATAAATTACAAGATGGCACTTTTGTCCTACCTATCTTAAGCCTACTGTAGCGTTTTTAGAAAACGCTATTTAAGGTTATTTCGTTTATAGCGTTTTCCATCAAAAGCGCTATATAGGATTAATCCTGATTTTTTTAAGAATATTTATTATTTTTATTGAACCTATACCAGCGCTTTTTGAACAGAACGCTATATAAATTTTGTATCATAAATAGCTCTTTTTGGCAAAAGCGCTCTCTAAAGCCTCCCTGTTTTGATTTATAGCGTTTTAGTGTTAAAAGCGTTATTAAAGTGGCGCTATATTTTCCCAATTTTGTAGTAGTATATATGGACCAATTTGGTGGTTTATTCATTATTAATCATAATTTGGCTGCTTTTAATTTTATTCCAAATGTCGATAACATTTTTTTTTTTTTGAGTCTTTGACCATTTCAAAATAATTATTGAGATAATGTCAAATAGGTTATATTTTTTTTTTATAACAATTGCGAGTCACTTTCCCTTTGATTTGTTTATGTCAAATAAATTTCATTTTGAATGTTTAATATATAATAAACTATATTGTAATTGGTGCATGATATTCAAATTAAAGTATGTGGATTTTGAGTTGGACTCGTAATGTGTTGTTGATAACATTCATAGTGAAAAGAAGAATTTATCTTAGCAAGGTGCTATTATTTCAAAATTCTCATGTTGAGTTTGTTAAAAGAGAATCTAACTATACAATTTATACTCTTACAAAAGTGTCTACATTCTTAACTCTACCCATAATATCATATTATTAATCAATGAAATGCTATAATAAACACAAAAAATAAATAGAAAAAAAGTATTTGTTGGTGTCTTTGTGAGGATCGTTTTTTTTTTTTTTACCACAAATTCTTTGTTGTCACGATTATTTTGTGTAAGGATTTGTGCTTTCCATATCAATTGTCGAGGTGTAAGTTTGTCACTCTTGGGTTGGATGTGCAATTATAAAACACCAGGGTGAGAAATGTTGGCAACTTAGAAGCCTCTTAATTATTGGGACTTGGAATGATATCCTATCATCAAAATCCGGACTACAAGGGTATATTTGGATTTATTCCTTAAAATTCCTTAAAAAAAAGAGGATATATTTGGATTTATGTTATAAAATGATAGAATGAAATAAAATAGTTTTCATTTGCAATGATAAATATTAGTATATGTTAGTTTTATGTTATGGATCAAATATAATCTATTACTCCATGACCAAACACACTCTAATTGATTTCTGAACATTTATATAAAAAATACAGCATTGTAATTTGTAACTTATTAAAATGTTTATATGAAAAATTAAAAGGCTTAATTGCACTTTTGGACTCCTATCTTTCTAAAAGTTGCGGTTATGGACCTCTAACTAATTTAAATATAAAACAGTCCTCTATGTTTTGATTCTTTGGCAGTTTTGGACCCCCAGTCCATTGTTGACTCGGTCAACGCTGACGTGGCACCCTAAGTGAGGTGCCACATGTCAATTTTTTTTATTTTTTTTTGCCTTGGGGGTCCAAAACTTTTTGGAGACTATCACTCGTTTCCATTAATTAATTAAATTCATGAGAAGGATTAATATTCCAAATTTCCCTTGCTAAATTAAATTGTATACGTTTGGAAATCCTTCATGTGCCTTTTACATTATCCCAAAAATAATAATTTAATTGGATCCGATTAAGGAGTATGATGTTAATTGAATCAGATTTTTCTTATTCATCGAAATAATATTGGATCTGATTTTTTTAGGGGAATATTATTGGCATCGAAATAATATTGGATCTGATTTTTTTAGGGGAATATTATTGGCATCGAAATAATACTGGATGTGATTTTTTTTAGGGGAATATTATTGAATCTCACCCTTATACCTGTATGAAGCATTGCAGAATTATATGGAGAAATTATTCTAAATCGATTATTTGATATTGAAATCATACACATTTATGTTCTTCACTGTTGAGTTATGATACTTTGAAATTGAGGGCATGCGGCTGATTTGCAGATTGTTTCTCATAAACAAATCTTACCATAGGAATTAATTATAATTAATCACAACCATTGACTATTATTAAAATTAAAGGTCATGATTGGGAGTAACTCTTTAGACTTACTCTTGGAGTCAATGGATCCCTTCTCATCAAGTAATGGTTATATTTTTTATTTATAATTGCAGTCTTATTATTATTTTATTTATTTTACTGATTGTTTTGATGTTTTTTTTGTCACAATTTCCTAGATTCCTGATAACGGTCCATGGAATTACAACTTCTTGGGAGTGAGGCATGCATCTGGGATGAAGTATGGACTGAAGCTTGGGACCCCTAGGGAGTATTATCATGAAGATCATAGACCAACCCATTTCTTAGAGTTTACCAATATGGAGGAAGGGGAGACAATTTCTGAGGGAGATCGAGAGGATACATTCTTAGAGTGTGTTTGGAATAGGGGATTTAACATGGTAAAATAATTTTTTGAGGGAATTAAAATGATTTGTCTTAGCTGTAGCACTGTTTCTTCAAACACTATCAAATTGTAAGTTGTATCATTGCAATGTTGAACAATGTTCTGAAAACTTTAACTGTGTTCTATAATTTCTTTTTGAATTTGTGTTGGTTGATTGTGTCTGTGCAGAGATCAAAGCCTTGAAGCTTTATTAACTACTTAGAGAAGGTCATTGATGAGGTCACCTCTAATTTCTCAATTGCTGGTATTTTTGTGCTCTGAAATTTAGTAGGTGAAATTGCCACTGCTTATATTGAATTTCAAAGATTGATTCATAAACTCAGTCAAACATAGGTATTAAGTAAATAACAAAACTAAATTGATCAAAAAATAAAAAAATAAAATAAAATAACAAAACTAATGGAAGGTTTAATTTTCATATCCTATTCAAGCTTCTGTGTGCAAAGTTTCAGCTGTAGTTGCTCAAAAAAAAAAAAAAAAAAGTTTCAGCTGTAGAACAAAAACACTGACAATGAGTACATTTGGAATCAAAATAGTGTACTTCCAGCCTTAAAATCTGTTAAACATGTCTTCATATGCATCCTGGAATAGAATACCTTGATAAATGATAACTAGCTATATGTTTTTTTTATACTCTCTTTTTTAGGAAATTTTGTTTGCACATGCCAATCAAAGTTTATTTGGTTTATCTAGTGGTTCTTATCCAAACACTAAATTGATAGGGGGCTGCAAATTACTAATTCCACTTTTCTTTTTAAAACCTATACGGAGTTTCTTCTTTTTGTTTGTTTTATAGATTCCACTTAAATGAAATCTATCTTGGGTTATTGACTCACTCATGTACATGTTTTGAGAGTTTGAACCTCGGTCCCCGTAACTCATTTTCAACAATTTTAATTTTGATATTCAATTATCTGCACGAGGCAAGAGCTTTATCTCTTGAGGGTTGTTTTCAATTTATCACTTGTTCTTGTTTCCATGACTTACTGAACACGATTTATCTTTTGAGGGTTGTTTTCAATTTATCACTTGTTCTTGTTTCAATGACTTACTGAACACGATTTATCTGGTAATCCTTATTTGTAGCATATAGTATATTGTCTCCTTGTTAATTAGTTGTGACAAGATAGAAGCCTATGTAGCTAGATTGTCTGGTCAAAGCTAGGTAGTGATAAGGTTGTGCTTCTTGACATCTAATGGCAGGTTGGGTGGGATGATAAGATCGTCCTCCCAAATTATCGGTTGCTTCAGCCCATTGGTTTAGAATGCAATGCTCCAAAAATTAGACTCAAAAGTAAAGGGAAACTTGGAAGAAATGTATGCTTATGCATTAGTGTTGTTTCCTTTATTACTGAGATTTGATTATATATAATAAAATTTGCATGAGTATCAGTTATAATCGAATTTAATATCTGACCAGATGCTAGGATAATACCTAAGTTTTGTTTTGAAGAAGGATAATAACTAAGTTATAATTACTCAAGTTCCTTCACAGTCAGTGTGCTCAAGGCATCACCCATCAGCTGCTTAAGTATATGATGATAGTTATGGGCAATAGTTAGATTAACATGGAAAACTTCATTGTCACCAAGTAAATTATATTTGTATGGAAACTATCTATATATTCATAATCTATCAATTTAAATAATGGTATGGTATAGTTAGTGACATGTGAAACAAAGGATATTTTGTTTGATACTGTTGAAGAAGATGAAGGTATAAGGCATGTGAAACATAACACCGTTATCTTCCATTTTCCTAGCATTCGAACACTGTTATCTTTCATTTTCCTAGCATTCGAAAAACTTCCAGCAGTCCAGCACCTTCAAGGAACTTTTTGTTTCCATGATCATACTCCTCTGTAACCATAGGATATTTCGGTTCTACATTCTGTACCCTTTGTCCCCTAGTGTTTTCATCACTGCTTTGATTGTCCTTCATCATGATCATAATTATTACAGCCAGTAATTTATTCAGCTAAATATGCCTTTGTTCTTGAATATGTCAAACTTGTTTAATTTTTGTTATTGGTGATTTATTGAATGAATCTGTTTAGTTAGGAGTTAGGACTGTCATTTCTTTTTTTACAAGTTCATGGTTTCAGACTTGTTATAACTTAGAAGAAGCCTTTCGCCAATGGTTCAGATTTATTCAGACTGGTGTCAATGATTTTTCAATGGTTTAGAATTGTGCAGTATCTGTGTAGAGATTCTTTTATTTTGGTTAACAAATCTGGATATAGGCTGTCGTTTGTGTTACTTACACCCCTCACTTGGATAGTAGGTATGTATGTATCTATTTTTTGTATACATTTGGATTTTTGTTGCGCATAAAATAACTTTTTCCATTTCTAATATTTTAGTATGGCTAGGATAATTGTTTTGCGCATAAAATAACTGGTTTTGTGTACCTATGTAATGTAGTGGTGTAAATGTTTGTCATGGCTGGATCCTTGTGGTGCCAAGATATTTGCATTTCAGATTAAATTTCAGTGGAGCGTTGGATTTGGCGGCTGTTTTTGGTAACACAGTTGGAATTATCATCCACTGTATTTTGTGTATGTTCTAAATTTACAAGTTTTGCTCAGCTAGAACGTGAATTACATTGTCACTGCACATTGAGAATGTCTCAACTATTGTTACGTTGAACTGTTGGCAATACTGGTTAGATAAATAAATTTCTGAGTTAGTTTTGTTTTTTAAGTAATCAATGTACAACTCCTCAAAAAGTAATCATGTACAATGAATTTTTTTTATTTCGCTAGAATGATCTATATTCCACTAAGGAGGAATGACAAAACTCACAAGTGGTTAAGGATTTGAGTGCTAAATCTCACCCTTCATATTGGATCACAGTTCATATTTCTCCATGTACAAAGGATCACAATTTAACCGATGAATCTGTTTTTTTGTTTTTTTACTATGAACAAATTTAAAGACAATTATTTTTACACTTATTTGAGGATAATAGATAATAACAAATTTTAGAATTCTATCATTTCCTTTTTTTTAAGACCATAGGAATATTACCACCGCCATTAGTTGTCAAGAAGCACAACCTTATAAGCACAACCTTATAAGGTACTAAGAACATTCATAATAGAGACACTCATTTTTGGGTTCTTAAATGGATCCCACACGCATACATCACTCATTTATAATTTTGTAATAATAGTACATAATAAGTACTCAATCCCTCATACTCAATCCCTCCAACTCAGATCTCACACAAAGTTCTTAAATGAGACCCACTAATCAATTATCAATAATTTTATATCACTACATTTCAATTTTTTAATATTAAAAATATGCGGACCCCGTTTAAAATTGGGGGTCTTAAATAAGATCACGATCTTATAAGATCTTGAAAAAAATTCACCCCAATAAAGGTACCTAATAGATACTGGATCTTAAATGTTTAAGACCCTTCCATTGGAGATGGTCTAATAGATATTGAAGAAAATTCAAAATAGAGCAGTAATTCAAAATATTGGAAATATAAGGTACAATTAATAGTTAAATTAGTTGGGTCAACCTTATTCATGTAACCTTTGGACATGTAACTTCCAATGACTATCTTATCTTGAAAAACACCAGCAGTAATTGCAATAAATGAGTTGTCTGCATATATGTATATGGAAGGAATGACCCTGCTATAATGATAATCGATTGCTTTTACTGTCATCTCTTATGTGAACCTAATGACAATAGTAAACTTTGGTCACAATATAAGAGTGAAAAACATATTTCTTGATACGTGAAATAACTTAAATTTATTGCTTTCTAACTATCTTGATACACGTCTTAGTTTACATGCAATCTGAGTAAAGTCTTAAGGCTCAACCTATAGTCCATCATCTTCATTCTTTAGGCTCAACCAACCTTCACACGAACCATGCATCTTGACTGGCTTTGTGGTAGATGCCTGGCTGATATCATCTCCAAGTGTTTCAAGGGACTCCACACTTTCAGTTAGGCGCTTGCTAAACGGGGTTTCCATCAAGTTGACTTGATGTTGTTTCCATCAAGTCACCGCCTTCTTCCTCAATCTATCATCAATAAAAGTTACACACATATATAGCACATAAAAAGTTGGTATACAAACTAAGCATTAGATTGTTAAACAGAATTGCAACCTGATCCTCAGTGACAGCAGCTGCATTGCACTCAACTGCATCGGAATCAACTTCACCCTGTAACAACAATGGTTTTATTCTTAATTGTATGGTTGCATAAAGAGATAAAATATTTAATACCTTAAGATTATGCATGCTTAGACATAAATTGTTCAATATTGATACATCATCAGAAGCCCTCTTGACTGCATAATTCCTAAACTTCTTTTTGAATAGAACTTGTTTGTCGATGAACATGTTAAATTCCGGCGGATAATCAACATCTTTGTTTGCCTGTCCCTAAACACGAATAAACAGCATGTTTCAAAGCTTACTATCACTGCTAAATTGCCTTTCTGAATACTTACAGCTTTGCATTATAAATGAAAACGTTCGTTACCTGCCCAAACGAATCATCAAATCTTGAACATTGTATCCAAAGCATATGAGACAATCTGATCCCCAAAGTCTGTAACAGACATTTTTTTGCAGCATAACAGCCCCTTGCGTGAATCAAGCATCAATTTACTAACTAAAGGCTTCATTCATTGAAAAATATAATAACACTATCTCAAAGTGAATCAATCACCTCATTAACATGGAACTCGCAACAAATGGTCCTGTATTGAAGCCTCAGCTCGTTCACAATCTTATCAACATCAGTTGTTGGATTTGGGTCCAAAGGAGCTGATCACAACAGTAAAAAACCAAAACAGATTAGTGCACGTTAATAACAACACAAACAATGGAAAGTAAATCACTCACCCTTCAAGCAGTAGAGTGCAAGCATCGTTTCAAATTTGCGGTAAGACATGTTAAGTTAAAAGTGATGTCACGAAGAAACAATCAGAAGGAATGAGGATGGCAAGTATATGCATGCGCAGGCCACACCTATATATAGAGCAATAGCTTAGAGTTTGCATGGGAAGCTGAAACATAAACGTGATGCATTTATTGAAGTAGTTGGAATAACAAAGGTCATAAGTGGGCGGTTGGATTGGTCCCCTCGGATTAGTCGATTAAATCGGATACCGAGTTTTTTTTTTTTTAAAAAAAAAACATCAAAGTGAATGACAACTAAAAAACTAAATTTTAGAAAGAAAAAAAAATAATAATTAAGCAAATGACATCCAAATACAAGATAAAATAGTTCATCGTAATGTTGGGATTTCCCGAGGTTAAACTAGGTTGGATAATCACATTAGGTTAAGATCAATCACACAAGTGAGTTTGACATCACTTCTTCATCCAAATCTTTAAAGCATTAGGTATATGAAGTCATTTTACGTATATGTTTCTCACCATATACTCCTGCATCTAATATGAAACTTTAACTCACATATGACATATTAACATATCCCTCTTAAGCATTAGGTATATGAAGTCATCTTACTTATATGTTTCTCACCATATACTCCTGCATCTAATTGAATTTTAATGTAAGATGAATGATAAGGAAAAAAAAGGTGTGTGCTTTGTCAATGAGATTATAATGAATATAGTGAGTTGTTAGTAATCTTTCAAATTTGTTGAAGGAGTTACAAATTTTTGTGTAAATATTTGTTTAATAAGCATGTTTTCTATCAACTCAGCAAAATACATCTGTAGTTTTCTATTGTCAAATACCACCAAAGACCAAGGTTGAAAAATTAAACAAAAGACATCAAAAAATTAACAAACCAATTCATTATAATTTTTTGGACTTTCGGGGTTTCTGACACTGAGTTTGATCACCATATTAAACTAAGATAAACAAACAAGTGAGAGTGATATCACATCTTCGACCAAAACCTCAAGACATTAGGTATATGAGTTATCTCATTTATATGTTGTTCAAAATTTACACTTCCATTAATATAGAGCTTTAACTCACACTTAACACATTAGCAAAACAAATCATTATAATATTGCGACTTCCGCAGGAACCTACATTGGGTTGTATCATCATATTAGGTTAAGAGTAACCATACAAGTGAGATTGAAATCGCGCCTTTACCCAAAGTCCTAAGGCATCATATAATGTATATGGATAATCTTCTTATATTTTGCTAAAGATCTACGCTTACATTCAATGTCGAATTTTAACTCACATTTGAGACATTAATATGTAATGGTTTCTAAAATTGATAATGGAATAAAATGATAATTGTGAATTGATTGTGAAATGAAAGGTAAAATTGATAGATTAGAACTCAATTAAAATTGATGTTCTAGGTACATAAAAACATTAAAGAAAAGATAGAAGAAGACTAAAGTCTAAGACTTAGCCATTACTCTATTAGAGAGTCCAAAGGGAGAAAGAGGAGTGACTTTCATCATTTTTCATCATGCCCTTCTTGTTAACCATTGCTCCATTTTATAGAAGGTTAAGAGAATATTATCCCTTAATTGTTGGATCAAGTGACACATGTCCCTTTTCTCTAACCAATTGTTAATTCCACTTTGATGACTTGGCTTTGCTTATATTTGAATCAAAACATAATATATATCCATTAAGTATAAGACTCTCTGTGTGACACATGGACCTTCTAGAGGAATAAGCACTGATGTGAATCGACATGTTCCAGAAAGAGCAACAACAAAAGTGGTAATGATACTGAATCTTAATCCAAAATTTGAAGGCTTAAAAATAAGAGTTTTTCGCTTATTTGTTGTTCAACCTCTACTTTTTTATTCAATGTTGAAATTTAACACTTGATACATCACAATATTTTTCTTTCTCAAATACGATGAAATTCTAGCTCGTGCTTGGCACGAGTGTCCATACTAGTTATCTCTTAATAATTGACTTGTTGTTTTATTATGAGCTAGATATTGGTCATTTAATTTTACTCCTTCATTTATCTTGTTTTGATATAAATATTATACATAGTGCACTTTATCTTAATTTTATGTAACAATTTCTTTTTATATTTGTTCTTTCATGTTATTTTGTTTTTTTGATGAATTTTTATATGGATTTTCAATATTTAATTCTCTGATTTTATTTTAATATGATCTTTTAGTAAGTTACTTCATCTCCAATTGCCACAAAAAATGTATCCATAAGCATCTGGACAACTACTCATAATATCTCTAGACCTAGTGGTGACATTTGTCTTTGACTCAAGCTCCCTCTTCATTGTGTTCTATTATATAATCTCTTCATTGATTTAGACTGATTGTTAGCATTCTAGTATATAAAAACATTAAAACTTTGTATACACTATAATACTAATTAACAAGCAACCTAAGCTGACGAAGACAAAATATAATAGAACATGGTGGAGAGGAAGCCTAATCCAAGAGGCAATCGTTACCACCTAAGATAGCATGCTTGATTTGTAAAGGGGGCAAAAAAGTATGTTAGCAAACTCCCTTCCATTTGCTTTAGTATTGCTTGAGACATGAAGATAAATTAAGGAAACATGCTTTTAATATTTTGTTTAAAAAATAATATGAAGTGTTCTCGAATCGGTTAAAACAGGAATACAAGAATTGCTATTGCAAAAGTCACCCCCAAAATGAGTTACAACAGAGAGCTCCCAAACCCTAAAACAGCAGCAAATAAAAAAGTTAACCGAAGGTAAAAAAAACCGAGGCATAGAAATCAGCTAGCAACAGGAAACAAGTTAGTCATTTACATAAAATTGGCCATAAAAAATATTAGTATCAAATTAAACTATAAATAAAATAGACTAGAGAATAAGCAATATTTATCGAACTTGAGTGAGGCATGCCAAAGCATTGGGTGAGAGTATTTGTCACCACAAATTATCTGACGATGTTGGTCTCATAGCTAATATTCTCCATGATACAACACTCATTTCTTGGATACTCAAGGAAACAATAGCAACTCTCAAATGTATATGTGTGTGGGATTTAATTTATGCTTCAGTTTGTCACAACAAGGAATGTATGTAATTCCCTTAAAAAAAAGGGATGTATGTAATTGAACCTACTAAACTCTCGTGTATATTTTAGACCTCAAAACTCCCTTTCTATATATACTTGATTGCATGTTAAGGTTGCAAAATTTTCTCTGAACCAAAATTGTAAAACTACAATGTAAGATTGAACAAGTAAATTGTAAGGTGCAATATTGATCAGGCAACAAATGTGTAGGTAGTTAGTTACATGACTTAGTCTAAGATAAACTAATTAATAATTAACTTTAAAAATAATTATAAATAAAAATACAAAATTGGTAAGCCCACGTGTAGTTAGTTTAGTTACATGACTTAGTCCAAAAATAAACTAATTAATTAATAACTTTAAAATAAAATTCCCTCAAAAAAAAAACTTTAAAATAAATTATAAATAAAAATACAACATTAGTAATATATTTTTTTAAAAAATTATTAGTTTATTTCATGAGTATATCTTTCTCTAAAAGGAAGTATCCATTAGGTATAGATGATGTCAACTCATGTATATTTTTTTTTTTACAAGATCAACTCATGTATATATATACATCTCTCCTAGACTTTTTAACATTCACATTTTTAAATAAAACGGTCCTATATATGTTTTCAACAATTTACATACATACCGTGATTCTACCTATCTTCACACGTGTAGCATACATTATTCCTTAATAAATACCAAAAATAGTCATTAGATCCACCACTTACGTGTTTGATGCCCAACAGAGGCAGAATCGGAGTACCATTTATTTGTGCGGTCCTTTTCGGTGGACGAAATGGTTGATAGTATAATTTGTACCTCATGAAAACCACATAATGATAAGATGAGATGAAAGCAGATTCAACTACTAATCTTAATTAGAAGGGCTACCAATGGCTCACTAAAATGGATTATGTAGGTAATATTTTGTAAACCACCAATCAGTTGTGTTTTCTTTTTTATGGACAACGCAGAGATATTGTTGTGCCGCATCTTCTTCACATGTATAATATCTACCTTTGGTGCCATTTGTTATGACTTTAATCCATTTTTTGTGTGAAGAGAATGTGATATTCAATATATGAATGAAAATGTGATTTCCATTTTTTTTAGTAGACTGAGAATGCGCTTTTTATCATACACTTTATAAAAAATAATAATTGATAGCTTGTAATTTTCAAGTTTATATATGCAGCAGCGGTTGTATATATCTACTATGCTTGATTAAGCAAGTAACTAGACTACCTTTCTTGTTATAAAAATGAGAATAAGAATATAAAGAACAATTTTCCCTCGTCTACGTTTGATATCGTCACCCCCTTCAAAGAACATCATATCTCCTTCATCATGTTCACACAGATCAACTTCGTCGTTAAGAATCTTCTCACTAAACACAAGGCATGAATGATTTTTGTCCCTTCCCTCATTTATTCGTCCATCTCTACCGTGATTTCCTCTTCATTGTCCTCCAAGTTGATCAAGACGTTCCATGGATGAAACAGAAGGAAACAACGTAAAGGTTGTGAGTGGTATGTGGAATTTAGGGTTTATGTGAAAACTAAGGTTTTTCCTTGTCACAAGGAGAGAGTGCGCATGTCATAGAGAGAGAGAAAAAAAAAACTTAACAATATGTTGTTAAAGAGTTATTAAGCATGAAACCGTGTATACTCATGTGGAGGGTTATGTTTATTCTCTGAATTTCTAGTCATTATACTACTTAACCGGAAGAAAAAAAAAAATTGTTAAATATACATCTAGGTTTAGCTTCTTCTTTTTTATAACCAAAAAAAGATTTAGCTTCTTTTTTACTTTTGAGTTTGACGGCTAAGTAACAGAGTTATACACCCTTAGATCATTATTATAAGCAAAAATTCATATTTGAAGAGTGTTATGGACACTCTTTTTCTAACACTCTCTCTAACAGTCACTTTTTTATTTGGTGAAATTCATGTGGGTACCACGCATTGGAAATGGATCCCACATAAAGTGGTGAGACCCGCATGAGTTTCATCCAATAGAAAAGTGAGTGTTAGAGTGAGTGCTAGAAAGAGAGTGTTCCTAGCATTTCTCATTCATATTTTAGATTCATTCAATAAATTATGTATGTGGTTTATATTATTAACTATATATATCATTTATCGAATGAGTCTAAAAAAATACAGTTTTACTTATAATAGTAACCGTATGGTATATTCAATGATTCAATTATACTAAGCATGATTTTGAGTAGTTAAACTTTTTTTTAACAAGTAAAGTGTTTAACACCCCGTTTTCCCGACTTAAAAATTTCATTTAATTAATCAGAGTATTCAACATGTAAACGGAATGCTACACTTCATAATATCATAAATAATTCAAACTTTGCAGGGGATTAAATTCATTAACATAAAAAGTCTTGGCACGAAGGCCTCATCAAAACATCTCATAAAAATCCAATTAACAACTTAATCATGTAAATTTATAAACAATACGTAAGGAATAGAAAAGCATGCAACAAAGTTCCCATCCCGTTACGTATCAGAGCACCTAAACGACTCAGTGAGGGATAGCCCCTCACGACAGCAAAAACACAGCAACCTACTCTCGATCACCTGCAAGTTACTCATACGAAGAGCAACATTTTCAAGCAGAAGGGGTGAGATTCACAATCAATAATAATAATATATAATTCATCAAATGCATCTAACAACTTAAACTTCATCAATTAGTAATAGTAATTCTTTTAACGACTCCTAAACCATATCATGTACTCATCATATCAACAGTCATAACTCGATATCATAAACAACATCATAACAGCATCATTTAACTTCATAATCAACATCTTAATCATAATCATATAACATCATACTCATAATTCGTATACAACATGATAACTTCATAATCAATGACCTAAACAACGTAACAACAGCATATTCATAGTTCATATACAACATAACAACATCATTAATTCGTATTAACATTCTCCACCTAGCACCTTATTAACAACTCATGAATAGAGGACAACTTAGCAACTATACGTAACATCATAACAACCTCATATTCAACACCATAAACAGTCATCATAACATCATAATAAATATCATAAACATCTTCTCATAATAATATAAACGACACAACATAATCATCACATCATAACAATATAAACAACTACATATATTCAACAATAATGTTCTTACTTCTTTAACTTTAGTAACACTTTCTAATTCAACCAGCAACGACGACAACAACTTAATAAACAACAACAACGACAAATCTCTCAAGAACAACGGCAACTACAATTATCCAATATATGTATATATTTCATAATCAACAATATCACCAATAATAGATATCTAATTCATCAATTAAATCTAACACCCTGTCATAATAATAATTCATCAATATATAAGTATATCATCATTAACAACATCAACAACAAATGGTAATTAAAACCAACAACAACGACTCATGCAACAACTCGACACCACCGCTAAGACTCATGCAAGACATGACAACTCCACTAAGACTCCTCAACAAATGCAACTATGCATGTGGTACCATATCAGAGCCGAAGCCCTCACCGTTATAGAATGGTTAAAGCATTCTTTTTATCAGGACATGAGTCCTCCCATTAACACCGCTTTGAACAACATAGTGTTCCACCGCTTTGAACGACAAGGCATTCCAGGACCGAGGTCCTCACCATTTTATGCTTATGCACCGACTCCACTTGTGTATATCTACATACAACTCAACAACAAATGCATATGTACTTATATGACTCACCACCCCTTAATGCAACTGACTCCACTTGTGTATATCTACATACAACTCAACAACATCAACGACAACCACTACTCATATCAATGCATATATGTAAATATGACTTCACCTCGACAATCCAATTAATAATACTTCAACCTTTGAAAAGAATTCAGCAACATGTATAATTTATTTAAATATAAATATACATCACAGTCAACAATAACCCATCATAATTGATCCAACGATTCCAGAAAATACACAATTAATCATCTCCAGATTCACTAAACTCAACAACGGCAACATAGGCAACACATAAACATCTCAAGATATAACAATATCAAATGATAATCAATATCAACTTAAACATCTTATATAATCCACATAATGCATATACAAATATATCTCATTACTAACAACATCAAATCATATTATATCTGACTCACTCAACATCAACAGTACTATAATCAACCTCCATTCCTACCCCCAAGGATCAACTCACAACATGGGTTAAATACTCTTAAGCACCTTAATTGCACTCATATTACTTCTAGTTTTGAGCCTTGGAATTATCCCACAAGTTTTGGATTAACTTGGAAAATGTTTTGCTGAATTTTCATAAAATTTCCCGAAGACCTACTTGGAGTATTTTCATCATAACTCCTAAACCAAAAACCATTTTAGAGTCAAACCAAAGCCATTGGAAAGCTAACAAAATTATCTACAACTTTCATGTTTACACCAAAGGCCAATTCAAAACAGAAACGTGTGAAAAAGACACAAGAACGCGAAATAAGAAATGCTGTAAAAAGGCACTTCGCTTAAGCGAACGAGTCTTCACTTAAGCGAACTACTTACAGTAGCTGTTCGCTTCCGGCTCGCTTAAGCGAACAGTCATCGTTTCTGCATAATTTTTCACGGGTTTAAACCATTTTTCACCCCAAAACCCCCAATTTTGATCTCCCAATGCCCAAACATGTTTCCAAAGATTGTTTATAGGTTCATTATACAATTAGGCATCTAAAGGAACATAAAACATGCATCAACAACAACAATTCATCTCATTCTCACAATCTTGCAATTTCCCTCAATTTTTCTCCAACAATCCTAACCTCTCCAAATTCGGATTACAGCAACATTATAATTCCTAAAATCGATCTGAATATGAATTCTAAGCATAATTAACATGAATCCTTACTCTTTTCTCCAAAATCAGTATAGAACCCTAATTTCCAATTCTTATTTTTCTAGAACAATTCTAATCAAACAATTTTCAGAAATCATATATTATAATCATTGAAGGTTAGCCTCACCCTTACCTTAGTTTTGCAGAATGATTACACAGCACAATCGGTTCCTAAGCCCTCCTCTCTTGTTCTTGCTCTTCTTCTCCCTTTTCTCCCAAAAGCTAGTTTTCTTACGTTAAAAATGTTATGACTGTTTTTCTTTCTTTTTCTAACTCTCAAACTATAACTTCCCTATTTCATTAAACTCCCTTAATTTTTATTAAATCCTAATTAACTCCCTAATTTCTAAAATAATAATAATTTCCACTTATTCTATTAAATAATGAAAATAACCATTTAATAAAATACACCACACCACAAAATCAACATAAATCATTTAAAATCATATAAAAGACTTTAAATCAACTAAAAATAATTAAATAACAATTAGGGCGTTACAAAGTGCACCAAACGTTGAATACATTTTTATAAAGGCTTAATACATCGTTTTGTCCCTTAACTTAATTCTTTTTTTCGAATTGGTCCCCTAACTATTAAACGCTTTAAATTGGTCCTTTATCTTTGTTTTCATCATCAATTTGGTCCTATTTTATTAATTTTAAACCTCTCAAAAAGAAGACCGTTGGATAAAGGAGGTCTATAAGATCTAATGGTGTATCACCAACACCTAATTATATTACTTTCTTCATCTTCTTCCCAACGTATGATCCTAATCTTATGGATCTGTTCCTGAGATTCTTTTAAACCAGGCTTAATGGATTTCATTGCAGCATATGCCATTTTTTTTTCTTCCCCTTAAGAATTGTTGCTGAATGTGATTTCTTCTTCTATGCTGCTTGGGGATGATGAAGTGATTACATGGTTAGAACAATTCTTCCATTAGCAACAACATAAATCAGCAACAATCATGAATCATCATTTAAATTCATAAAAATCAATTAAATCCGTTAATCAACAACAAAAACAATTGATTCTTCAACAACAACAACATTAATCACCACAAACAAACCCATAATACACCACAAATAATTCACGCCTCTTTCTATTTGTATTGATCCCAACTTACAGTGTGTGCATAGTCAAACAAAATAAACCATGAAAAACAATTAACATTAAAAATAAAAAAAAAGAATTATGAAAAGATTTCTCCAGAGAAAAAAATCACCTTTTATAAATTACACAACTTTACATACCACATGAAATGAAAGAAGAATCGAGGAAGAGATTTTCACGTTTTACGGTTTTCATATCAAAGTTTGACATCTGTGAGTTTATCGTTTAAGTTTGGGTTGGTGGGTGTTATCTTAACTGATTCAATTCCTAATGCAAAGAGTGAAAGTATCTATGTTAAAATTGGAAGTTTTTAAGCTTTTGTAAATGTTGAAGATGAAGATGAAAGAGGCATAATGTTTGATTGTAAGAAAAACCCATAAACTCAAATGTTGCAGAAGATGTGGTAAAGAGTTTATTCTATGAGTTTATATGAGTTAATGGGTTAAAGGTTGTGGTGTTAGATATTATTTTCTGGGCTGTGGTGGTGGTATGAAGTTCATAGGATGGAAAAGAAATAAAAGATGGAAGATGAAAGTGCATAATATTAGGTGTTAGTGATACACCATCTGATGGACCTCCTTTATCCAACGGTCATCTTTTTGAGAGGTTTAAAATTAATAAAATAGGATTAAATTGATGATGAAAACAAAGATAAATGACCAAATTGAAACGTTTAATAGTTAGAGGACCAATTTGAAAAAAAGAATTCAATTAAGGGACCAAACGATGTATTAAGCCTTTTTATAAATCATGAACATTCAAGGCTCCAATAATGTCCCAAGATTCCTTTCTTTATCATTGATCATTTCTCTCTCGTTATTATAGTTGATCCTTTCCTTCTCATTTGTGGTTTTTGTTTTGACCACCGATTCTTCTCGGTAATCCTGAAATCGTTTTTCTCCTTCTTTAGTCCTTGTTGTTTTGAACAGTGATTTTCACAACTCACAAGTGTTTTCCTCCTTTCTCTATTTAATATTGTATCCCTCAGTTTGATCTTTTTTTAATGGATCAGACATTTTTGTGTAACTATGAAGACTAATCATACGAGTTGAATAATCATTACAATGTAATGAGTTACAAAATTTTCCTTCAAAAAATTTAATATTATTTCATTTTTTCTGGTTGGACTTGAACCCAAAATTTCTAATTAAGCTGGAAGAAATCATTAATCATCATAGTGCTCTTGTGTATTTAATCTTTCATTTAAGAAAATGCATTTGAAAATCATGGTTTTGAGAAATTGCTTTGGTTTAAAAAATATTTTGGCATGAGTAAATTATTGATGGACAATTTTTTTTATTTATTTTGTAAAGGAAAATGTTAGTATGGTAATTGTTAGAGTTGTGTTATTTGCCCAACTTTTTTTATAACAACTCTTAGTACAACTATAAATTTTTAAAGAAAAAGAGACATTGACACAAAAATCAAAACAATAAATAGAGAGAGAGAGAGAGAGAGAAAAAAAGTAAAAACATAACGAGTAAAAGAGAGAAGATTGTCATAAAAATTATCAAAAAATAGTTATGCAAATATCATTTTTCTTAATTGCTATGTTGTTTTTTTTCCTCCTTGTTAGGACTTCAACTTCTTTACTCTTAGCTTTAAATTTGTTGAGTTATCAAATCCGCTCGGTGAAAAAATATTTACAACAAATCTAAATTAACTTAGTTTTGACATTAACTCAAAACATCCAAGTCTATAAACTTAAACATGCACTCAAAGTAAAATTTTGAAATTAGCTTTTAAATTCCAATTACGTTAATCTTGTCATGTATATTTGTTTGATTGATCTAGAAAGAGTAATATTATAGGAGATTTTCCATTTTAATTTAATATTTTTAAATATTAATAATTAGGGATATTTAATAAGAAAAGGCGTCCTCTAAACTAAACTAGTTTTATGCGTCCCCGTGAACTTATCTCAGTTGATAAGGACAATGTATAATATATGTAAGGTTCGGTGTTCAAACATCGGACACCACAAAAAAAAACTAGTTTCACACAAACTTTTAATGAAAATCCAATATTTTGTTGTTATTTTTAAACTGCAATTATAAAAGAAATGATGTGTTAATATCATGAATTTTTTTAGATTAAAAACCATACCTTGTCAATTTAAAAGTTGTTTACACCGACAATTAATCACAAATCACCTGAAAACATATAATTACATAATTATTTTTATTTAAAAATTATATAGACGATGCAACAAATTGAATTATTTTATTTTTATTATTTTAAGGAGCAAATTGAATGATTTAGATTGAATGTTAATGTAAAATTGTTTTACGCACTCATTGTATATATCTTTTAATCTTAATTTTACGAGTTTAATGGAAGTGCACCAATAAAAATAAATCATATTGTCATTGTCAAGTAAATGTATTTGTAACCTCTTTTTAAAAATGATCGTCAAATTCTCAATTTTTTTTTTTTTTGGTCAAACAAATTCTCAATTTTTATTAGGCCTCAATGTAAAATTAGTTAATACGTGCATGTTGTCACATTTTCTCATTTTTTATTAGACGTTGTGCTAAAAGTATTTACACCAATAGTTTATCTCAATTAAACCCACGTTACATTGTCACTATCCTATAATTTTAGAGACTAATATAAATTGTATTAGTTTAACTAATTGATTTGACTCGATAAGGATTAACATATGTCATATTCAGTGGTACTGATATTCTTCATTGTCATCCGGTAACAACAAATCATATTTATATTACGATCATTTTTTTTTAATAATCATCATATTCTCGATTCTTATTCCACGTCAAGGTAAAATTAGTTCATTCTAACAACACATGTGATCAGGGTTAGAAATGAATCGAGTTGAATTTGTCAGAGCTTGATTCAACTCGATTAGACTTAATTCGACTCTAGTTCGATAGAAACCTTATTTAAAGCTCGAATCCAATGCATTTAAAGTTCACGAACAACTTGATTCTACTTATTAAATTCAACTCGTTTACTTGCAGTGCAAGTGAACTTTGAATAATTGTACTAATACTTATAGTTTTATGTATTTTGAACTTATTTTTTCAACTATTACTTTGAATAATTGTACTAATACTTATTTTTTCTTTTCCACCTCAAGCACATAATAATCTAGAAGGAAAAACAAATATTCAACTTTTTTCAACTATTCTATATTATATTTTATAAATCTTTAAGGTCAAACTCAACTGACAATATCAACATTAATAAAATTGAACATCTTCATCTAAGTTTATATATGTAACCTCTCAATTGTGTTTAGATGTGTAGCTAAGTTTTACATGGTAGTTATCACTATGTTTAATTCTATAGACAAAAAAAATAAAAGATTAAAGTAGAATATTAATTAACTAATTAACTTTTAACTAATTGATCTAGATTTGATAATGATTGACAGATGTCAATTAAGTGTTACTTATGGCAAAGCAAAGAGTGAAATAAAAGCATATGATTTGTTAATTGATTGATTGATTTCTCATTTCTCATTCTCATTTCCTTCTCCTTCGCGGGTCCTATCACCAAATCGTTTTTTTCTCTCCACCCCAATTTTCTCACTTTCCTACAATTCTCTTCTCTCTTTCCTTTTTACACAAAAAACAACAAAAAAAATGAGTTTTTTCTTTCAATCTTAACCCATAAGGTACGTTAATTGCTTCAATTTGATTTGTTATATGAATCTTCCATTCAATTTGTTGTTATTCAATCATCGTTGATACCAATGCGTTGGTTATTTTTGTTGGGTCAGTGTGATTTTCCAACTGTTTGATAAAATTCCTCAATCAAAGTTTCAACTTTCAACATGTCTAGTTTTGTGGGTGTTCTTGTTTCTGATCAATGGCTTCAGAGCCAGTTCACTCAAGTCGAATTACGAACTCTCAAATCAAAAGTAAGGTTTTTTTTTTTTTTTTTTTTGTGATTTTAATTTCAATTTGACCATTTTGATTTCTTGATCATTGATGAGGATTTCAATGAATTTGAATAATGATGGAATGAGTTTGTTTTGTGTTGTTTGTAGTATGTATCTGAAAGAACTCAATCGGGCCGTGTTATTGTGGGAAATTTGCCTCCCATTTTCAAGAAATTGAAGGCTTTTGCGGAGTTTTTTACCGAGGATGAGATTAAGGCTGTATTGGAAGAGTCATATCAGAATATGGATGATGAAATCGACTTTGAGTCCTTCCTTAGGGTGAGCCCTTTTTTCGTTCTTTGTTGCCCTTTTTTCATTTACGCGTTTTTTATATAATGTTTCTTGATTTCGTAGAAGAAATAGTACAATAATGGAGAAATTGCACTCATCTCCTTGATGTATGCTTAAATTACACATATAGACAGGTGAGGGGTGTGACAATTTTTCCAACAAGTAAGAGTGGTTAGTGTTTATTTGAAAAATAGAAGGGGTGTGGGTGTTATTTTGGTATTCCTCGTAGTAGATAAGTGCAATTTCCATGCGAACATACAAGAATGTCATTGATGTTCAATTTGCTTCTAGAGTCTTGACATATATATATATATATATATATATATATATATATATATATATATATATATATATATATATATATATATATATATATATATATATATATATATATATATATATGCACCTAATTTGAAAGTATACTTTTGTTTTTTGATTCAAATGTCTGTGTGGGAATGCGTATTCAGTTCATTTGTAAGTAACTTTATAGGTATTATCTATACTGAACCTGGTAGCTTATTTATTGACATTGAGTGGTAGGCACATTTAAACTTGCAAACTCGAGCTGCAGCAAAAGGTGGCGGTTCAAAAAGTTCTTCTTCATTTTTGAAGGCAGCTACGACTACCGTTCATCATGCAATTAATGAATCTGAGAAGGCTTCTTATGTCGCACACATTAACAGTTACTTGGCTGAAGATAAATTCATGAAGCAGTTTCTTCCAATTGATCCGTCTACAAATGCATTGTTTGATCTTGCTAAAGATGGAGTCCTGCTTTGGTAAATGATCAGCGCCAAACATAAGATCAATTCTATTTTTTATAAAAAAAGACTAAATTTTTATCTGTCTAATTTTATTGTTTATTTAACTGCTGCAGCAAGCTTATTAATGTTGCTGTTCCTGGGACAATAGATGAGCGAGCCATTAACACAAAACGGGATCTTAATCCATGGGAGAGGAATGAAAACCACACCCTTGGCCTCAATTCAGCAAAGGCTATTGGGTGCACAGTGGTTAATATTGGTACACAGGATATGGTTGAAGGAAGAGTATGTTCAATTCAATCTTCTTTTTTGCGATTTTGATCCCCTGAATTTTGACAGAATTAAACTCTTGACAAGTTTCTTGTTTGTTTATTTGTAGCCTTATTTGGTACTTGGTCTGATTTCACAAATAATCAAGGTACAACTGAAACCTACTCCATTTTCACTTTCATAAGATGAGGGATTGACAGTTAATACCATTCTGATTTCTATTATTCATTGAAAAGACTTCTTAACTTATGGTTTCTTGTGTTTGTCTGTCTTTTCATTCTTTGGCAACATTAGATTCAATTGTTAGCTGATCTCAATCTGAAGAAAACTCCTCAACTTTTGGAATTAGTGGAAGATGATAAGGTGATATTGGATAATATTGTTCCTTATATATGTAATTTTCAAGTTCCCTGATATTCTTTCCTTTTCATTTGTCAAAACAACATTAAATTAAACCTCTTCATTACCTTATGACAAAATGGCAGGATGTGGAGGAGCTTATCAGTTTACCACCTGACAAGGTTTTATTGAAATGGATGAATTTCCACTTGAAGAAAGCTGGTTATGAGAAACAAGTTACAAATTTCTCATCTGATGTAAAGGTGAGGGAAATGCTATTTCTTATTGTATGTTTACTTACTCTAATCAAAATTGTTAGAAATGATAAAAATAAGTAGTTACAGTATCATGTAAATATATAATACAGGGTAGCATTAAATACTTCGTATTATCATGATGTGTGTGCATATATAATATAACATAGCTCCGGTGTGTGTAGAATACACAAATTCTGTCACTTGCTTTCTTAACATGGTGTCAGAGCTACTTATTTTCATCATTTCTAAGACTTATAGTACTTCAGGATTTGGCTCCTCTAGTGCGATGAACTGTAGAATGAAATTGAGGAGGTATAACAATTAATGAATTAGTATCGTAGTACTCCTTATGAGCCACTGTTGTTCTGATTTATTAAATCAGTGAAGAAACTGTGGCCCTTCTTATGTTCTTCTGTCCTTGACAGTGTTCAGTAGTTTTTTATGAAAAAATTCACTGTATTGTTGTCCTGTAACATGCTGATTACTGAATCATTGTGTGACACATTTTCCTCACATAGCAGACGTTCGATAGATGTTAACCGATACAACATGGTTCTAAATTGCGCGGGTCTATTTTATCATTGAATACTTTCTTTTTTCAGGATGGAGAGGCTTATGCGTACTTGCTTAATGCTCTTGCTCCAGAAACTGCAGGCCCATCTGCCTTGACCATAAGTGATCCGACAGAAAGAGCAAATATGGTTCTTGAGCAGGCAGAGAGATTAGATTGCAAGAGATACCTCACTCCAAAGGACATAGTTGAAGGGTCACCTAACCTTAATCTTGCATTTGTTGCTCAAATTTTCCAGCATAGGTATGGTTACTTTTAGGAGGTTGCAATTGTGCTAATCACTTTGTTGCAAATTTATAAATTAAGAATATTTTGGGGCATGCTTCCAAGAACCTGCTACTTTTCCGTTGCCTTCTTTTATTGGGAAAAGGTTAGCACCTCAAAAAATAATTAATGGCCTTTTGAGTATCTTTTTTTCTAATGAAGGGCTTCTTAGTATCAGGTTCATTATATCTTATGAGTATAGAACGGTTCAGATTTCTTTCTTTTGATTGTTTCCACTAGACTAGAACTTTCCCTTTTGGAAAAAAAGAGGATGAGGTAGTTGATGTGGCATACATATCACATAATGGGTCACCCTTGTTGATTCATTTCATTTACTGGGAACAAGTATCTGGGAGTAGTGCAGTTATAGAGTTAGGAAATGTATAGAGGATGGATCTTTAGCTGATGGAGATTGTGGCTTTCATGTGTGTAGGAATGGGCTTACAGTTGACACGAATAAAATGTCCTTCGCTGAGATGATGACTGATGATGCACAGACATCTCGGGAAGAAAGATGCTTCAGACTCTGGATTAACAGTCTCGGAATTGCTACTTATGTCAATAATGTTTTCGAGGATGTCAGAAATGGGTAGCTTTTCCTTTCATGTTCACATTTGTCCTGTACTTCTGCCTTTTAATTTTTTCATTGAACTAACTGCTGGTTATGGATTTCCTTATTTTCTTTTTCACAGATGGGTTCTATTAGAAGTTCTTGATAAGGTTTCACCTGGATCTGTCAACTGGAAGCAGGCGACAAAGCCTCCTATAAAGATGCCATTTCGGAAAGTGGAGAATTGCAACCAAGTTATAAAAATTGGGAAGGACCTAAACTTTTCCTTAGTAAACGTTGCTGGTAACGATATTGTTCAAGGGAATAAGAAGCTCTTACTAGGTAAGTTTCTATGATTTTCAGATTTATGATAAATCGATATTGTTGGTGAAGTCGATATGTTTGTGTCATTGTTGGCTGGCCGGTGCTTTGTTTTATACTGCTACTATTTCTTTCTAAATCAATATTATAACTGAAGATAACCAATAGGCCAGATATGTTCTTGTTATTTCATACGAGGAACATTCATAATTGTTCTCAAACTATTGCAGAACTATATATTAGACCTTATTTCCATGGTGAGTGTTGATGTAGAAAATCTGATTTTCTGCTAAAAAGAATATCGTAAATTTTAATTTTATTTATCTAGATGATAGATTGACAATTCAATATTATATTTCAAATTGAAACACCGCATGGAAACCAACTCGAAACTGCAATTTTATTAAGACAGTTTAAATGAGAAGTTACAGAAAAGTAGGAGCTGTGTGTCTGTATCAGGCGACTCTTGATGGATTTGAGATGACAATTTCCTTCCCCCTTTTTAGTTCAAAGTTATAGTGGAAGTTAAAAAAACAGTCTTTCTAGGAAATGTTAAAATGAGATATCCTTCTTCTGTAACATTATAGATGGGATGTTATGACGAAGTTCTGTTGATCGGTCATTATCTTGTTCAGAGCTGTCTCATTAAATTTTGAAACTGATGGGAACTAGAAATATTATAACCGAAGAATGGATCAAGAGCCTATTTGAGAGGTAAGATTTACTCGCAGACTAGGTTTTGGCAACCTCCCTGCCTTAAGGCCTCACAAAAACTTACTAATGACTAGCTACCCTATTCTATACCTTTCTCTCTCTTTATCATCGTTTTTAACTGTTTCCCCCTCCTTGCCTGCACAGGCAAGGTTGTTACAGCACAACTCCCGTTTCTTCCCCCTTCCCCTGTTTCCCATGTGTTATCTAGCATAGGAGTGTCTAACAGGAACATTCATCTCTGTTTGTCCAACAGCTTTTTTGTGGCAGCTTATGAGATTTACCATGCTTCAACTTCTGAGAAACTTGAGATCACACTCCCAAGGTAAAGAGATTACTGATGCTGATATACTAAACTGGGCGAACAACAAAGTGAAGAAAGCCGGAAGAACATCTGAAATGGAGAGTTTCAAGGTAATAAAGCAGAAAATTACCAGTTCTGAGTATACTGATATTGACATGTATGCATATTATCTTAAGGTGGCTCCAAAACAGTTTATATTATGAATTCACTGTTGAGAATAATATGTATGCATTTGCATATATCATATTTGGTACTCTTAATTTTACATTTATACAAAACAATTATCAGTCTTAGATATGTGTTCTCATATTAAATGACAAGCATTTGATATCTGCTGATAGTAAAAATTAATATTGTTAAAGCTTTAGAATAAAGAAAAGAACTATTCAATGTTTCACAAAAGGGGCAGTGTGCACAGTGGTTGCTTTGATGTTTGGACTCCAACACATTTTATTTTTTTTATCAGGATAAGAATCTTTCCAACGGAATTTTCTTCCTTGAGCTTTTGAGTGCCGTGGAGCCAAGGGTGGTCAACTGGAGTTTAGTTACTAAAGGGGAGACTGGTATGTCAACTTTGCCACACCTTCAAGAAATTGAAGCTGACTTGATCAAGCATTTAATTTAACATTGATGTGATGTGATAGTGAATATGTTATCTTACTAACAATAACTGAAATGTTAAATGTAATCTGTTGTACAAATTACAGATGATGACAAGAAGTTGAATTCAACATATATAATCAGTGTTGCCAGAAAACTTGGATGTTCCATTTTCCTGTTACCTGAGGACATAATCGAGGTAAGGCTGTCAATATTAAATTTAATTTTAATAGTAATTTTGCTAGTGCTCCATGAAAAATCAACTTCATGGTTTTGTTAAGTTTGGTGAATGTTATAAAATCAACTTCAATGGGTTGTTCAGATAGAATGTATTAAGTCTTGCCTAGATTATGCCATACTCTATTGGGCTGAGAAATTTTATTTTTGTGGCTCAAGCTTATTTTGCATTTAACCTTGACAGGTCAACCAGAAGATGATACTCACTTTATCTGCTAGCATCATGTACTGGAGCCTGCTGAATTCTGAAGAAAACAGCACCCCAGAAACATCGCCTGTAGCTTCAGCAGATGGCGAACATGAAACAGATTTAGTCAACGAGGTATCCGATTTAGCTATTGATGATAATGCTGCAGAAAATGCCAGCTCTCCTTAAGCTGGCAGCGTGAATCTCTGTCGACATTAAAGGATCTCTGTCAAAAGGTTGAAGCAAACCACAAAATGAGGGAGAAAAATTCATTTTTGTTTATAGAATAGAAAGACGAAGCCGGCCTCTTGGTGCTCGGCGCAAAAGAAAGAGCTTATATTTTTTTTATGAAGAACCACAGATAATAGAAGGATCTTGTAAAATTTCTTTTAGAATTTTTTTGTACTTTAGGTATATTCTTTGACGAAAATCGTATGCATTTTATTCCCAATAATAAGAAAAGGGAGGAGGCATCAGTTTATATCGACCTGATAGCCAAGATTACTCCTAATCCATGCTTGCACTCCATTTTAGAGTGTGGTTTTTCTAGTTCAGGTCTGGAATTCAAGTATAAGGCAGATAGTTGGAGACAATGCATTTCAATTTCTCTGTTTTCCTTCAGATGCGAAAATATTCTTAGTTTCTTTTCTTAACTTGGTTCTGAATATTGCTTACAGAATTTTGAAATTGAACTGGTTTGAAACTGAAACAGAACATGTGTATTGTGTACACAACTCTTGCTCATGTTGATCATTAAAATGATCTTTGTCGATGTAAATAAAATTGTTCCTTGTAGATTCTATGTAAGTTGTAACCTAGTAACTGTGCAGACTTTAATTGGCCATGACTACGGTGCACAAGTACTGAGAGTATTGCATCGTACAACACCATTTATCATATTAGGTCAAAAAGGTCCACCAATCTTGATGGTAAATCATCCAAACTAGATCTACTCTCTTTTCTTCTTGTTTCCCACCCTCTTCAAACCCACCTCTTCTGACTCTTGTCAACTCCACCACCTTCATGTGAATCAAATTAAGCACCTTTTTTCTGTTTTTTCTTCTTTTTTTATACTCATTTTACATTCCTCCTGCTTCGTGGTACGATTAATTTTCAGGGCAAGAGAAGAGTGAGTGGGTGATTCACCACTCAACTATCCTTTCTCTGCCATCTAACTATCCAACGACTACCCCCAACGTCCTCAGCTGTGGGACTACGAGTAACCTTTGTTCCTTCAAACTCTTCACGTATGACATTTTTGGCAAGCACGTAATTTACATGAGGTGTGGCATCCTTGAGTGCCCGTCTACAGATTTATGAAGCTTCTCCTGCCAAGATTAGATCCATCTGAGGGACTCATTTTTGTTTATAAACGGAAAAATTATTTAATAAACACACAACAGAGCATGGGCAGATGGATTAGGAGGAAAAATAGGTGTATTAAATGAAAATAACTAAGATGTTTTCTTGGTCTAAAAGATTTGTGTTTTGTTTCTTATAAAAAAGACCTGATGAAACATGCATTAATTGTTAAGTTAAAAAAAAAAAACAGCACCCCAGAAACATCTGAAGAAAACACCCCAGAAACATTGTATGCACTTTTTCCCAACAATAAGAAAAGGGAGGAAGGCATCAGTTTTATTTTTTGTCTGATAGCCAAGATTACTCCTGATGTGTGCTTACAGAGATGACATGTCTGTACACCATTTTGGTGTTCTGGTCTGGGATTCAAGTATTATGGTAGATAGTTGGGGTTGGGACGATACATTTCAATTTTTCTATTAACTCAACCACAAAGATACAAGAAGGATGGACAATGTTGAGTATTGCGTATCATCGACCGACTAAGATGGAAGCGTTCAATTCACCTTATTAATGATAATTGGTAACTCTTCAAAAAGGACATTTTTTCGGATATGTAATATTTCTATTTCCTTCATTTGTTGTATTTCAATTATAAAAAGAAGTTTTGTTGATCTGATTGTTGTACTTCAATCATAAAAAGAAGTTTTGTTGGTCAGATATATTGGTGAGTACTTCATCATGTGTACTTTTAATCGTTTTTGAAATATAGTTGTACTTTTAATATATACCAATTCTCTCGTGATATTTGAATCAGATTCTTCAAAAAAATGCAAAGGTGATGAAACTTCAAGCTCATAGAAAGTTATATTGTTTGTCATAATTCATGAATATTTTCATAAATAAACTTATTTGTGGTAACATTTGCATGTTGCTGGGTTTTAAGCGTGAATGGTCAAATTTGTGACTGATTATTTCTTTCATTGCTTATGGTGTCTCTTATTCCTGTGGTCCAGAAACCATTTATGTTGAAGGGAAATAGCCGTTATTATTTGTTTTAATTTCCACCCAAGTAAAATTTTAATAGAAAATAATAGGACGCATGAGAAATACATAGGATGAGAAAAGTAATAGCCGTAATTTTTATGTTCAAATAACACAAATATATTTATTTTGAATAGTTAAATCAAATATTTTACATATTAATTACATCAATCAATTTCAATATCAATAATTATTTTTTGTTGAAAAAATATGAATAAATTTTATAAGGTTAAAGAAGATAACAAAGATCAGAAGCAAATAATCGTATATTTAGAGGATTAAAAGCAAATAATGAATATGATCTCGTACTACAATATTTCCATTGGCCTTTGGTGTTTAATTACTCTTATTAAATCAAGGTTTTTAGTTGAGTTGCTTCTGTTGGCCATTCATGTAACATTTGTATTGACAAGACATTTTGTTATTGTTATTTGTTGTGTTCCCGCATAACTGGAGCAGTTGAAGAAAAAAATAATTATAAGTTGAAAATCCAAGCTAAGTTCCTAAATTTTGTCTATCCAGAAAAAAGAAAGTCACAAAATCAAGGTAAATATGCAATACAACTGTTTTGTGATTAATATCTTGACCTGCTTACACCACATAGGAGATGTTTTATAGAACCTAAGTTAATATAGTAGCCCATAGTTTTAAAATCTTGTTAAAACAAAGATTCCTAAATAGCAGAAGGTAAAAGATAAAATTTATATAGATTTCATATGGTTCAACAAATAAGTAAAAAAACCATTTACAAGACAATATCTCTTTTATGTCTTTATCTTTGTCCTCAATTTTCCTGTCGTCATTCCACAATGCACCCACATTTTTTACTACTTTGATACTATATTACTTACTCCGGTGAATTCATTACTTTGATTTTTAGAGTTTAACTAGTTACAAACCCGTGCTTCGCATTGAATAACATATTTTTTTAAAATTTAGTTTTGAAGGAGAAATCTTATAAATTACAAAAAATTGTTGTCCTTTATAAATGTGAAAATCAAAGCTGCGTAAACCAAAATTTTGCAACACAGAGCCTAAAATACTACATAAAAAATAACATAACAACTATTATAATATCTTATTCCTTAAAGTTAACCCGAACGCAAAATTTTGCCCAAAATTTAACCTAACTTCTTTGCTTAATTTTATTGTATTAACCCTATTTAATTTAATCAAAATGTTAACGTTAATTGTTAGGGAAATCAAAATAAACAAATCGCTTCTAATTTTTCTCCTTAATTTTACTAAACAAATTATATTAACCCTAGATTTAATTTATGCAAAATGTCATCTCTTATCTCTTATTTTTAAATGTTAACCCATGACGCAATATTAACCCTAGATTTAACCTAATTTTTTCGTGTAACTTTACTATATTAACCCTAGAATTAATTTATGCAAAATGACATCTCTTATTTCTAAATGTTAAACCGTGATGCAATATTAACCCTAGATTTAACCTATTTTTTCGCGAGACTTTACTATATTAACCCTAGATTTAATTTATGCAAAATGTAATCTCTAATTTTAACCTAATTTTTCCCTCCACACTTTTGCATTTAATGTTTATCTAAAGTAAAATAAAAGTATGTTCCCAATTATATGCTGTTTTTTTGAAAAGGAATAACCGTTAACCCGTCTAGCTATACTTAACTTAATCTCTTACTTATAAATGTTAACCCGTCTTGCTATACTTAACCTATTTTATTTTATTTCTTAAAGTTAACCCGGACGCAAAATTTTGCCCTAGAATTAACCTAACTTCTTTGCTTAATTTTACTGTATTAACCCTATTTAATTTAATCAAAATGTTAACGTTAATTGTTAGGGAAATCAAAATAAACAAATCGCTTCTAATTTTTCTCCTTAATTTTACTAAACAAATTATATTAACCCTAGATTTAATTTATGCAAAATGTCATATCTTATTTATAAACGTTAACCCGTGACGTAATATTAACCCTAGATTTAACCTAATTTTTTCGTGTGACTTTACTATTTTAACCCTAGATTTAATTTATGCAAAATGTCATCTCTTATTTCTAAATGTTAACCCGTGATGCAATATTAACGCTAGATTTAACCTATTTTTTCGTGTGACTTTACTATATTAACCCTAGATTTAATTTATGCAAAATGTCATCTCTAATTTTAACCTAATTTTTCCCTCCACACCTTTGCATTTAATGTTTATCTAAAGCAAAATAAAAATATGTTCCCAATTATATGCTGTTTTTTTGGAAATGAATCCGTTAACCCGTCTAGCTATACTTAATTTAATCTCTTACTTATAAATGTTAACCTGTCTTGCTATACTTAACCTATTTTATTTTATTTCTTAAAGTTATACCGGACGCAAAATTTTGCCCTAGAATTAACCTAACTTCTTTGCTTAATTTTACTGTATTAACCCTATTTAATTAACCATGTTTAATTTGATCAAAATGTTAACGTTAATTGTTAGGGAAATCAAAATAAACAAATCGCTCCTAATTTTTCTCTTTAATTTTACTAAACAAATTATATTAACCCTAGATTTAATTTATGCAAAATGTCATCTCTTATTTCTAAATGTTAACCGGTGATGCAATATTAACCCTAGATTTAACATATTTGTTCTAGAAGTACTTCTTTTAGTAAGTACTTAATTGATATTGTGTTTGACCTAACTTCTTAAAAATGTAGAGAAGTTTGAAAAATGTCGGGTCAAACGATACCTTAATCTTCCACAACGGCAATGTAGAAGCAACTGAATTTGGGGGAAAAAATTGAAAAAGTTAAAAATATAAAAATTGGAAAATAATTAAAAGTTATTAAAAATATAAAAATTAGAAAATAATTAAAAAAAATTGGTTAGGGGAAAAAATGGAAATTCATAGGCCATTGTTAAAAAAAATATATAATATTAAAAAATAAAGAAAAGGTTCTCGGCGTAAGTTGAAAAGAGGTGTTTGTGAAATAAATTGTCGAGAAGTAGTTTTTTAAAGTAACATTCAACATCTTCTGGTCAAAGCTCGTTCCATTCAATTTTATGCGTTCAAAAAAAGTACTTTTTTAAGTAAGTACTTAATTGATATTGTGTTTGACCTAACTTCTCCTTAAAAATGTAGAGAAGTTTGAAAAATGTCAGGTCAAACGATACTTTAATCTCCCACAACGGCAATGTAGAAACAACTGAATTTGGGATAAAAAAATTGAAAAAGTTAAAAATATAAAAATTGGAAAATAATTAAAAGTTATAAAAAATATATAATTTAGAAAATAATTAAAAAAATTGGTTAGGGGCAAAAATGGAAATTCATAGGTCAACCTTAAAAAAAAAAATTCAACCAATAAGTAGATTACCAAATTGCCCCTTATAGGGGCAAAATGGTAACAATGGACATTTTCTTTTATATAAGTATATTGAAGCTTGCTGGGCATTGAAATGAGTTTGTATGTTCTCTGCACATGGTTGAAAGTTGAAACACTCTATATAGCATGTTTGATTTTAGAATGAGTGTCGTTTTAGCCAATTTCACACAGATTAAGGAATGAAATAAAGTAGTCAAATGTCATAGCAATTTTACCAAATTATCCTAATCAACTATTGGTTTGTTTTTCATTAAAGAAAAAATAATACTATGTAAGTAGTGTAACATAGTATTAATTGAATAGTACAACTATTGGTTATTATTGCATTGAAAACTGAAAGTGATATTCATTTTAAAACATTTTTTTTAGCTAAAACGACACTCATTTTAAAACGGAGGAAGTATAATTTTAGGGCAAATGAAAACCTAACCGAAAATCAATTTGTAAGGTAGGTAGATAGAATTAGTGAATTGATTATACACAACACCATATACAATTCAAACATTCATGAATTAAATCACTAAGAGAATTTCAAGAATTAAGAGTTGACTATAGTTTTTACTTTATTTTCACCATCATAAAAAATAATCATTACCAAAGAACGCTTCAAATCCTTTGGTTCTTCTGCCTCTTTTAATTCGTTAATATATATCTTTCACAAACATAAGTTAGATAGCAAAAAAGTATTCTAGTGTATTATGTATACACTATGACAAAGAAATTAACAATGAGATGCATAATTACAACCGTATGTTTTTTGAATGCTGTGATAGTTGGTTTCATGCGATCCGACTCATAATAATTCATTAGTAGAGCTTGTTGAATAATTGAATTAGATCTACCCTCTTCTGGATCCACCAACTTGTTGATAGTTATTATATGCTTTATTTACGTAATAATTCAATTATTCAACAAACTCTACCAATGAATCATTATAAGTCAGATATCATAAAACCAACTATCACAGCATTCAAAAAACAAATGGATGTAAATATGCATCTCCCATTGTTAATTTCTTTGTCATGGTATACAACTAGAATATTTTTTTTAACTACTATTTAACTTATCTTCTGACAAATATATATTAATGAATTAAAAGAGTTGGAAAAGCCAAAGGATTTGAACCATTCGTTGACAATGTTTATTTTTTATGATGGTGAAAATAAAGTAAAAACTATAGACAGCTCTTAATTCCTGAAATTCTCTTAGTGGTTTAATTCTTGAATGTTTGAATTGTATATGGTGCTATGTAATGAAAATTGATTTGAAGAAAAGGTATGTGAGTTTTTGTTATTGTTTAGAGTTTACTGTTGATTGATTTTGAGGAATCGAAAGTAATGATTGTCATTTGTAGATACATTTTTTGTTTGACAAGAATCTAGAATCAATGTATGTCGGTGTTAAGGTTGGATTGTTTGCAAGTATGAAAAATAAAAAAGATCAAAAGAAAGTATATCATAAACTATATCAAAATTTGATAGGATCGTACATAACAAACATAAATATTCTATATTAGGATTAAAAATGATCTACATCCAATATCAGATCATTGCATGTTATCGTTGTCATCCATTGCAAAAAGGCTTAATACATAATTTGATCCCTTAGTTTATTTTTGGATTTCATTTTGGTCCTCTAACTATAAAGTGTTTCAATTTGGTCCAATAATTCTTCTGCCGTTTACTATTTTGGTCCTCTCCGTTGATTTTTCAATAACAGTTAACCAATTGTCCACATGTCATTTAAGATTGATAATCAAGGGTTAGATTTGAAAAGTACACAATGGGCTCACAACATATGATCATTTGTATTTTTCTTGATTTCCCTAAAAATAAAAATTTAAAATCACCATCAATCTTCATCTTTTTATATATTTTTTTGAAAAATTGGCATCCAGATTTTTAAAAATTAAATATTTCCAGAATTTTGTAAAAAAAATTTAAAAAAACCTTTTTTTTGGAAAAAAAAAAACTGACCTTTTCTTTAAATTTCGTAAAATATTTATAATTTCATAAAAAAAAAATTCAAATTTTTAAATTTTGAAAAAGATTTTATAAAAATTCTGGAATAATTTTTTTTTCAGATTTATAAAAATCTGAATTTTTTTATATATTTTTTAAAAAATTTGTTTACAGATTTTAAAAAATTGAAATATTTTCCAGAATTTTGTAGAAAATTTTTTAAAAAACCTTTTTTTTTAAATTTGGTAAAAAAAAAAATCAATTTTTTTTATAAATCTGGAATAATTTTTTTCAGATTTTATAAAAATATGAATTTTTTTTTAAAATTGTATCCAGATTTTTAAAAATTAAAACATTTTCCAAAAATTTTAAAACCTTTTATTCGCAAAAAAAGCTGACCTTTTTTTAAAATATTGTAAAAAAATAAATATTTTCCTTATTTTTTTAATTTTGAAAAAGATTTTATAAAAATTCTGGAATAATGTTTTTTTTAATTTTTTATATATTTTTCAAAAAAAATTATCCAGAATTTTGTAGAAAAAAAATAAAAAAAAACTTTTTTTTTTCGAAAAAAAATCTGACCTTTTGTTTAAAAAATATATAAATGGTCAGTTTTTTTTTTATGAAATTTTTATAAAAGGTTTTTTAAAATTTTTTCTATAAAATTCTGGAAAATATTTAATTTTTAAAAATCTGGATGCCAATTTTTTAAAAAATATATAAAAAGATGAAGATTTATGGTGATTTTAGATTTTTATTTTTAGGAAAATCAAGAAAAATATAAATGATCATATGTTGTGGGTCCATTGTATACTTTTCAAATCTAACCCTTGATCACAAATCTGAAATGACATGTGGATAAGGATTAACTGTTTTTGAAAAAATTAACGGAAAGGACCAAAATGGTAAATGGCAGAAGATATATGAGACCAAATTGAGACACTTTATAGTTATAGGACCAAAATGAAATCTAAAAATAAATTAAAAGATCAAAGCATGTATTAAGCCAAAAAAAAAAAAAATAGTAACTTAGCAAAATATAAAATAACCATATGGACCTCTAAAGTTAATATTGGATCTTTTTTTTTTGTTATCATTTGATTTTCTAATTATATTTCCAAATGAAATTCCAACCCTATAATTCATTGTACGTGTATTTTTTTCATTTGGTGTAAATGTAAAGTTTTTTTTTCACAAAAATTTAAATATAAATTTAATAAATCGATATATTTTTCCAATATCATTTACTTTAAGTGATTTTCGTAAACGTGGCTATCAACAAGGACGAATCCTTTTGAAATGATCGGGTAGCTTTGGCTACCCCAAAATTATTTATACTTGGTCATGGTTTAGAAGTGTTCATTTTATCAACCTGTGACTGGTTCAATTCCCAACAACCATTTTTATATTAATGATTTTTAAAAAAAAATGTCAAAAACGGGAGGAGAGGGTATTGACCCGACGACGCACTACAGGGTAATTGCCCGTTTACCACTAGGCCAAGTAATTAAACATCATAATCTTCCAACATATATTATATATAATGCAATATTTAAGACTAATATATTAATAATATATATATAAAGGGTAATAATCCAGTGTAGTAATTGTCACAACATGCCTTATGGTGGATCAGCCCCTATATCAAGGCCATACTTAATATGTTTCGTAAAATTTAAGCTTAATTGCATTTTTGGTCCCCTATATTTTAAAAAGTTGCGATTTTAACCTCCTAACTAATTAAAATACAAAACAGCCCCTTATGTATCTGAATCATGGCCATAGGTAGATTGAAATGTGTTGTGGAAATTGCAAGTACCACTAATGGTTAAAAAAATTGTGTAGCACATGAAATCAATTGCAATCAACAGGTAGGGCATGCCACTTTATGCAATATTGATGGTTCCTTTTTTACTAATGTTGTAGGCATTAAAATGTGTCTCCGTGATGAGCTCCAGCATTTTGTTTTGGCCAAGATTAAAATATATATATAGGGTGTAATGCATAAAACGATAACAATGGATTAAAAAAACAATGGAAAAAAAAAATTGTCAAAAAAATATTGAATGCATATGTTTGTATTTGAAAAAGAAAAAAAAAAGAAAAAGAAAAAGAAACTAAAACTCAAGAAAAAAAAAGTAACTAAAACATGTGTTTATTGTTTACTTTCAAATTAGGTGACTTCTATAACAAAAGCAACAAAGGTTAAGGTTTAGTGAATGCTCCAAAGCAGTAAAATTGCCTATAGATCCGCATGAATTAGAAGAAAAAGTCAAAACAAAATACTTGGCCAACTTAATTCACTAAATTAAGAGCAACCAACAAGAACATTTCAGCCTTAATATTATAATTTTGTTCTGTGTTGTGTTGTGTGAATTCAGCATTGTACCATTAAATCAAAACTATGTTAGCAGTTTCTCAAAACCCCAACAAAGAACTCCAATTCACGAATGCAAAGGTCAAAGGGTGAGGCGCGAAGACGATTCAGGGATTTCAAGCGAGCAGCAAAATCATGAACATGAACGCAAACAACACGCCACCATTGGAAGCGGGATATGAATGATCACACCTTAATGATTTTACTTATTTTTTGAGTATGTTGTATCCATCAATCTATCATTTGATTTTAATCATGTTCATGATCATGTATGATGTATATTTATTTATCAATGAATTTGTATAGGAATATGGAGTCGTTACATTATAAGAGAGAACAAGATAAATGTTTGGTTGTATGTGAAAGAAAATAAAAAACACAGAAGAGTACGACTCATTTTGCCAATGATAAATAATGTATGTGATCATAGGACATTTTATAAGTATCCTTATAGTAGCACGTGTGAATAATAAATAATAATCTTCATTGTATTGTACCCTTAGTTATGAGTTATGTATGTGACTTGGAGGCAATAACATCTCACAATGAACAAATATACGTATCTGAGTTAGTTAGAAACCAACTAACCTTCTTCTCTACCATCAAAGATAACACTATCTATAATTAAGTGCTATCTTGTGTAAAAATAATAAATAATACTAATAATTAAGAGCTTCCTTCAAAAAAAAATACTAATAATTAAGAGCTATATCAATTTTCTTGTAATCATGGCATACCTATTTTTCCCTTAGAACATTTTCCTATTATTTAATTTGGACTATAAAGTATGAGTATTTTACAATCCAACATTTTTCAATTATTTAATTTGGACTATAAAGTAGAAGTAATTTATAATTAGTCAAAATATATCACTTCAAAAACGTACATGTGAGACACTTAAAAATAATGTAAAAAAATAATGTCTTTTTGTATGTGTGCCTAAACATTATAAATATGGTCTTGTGACTGTAGAATACTAGCTCTTTCCACATATAATTATCATCATGATCATACTTACTAAGTGCTTCTCAAACACAAGTTAAAAAAGTTATAAGTATAAAATATATTTCTATATTGATTTCCTTAACCAATACTGCTGAGGAACTAGTTGGTATTTTCCTTATTATTATGCCACCTAACAACAAGGAAAAAAAAAATAGCCAAGTGTGCTTTGAAATTTTACAACCACCTAGCAATTAAACTGTCCCAACATTTTTAATTCCCAGGAGCTTTAAAAAAATTCATCTAAATAGTTAAATTTTTAACAAGATAACATAAATCAAACAGGCTCAATTGCCTTGGGAAATCAAGGAAGCCATGGAGATTGGAGAATACTTAAGAAAGTAAACCATCTGCTAAAATTTAATGATAATTCACATTATAAAATTAATTAATAATTTATAATGTTTTCATATTCAAATTTACACTTATATATCACCTACAAACATCCTGAAAAACACCAGGGCTCTCATATCAGGCATACCATGATGCCCTGAGGAGGATATAAAGGATTCCACAGATTCAAGGTTTTGCTCGTCGAAGCAGACCGTACTTAGGACGATCACTTAGATGATCGATGGTTCTGAAACATTTCATATTAAAACTAGACATTTCAATGTCTCAAAAGAAACAAAAAAATAAAATCAAGACAAAATCAAAGGGCTATTTGTCATCCACTTTAAGGGAATTTAGCTTTCTTATCCTTTGATCAAGCTCCTTCATGACTTCAGGTTCCTGTTTCTTCCTTTCTTTCGATATTGTATTTGTTGTCATCGAACCTATCTTATCAAATGCCACCTGCAAACATCAAACGGATGATAACAGTGAAACCATAAAGTACAATATATAAAATATTAAAATGAAATCAATTAGAGAAAGATATGATTAATATGACCAATTGAAAATTTTCTTACGGTTAGTAAATCATCTGGATCAAATAGGTGATGAGTGGTTTGATGCAGAATATTGATTGCTTCCCCAACATGATGGGTTAGAAGTAATTGATCTTCCTTCATCTGCAATAAGAGGTGAAAATTGTTGAAAAATTGAAATATTATAGTGCGTATTGATCAGAAACCAAGAAAGAACGGAAAGTCTAAGCTAGTGGTACCTTAAAAATTGCCAAGGCCACATTGAATATAACCTTAGCCCCCTCGTAGAAAATAACATCCCATACTCGCAGCGTTGTCTGAATCAAGGAAAAAGTATTACCAAGGGGAATTTTTTTAAGATTTCGATGTAATAATTTTATTGCAGTGTATTACTCAAACTAACCTCTGACGGTAGACTCTTTGAAAACAGGCACAGGAACCACTCGGTGGTAACAAGGGAAACGTCAAATTCCAAAGAATCCAAATGAGTCGCAATCCTGCATTTCCATTTCGGCAATTTTCAGAATTTACTAAGAAGTAAACATATGACAACAGTTAATACATCACATTAAAATACCTTGGGCACTTTTTAGTGAGTAAGTCTTTGAACACTCTTTGCTCAACATGGCATCCTGATAAGTTGTTTGTGTAACAGTCGCTAACCAGGACATTTTCCAACAAGACAGCAAGCATCCAAAATGCATCTTCTTCGGTTTTCATGACCAGCAACAACAATGCTGCAACATAATTCAAACCCTGGAGCCAAAATATTGTAGAGTCAGTACTTAAGAAGATACATTCTTCGGCATGCATTTATTCATTTTTAATCAAAACAATATTAATCAATATTATTGTCAACTGTAACCAAAGGAATTGTGTTTTATTATATTTTACCTAACTTGAAAATTTTTAAACACTTGCTGAAGCAATTGAGACCAGCAAATGTAGAAGCATAATAGGTTTCATGAATGTAACATATTAACATCTAATCCCAGAAGAAAAAGAATAGAGGTATCATCAATTAAATAAAAGCAGATCACAAACAAAATACATTTTCTGTTTAGATAGCTACCATGAGATATTAAGTAGTGTCAAATTCAAAGTTATCAGACACTATCATTCATCCTGCTTGCTTCGCAAGTGGGGAAAACTTCACAAAAGGAAGGTGATCAGAGCCACACATACCTGACAATACCCAACATCAGAGTCACGGAAAGAATATGCAACAAGAACACGCCTAAGAGCAGCATGCCCCTCAGGTGTGTCCAGCCATGCGTGACCAGGGAAGGTTCGCGGTAGGTCCTGTAGAAATGGTTATGAAAATTAATTATAAACAGAATAAAAGTAACGATCTTTTTGGCATCTAGACAAGTTCAATTCACTCTCAAACAGATATTCAATGACAAATGAACATATAAAGATCGCATCAAACACTCTGATGACCGCAGTCCCTTCTCCAAACTAATGGAATTCACATTGTTGGAAAAGTAGATAAGTAAATCGAAATCCAAGATATTAAAATCCGACCACGATCTTTAAACTGCATCGAGGAGATGACCACGCAGGTTCATATGTTTTTCTGATCAGCATATACTCAAAACTACATTTTAGTTTAGCTAAAACTCATATACTCAAGAACATATACATTATTTACAAGAGCTAAGGCTAACCGATCCCTTTACAAGAGCTAAGGCTAACAGATCCCACAACTATACTAATGGTTGTAAATATAGAGCTCAGAAATGATTCACCTCTTATGAATCTTCCTTAACTCTCATTGACATTCATAACCAATAAGTCTTGCTCATTAGAGGCAAAAAATAAAAGTCAAACCCACAATTATGATCAAAATCTGCAAAACTTTTCACAAAACCATTAATCTAGACAATGTGATTCACAAACATATGATCAACACAAAAGGATCAACACAACACATCAGCAAATACATGTCTAATAAAATGGAACCAAACAATCCATAAGGATGATGATGCACACAAACTTGTGATCAAAATCAAATCCCAATTTCGTGATGATCATAAACAAGCATAAAAGGCGAAGAACTCACATGATCTATCTGTCTAGTAGCAGGGGTAACCTTCCCCTCCACAGCTTTTGTCAAATCATCATAATAACTATCAGGAACCGTGGACTTTTTCTTCGCAGCACCGGACAACGAAAACCAAACCTTAGGCCTAAGAACCGGTGGTATCCCTTTCCTAATCAACTTCTTCAAAGTAATAGCATTAGCCAATGCCGAAAACTTCAACGAAGATGTAAGGGCACTCCCTTGTCCTATGGTTGTATGAAGATACCAATTAACACCTTTACTGGCCTCCAATGCCCACCAAACTCTACCTTGTTGTCTCACCTTTTCCCTTACCTCATTCAACACATTCACATCATCCACATTCCCTTCAACCGTAAATCCGTAAAGGTCTTGAAATTTCACAGTTATATTTGCTCTTCTTGAATGAATACTAGGCCTCAATACTGATATTTGAGATTGGTATTCAAATGCAAGGTCTATTTTGCTTTTTGTTCCATACATTTTTTGTTTACCTTAAACAACACAAAAAACACACAACAGGGTTAAGGTATATTGTGACAAATATTGTCTTTTTAGGACCTTGTCAAATTTGAAACACAACCATGAATTGGTCTATTTAGAGGAACTGGGTCATTAAGATTAGGTGAAAAAAAGTTGAATTTTTAATCAAACACAAAATGGGCTAATCAAGATTTAATCAAAAAAGGGTTAGATTCAAAATTCAAATTTATGGGTCATTGAAAAAAAAATAAAAAACCCTTTTTTGATATCATCAAAAAGATTGAAACTTTGATGAAATTGAGCTGAAATTGTTTCAAGACTAAGCTTGTCTAATGAAAAAAAATCAAATTTTTAGATGAATTATGAAGGGAAATCAAAAGGGGGTAAAATTGAAGAAAAAAAGGGATTTTTGTAGATGAATGTGAATGTAATATAGAGATA
This sequence comes from Medicago truncatula, assembly GCF_003473485.1. NCBI lineage: Eukaryota > Viridiplantae > Streptophyta > Magnoliopsida > Fabales > Fabaceae > Medicago > Medicago truncatula. Next base: position 44,179,351 of record NC_053046.1, read on the forward strand.
GAAAAAGGATCTGAAATTGAGAGAGAAAGAATGAAGAAAGAAGAGAAGGGACAAGAATAAAACCCTAGAATATAGGGAAAAGAAAGAAAATTGAAGAAAAAAAATAGAAAAGAGTGTAAAAACAGAACGAAGAAATAGGTGGTGGTGTTTCTTAGCTGTTTAAGGCTCTCACTTTGGACACAAAATCTAAATATCTTCAAAAGATTTATTATTTATTTATTTAAATTTGTCAATTTGACTTTACTTTCCCTTTTTATTTTTCAGGTAAAATTCAACTTTCATTAAACGTTGTTGTGTTCATAACTTCATGATGTTTTTTTTCCTTAATAGTAGGCATGGCAACAAAACCCATATTCGTGGTATCCGTCCGAACCAAATTCAATTTGGCGGGTTTTTCCCGTTTTGACTGAGTTTGGGTACGGGTATGGATTTTCCCCGATCTCAAAACACGGGTATGGGACGTGTAACGGATATATAGGTACCCATCCCGAACCCATACCCAAACCCGTCCCAAATGTAAAAAATTATTTTATGTTGATATGTTATGTTATTTTGTTTGATAATTGTCATGTTAATAAAAACTATCATTGATATTTAAAGGATCAACTAAATCATTTTGTCTAACAAATGTGAAAGTGAGGTTATTGTTGGATAATGTATTACAACGTTGCTCTTGAGGATGCAAAAAAAATTATATTTTTTATTAAAAAATATTCAATGCGGGGACGAGGATGGGGCGAGGATACCCGAACCCGTCGGGAACGGGGATGAGATTCAATTTCTCATTCCCGTTGGATATGAGTAGCGTAACGGGTAAGTATACGAGAATCGGGTATGGGGACGGGGAAGGTAATACCCGTCCCCACCCCCCATTGCCATGCCTACTTAATAGTATCTTTTTAAATTCCTTTTTATTTTTTTGATAAATTTTGTATGGTGAGTGCATGATGCCTTGCCTAATGTAGAAAATACTTTCAATCTTGAAAACATTTATAAAAATACTTATGTTTTTCATCATTTAAAACCACTAGCATGACTCGAACTCGAAATATTTAGGTCCAATACTTATCTTTTTACTAGTACATCAAACTTTTTAAGTTAAAACGCTTAAATTCTAATTGTGGAGATCAATTTTTGAGTTTATAACTGATAAGTTATTATTTATAAGCTCATATGATTAGCATGAGTTTGTTTGATAACAATACATTTACCAAAAGGTAATCCTAGTAATATGAAGTTTGGTTGAAAAATAAGTAAAATCTTATATAAAATTGTTACATTCAAAATTAAATTCAAGTTTTCCCTAACACATTCTTAGATGGAGTTCATTATCCACTTAAGCACAATCACTTAGTTAATTGTGAGTAAACTCACTTGAGTTGGCTTGATTGTGTTGCTTTAGGACGTTAGAGTAAACTCATGGAGATAAGTTTAAACAAATTAATCCAAACATGATCTAAAGACATTAAATTCCTATAATTCATTCGCCGATTCTATTTTTCTTTTTAGTAATATAGCATGCTGGAAATGAATAATTTATAAAAAAATATAAAGAGAATCGAACTTCACACATTAAGAAGATCGTATTTTAAGGTATCAAACCAACTCAAGTGGATTTCAATTAAAATATAAGTAAATTATGATCAATTATTGTTCGTTTAAAGTTCAAACAATTTATGATTTGATAAAATTAATTAAACATATAAGCACTATAACTTAATTTTAATTGAAATTGAAATACTTATAGTATTTTTGTGACACTTGTTAATATAACGTCTAAAATAATGGATTCAACTATGTTAAAAAAAATATTCATGAAAATAGGTACTGTCAAACTCAATGAATAGTTTTCTTTTGACAGAAAAACCAAATAATGCATGAAATTTAAAAATGGAGATAGTAGCCTCCTGTTCTTGTAACGTGCAGAGGGTTAAGAAAAGCTCTTTATTCCTCTCAAGAACAGAAACGTTCTTAATTATTTTAATAGAATAGAATAATAATAGTGGAAGGGAGCGTCAATAACTCAATATTGACCATTTGTCAAAAAAAAAAAACTTAATATTGATCATGATAGTCAAAGTTCGAAAACAACTTATTTTAAAGAAGAGTTCAGAAACAAATTAAGATGATGTTTGGTTCTATTGTCGTAAAAAGGTTATTTTGAATGAACTACCATGGTTCGGAGACGATAAAGTTTGCATTAGAGTAGTTGAGACGGACACGAAGATAACTCGATTGCATCTGTTCACATCATCATAGTGAATGACATCGAGTAATATTCCTGCCTACCCCTTCAAAGTTGTCATATTTGTCTGCTGCTATTTCGCTTGAGCCGGAATAAATTAGTCACGGAAGTCTCTAAACCAACACGCAAAAGATGAAATATGGTTACGACATAGAATCAGGGGCGGAGCCACCCCCCAGCTAGCCTGGGGCACTAGCCCAGGATCAGCTTCTACTTTCTTTGAGGCAAGCCCAGCCATTACTAGAACTTCTCGCTTTTTCTGCGAATTTTTGTGTAAATTCCGCAGGAAACACATTTCCTGCGGATTTAGGTTATAAAGTGAGGTAATACCTTATGATTTTAGGATTCGCAAGAAGGAAATAACATTTTTTGCAATAAATTTTTTGTCCAGACTCTATAAAATTCCTGACTCCGCCACTACATAGAACGCGGAATCGATACATAAATTAGAAATTGTTAAATAACCGTATTAGAAACTTCGAATATTATAGTGATATAATATAAAAAAAACACTTTTATGATTGTAAAAAAAAAAAAAACACTTTTATGACATAATTTACAAAAACATATGTTAATTGATATGTAGGCCATATGGCTGCCAAACGTTCTAATTGGTATCTTCACATATTAGTTCTGTCTGATACCATATTTATTGATAAATTATCAAAAAGTAAAGGAAAGACTGGGAAAGAAAAGTTCGTGTGTTTTTAATTTTTATTGACATATTTTTGCAATAAAATGTAAATTGTTTAGTTTGAAGGCAATCATGTAAATGTGACCCACACAAAATGATCATTTGGATACGAGGGAAATTGGTATGTGGGACCCGTTTGGTAGGCCCATCCTTTCCTTACTCCAAAAGGAACAAATCACGTGTGAGTGTGAGTACTGGGAAAGAAACAAAAGAGGATCTATATGGATAAGGCTCACCTAAATTGAAAAATTATTTATCTCCTCCAAAAGTAAATCAACAACATGAGAGTTATAATTCCCTCAAAAAAACATGAGAGTTTTTTTGAAGAAAAAAAAAAAATACGCTGATATATTCACTGAATATCGTGTGTTTTCATTGAAGGGATATTGAAAAGAGCAATGCTATATCGACAAAGATTTCAATCTGATGAATACAATCAAACTAGCAAAAATATGTCGAGATTCGGTCTTTTAAATACTATAAAGTTCGGATACTCTAAAATGAAGATGTTCCTTTATCGGATATGTATCAGATACCGATGCTCCGCGGATACTTTCGGATACGTATCCATGAAGAATCAGAATTAATTATTTTAATTTAAAATATATATTTTATTGGATACTTATAAGATACTCGACAGATACACACAGATACTTATAAGATACTTTACAGAGACGTATCCTGGACAAAAATGAAGTGTAAAAAAAATGAGACTGTGTTGTGAAAATTCAATGGAGATGTATATGATTCAATTTAAGATATGAATCACTATAATTGTTGTTCGATAACTAATTAAAAATTATGTTTTTGGTGGATGAAAGTAACGAGAGAGGAGATAACCTAACATATGAATCAAAATAGAATATAATTTATACAAACGGATTGCGAAATCTTATCATACCTGTATCCGTAGTACGTATTCGGGCGATTATAACTATTCCATATGAATGAAATAGTCTAAATACAACCCATCTTGTAAAAATATACTAAAACATTTTATCTGATGAGACACTTGTTTAAATTCACAATTCATCACTTCTTAACATATTTATGCTTTTGAGAGAGAGTTTGTAGGCCATTAGAATCTTTTGAAAAAATAAATAGAAAATGTTATTTTATCTATGTTGTAAATTTTGAGTATATTTCAACAATTTAAATTATATTTTTTTTCTCATGGTTTTAAAGTGAAAAATATAGAAATATATTTTTATTATAAAAACTAGAAAAACAATATATTTCTATTATTTACGACTATATTGACTTTGTTCATGGTTTCACCGTTATTGAGTATGGACAAAGATAGTAGACTTTCAATGAATGAATAAGTAGTCTTTAAAGCGGGTGGCATTTAGGGTGGGTAGGGAGAATACTTTTCTACCATGAAAAAGTACCATTTTTAACCATTGATATATTATTATTTTAAAGGAATGGTTTAGATTCACTCAATTTTTTTCCTTGCAACTTTTTGAAACAGTACCTAGATAAATGATGACAACACAAATAATATTTTTTTTTATAATTCAATCTGGACTTTATATGCTTGATTTTGGGCTTCAAATTTTTTTGCTAAGAATGAGCAACGTAAATAATAAATTTTCTTTTCCAAAAATATTATAAAATTTCAAAAAAAAAAAAAAAAGCTTAATTACACCACAGGTCCTTTAAGTTTGACGTTTGTAACAGATATGTCCTTTAAGTTTGTTTTGTAACAGATAGATCTTTAACTTTGTAACACTGTGCAACTAAGCCAAAAAAAAAATATAAATCAAATCAAAACTTTTTCAAAAATTGCTGGCACCCAAAGTTTTTCAAAATTACTCCCCATTTATTTTCTAACAAACCTTAATTAATTTACAATTTTTTTTAATCACTTGCCGTAACAAGAATTTTAAGCTGTAAATGTTACATGGATGCAAGAAAATGCAATATAGCCGTATAATGTTCTTAGGGCTTCATCGAATTTTTTTCGTTAATTACAAGGCTCGTTAAAAAATATGGTTAAGCTATTTAAGCAATTTTTTTAGCTGCAATTTTGTTTTTAAGCAATGTTATCGGCTTTGTTGTGGAAGAACGGCGGTTGTTCTATATTTTACAAAAATTAAATAAACACACATTGCTGTGCCGGTGCTAACGTAAAAAAAACAAGTAGGAAAAAGGGTATAAAGGTCAATTGAACGACCGAGTAAATGTAGGTGCAGAACAGAACAGAAGCAGAAAGCAATTGGAAGGTGTAGAATCAAGTATTAAAATATGCTAATTAATTTTAGGGTTAATTAAGTTTTTGGTCCCTATAAATATCTACAGTTTTGTTTTTAGTCCCTATAAAAATAAATCACACTTTTTAGTCCCTACAAAATTTTCCGTTAGTGTTTTTAGTCCCTGTTAAATTAAAATTTGTTTAATTATGCTTAAAATTCTAAATTTTTTAATGATTTTTTACACACTTGTTTAAAACATTATAAAAGGTTCCGCCACAATAAATTAGCTCAAAATTTTATTTTTAGGTCCAAATTTTCATTAGTTTTATCTTAAATTTTTGACGTTTTAAAAAAATTATATTTAATTCATTACATGTTAAAAAATTCTAATTTTTTTATAAAAGAGATTATTATAATGTTCTTAACATGTCTGTTAAAAATCATTTAAAAATAAAAAAGTTTAAGTATAATTAAACAAATTTCAATTTAATAGGGACCAACACATACTTTTAGTCCTTGTAAAATTAAAATTTGCTTAATTGTGCTTAAACTATTAAATTTGTAACATATTTTTCACATACTTACTTAGAATATTATACCAAGTTCCTCCGCAAAAAATTAACTTAAAATTTTATTATTAGGTCCAAATTTTCATTAATATAAACTTGAAAATTTTGCTTTTAGAAACATTCATATTTAATTCATTACATGTTAAAAAACTAAATTTTTTTACAAAAGAGTGTCTTACGATGTTATGAACATGTATGTAAAAAATCTTTCAAAAATTTAGAAGTTTAAGCATAATTAAACAAATTTTAATTTAACAGGGACTAAAAACACTAACATAAAATTTTGTAGGGACTAAAAAGTGTGATTTATTTTTATAGGGACTAAAAACGAAACTGCAGATATTTATAGGGACCAAAAACTTAATTAACCCTTAATTTTATTGTTATTTTAATTATGACCTGTTATAACTGCCACATGTCTACTAAAAGTAGACTTTTCCATGGTGGGATAGAATTCCTTCTACCCACCCTAAATGCCACCTTTAAAGCGTATTACCCGTGCGTCATTTCATCAAAATAGAAAGATGTGTCGGAAAAATGGTTGATGAGGATTTTAACTAAAATAATAGGTCAAATGCATCTAAAGGTCCCTTAAATTTTTCGTTTTTTCCAAAGTGGTCCTTTAAGTTTCAAAAGTCCCAAACAAATCCTTTAAGTTTCAAAAGTCACAAACAAGTCCTTTTAGTTTTTGAATTGTTTCAAACAAGTCCTTTTAGAGGATGATGGTGATGATTCAGATGATAGTAACAAAGAGCATTATCCACCATTTACCATGCCTAAAAAGATGACTAATTTTAAGTGGGTGTTAGGAGCCAAATTTGGTACCAAAGATGAGTTCAAGGAAGCAATTACCAACTATGCTATCTACAATAGGAATTGTTTGAAACAATTCAAAAACTAAAAGGACTTCTTTGGAACTTTTGAAACTTAAAGGACCACTTTAAATAAAACGAAAAATTTAAAGGACATTTAGATGCATTTGACCAAAAAAATATCATACAAAACAGGAACCAACACTATAAAAATGGTCGAAAATATCATGATAGATTCTACTTTAGGGAATGTGTCATGAAAGAATAGGTTCAGTCACAACATTTCATGATGAAGCAATATTTCAAACGCTAAATAGAAAAAACCACATGAATTAATACAACTAATCTCCTTATAATCTAATTCTTAATTAATGAAAACAATTCAGAAAAGATGTGCCCATATGCTGTGATAGTGGAAGAGAGCCAAGGAAGGAAGCTTTGGAATATTGCTTTGTGAATAAGTATATGGAATAAGTTTTTTTATTTTTGGCTAAAATATGGTTTTAGTCCCTGCAAATATGACTCGTTTTGATTTTAATTCCTCTAAAGAAAAATTGATTTTGATCCCTGTAAAATAGTGAAAAAGATTTCTTTTTTAAATTTTTTTGCAGGGACCTTTGTAAATTCTGCTTGCGACAACTCCACATATCAATTTCAGCTTTTGTTTGAAACTTCTTTTTGAACTAGATTTCTGCCTACAAAACAACTTTCTACTGCTTTTTCACTATTAAATAGTTTATAATAATCAAAAAGCCATTGAAAGCTGCAATGTAGGTACATGTCTAGTCAAGAAGAAATTTTCAACAAATGGTAAGATTGTTACACAAGTTGTCACATAGTTAAAATTCAAAGTTAAGAACAAGTCAAGTTTATTTTTTTTATATAATAATATAAAGAGGAGGGATATATTGACTCCAAGAGTAAGTCTAAAGAGTTACTCCACATCCTCACCCTTCAATTTATCTAATTTTAACGGACTAGATTTGATGCTTATTAATAATCATGTGACCTCATTTACCTTAACCAATCTCACCACATTAATTACAATTTTCAACTCCATCAATATTTACCTTTTATAAACACAACTAATTTTTTTTTTGAGGGAATAAACAAAACTAATTTTTGGTAAGTTGGTAAAGAAAATGTAGTCCCTAATTATTTTTTACAACCTCCTCTCGTCTGCAATTTGTTCATAAAAAATTCTAAAAGAAACTTCGTTGCAACTATTTCACGATTCACAATGCAAATTACATATATTTTTATTAATACCCATTAGTATGTAATTTTTGGAATATGTTGATGCTTCCATATGTGTTTTTTTTTTTGTTTGGATTATCCACACGTGCTTTTTAGAAATGATTATTGTTGGTTTATTCTTTTTGAGGATTGATCAGTGGACTTTTATGTTGCTAACCCTAGTTTTTAATTAAATTTAACCATGCCTTTGAATTTGAGTTAGACATATGATCTTTTGTCTATTTATCGTGGAGATGCAAAACCTTGGATTTAATTTTTTGACATGATTTAATTTTTGAAATGGTGGTAACAATATAGTAACGTAAGGTTAAGCGTTGAAAAAAAAAAAACTCATGTGATTATTGATATTTATTGAATCAAAAAGGAAATCATAATTTTATTTTTTGAGGTAGAAAAGGAAATCATAATTAATATTCTAAAAATGATTAGGTAGATGAGATGATATGATTATTAATAACCGATAAATCTTGTCCATTAAATTTAGATAAAATGGAGGGTGAGGATGTGGAGTAACTCTTTAAACTTACTATTGGAGTCAATATATTCATCCTCTACGTTAAAATCTCAAGTTAAATTATAAGAGATAACCAATGGTTATAATTATAGAAACACACTGTTTCACTTTGTCATAACACTTTGTTGATACGTAGCTTGAACTAAAAATTTACTCTAGGGTTAATCAAATTTGATTCTCTTACACCTTTACACGTCAATTTAGATGTTTCTTATTCCTTTAAATAAGTGTTAGCTTCATATATAGTGAAAAAAACTACAAACAAAATGCAACACAATTCAAATATCTTGAATCAAATGCATGATATTCAAATAAAAGTAAGTAATATTTAACAATTTTCCTCACACCCCATTCACAATGCAAGGATCGAAAAATAACACTAGATCATAACAGAATGCTCTAATAACACTCAATCAAAATAAAAACACTTCATTCATATAACCAAAAAAAAGTTTCCATAATTAGTTAGTTAAGAAGACTTACCTAATCATTTTAGCAGGCAAACAGAAGGTATACCCGCACATTATTGCATTGCGAAACTAAAATAAAATAGAGCACCGGTAAGATCATGAAATTGCTACATAGGTGACCACCGTCCGTCGGAGAACCGATAACCACCACATCGACAATGTTACCATTGTCAGAATCGTCTCGAGTCATCATTTTATCCTACTGATGAATGCTCAATATTTGTCGTTAGAGATGGAAGAAGGTATTATACTTTCAGGTATGTAGAGTATAGACACACACGTACAAGAAGTTGCTACTATACTATAGTGGAAACATAATTGGAAAATATGGGAAGCATGCATGCATTAGAGAGTAGTCAAGCATGAAAACGGTAGTAGCATTAATTTAGGAATAGTAAAAAAAGTGCATGACTTAGTCAATACATACATGAAACAATATAATAAGAATAAATAATCTTCTATTGAATGACGCACGCAAATATTAAATATAATATGTTAAATGGTGTTACAGCATTGAATATTTATTCATTCATTCATCACACAAGACAAATTGTTCTTGTATTCTGGGCCGGCATGCTTCATACATTGGGCTGAACATTGCTGGTTGGTTGATGTTGATGTTGACGTGACTCCTCCTAAACACTAGTTTTAAGCCGGCTACACCCCCCCTCCAACTTCATGGATAAATTTGGGAATTGGATTTGGTATTCTAATAAAAAATTGTGTGAAACTTTATGTTATTTTACAACATATGATGCATACCAAAAAATTTGATGTGTGAACTTTGAAGGGTTGAAAGTATAGATGGTTGCTCTTTTTCCCTTTACAACTAAGCAAATTGTTCCGAAGATAACTTCAAAATATAATATATTTTTTTTTGTCTTTGGAGGCTTCAATAGATAACTTTCAGAAATTGCATTTTAGAATAAAAAACAATAGAGGGTGAAAATAACAACCATCAATACATGTAATTTATTACTTTTTGAAATCCCATCAAATAAGATTGGACCTAGTTTTATCCTAGCTCACTTAGGCATTACTTTTTGAAATCTCGTTCCTACTTTTCACACCCTGCATCGTATCCTACTACATCCTAAATCGTAGTTTTGAAAATCCACCCCTATTTTTAAAAATAGAACATATATGAAATTAAAAAACATGTTTAATTTTTCAATCTTACACTTTTTATCCTTATAACTTTTTTTTTTTTTTGATAGATGAAATGTCAAAGCCATCATATACCCACACACAAAAAGTAGAGGTGCCGGTGTTTGAATCCCGATCATGACGTCTAACCTAACAGTTTCGACAGTTTTACCAGTTGAGCTAGGACTTATGTGACTCCTTATAATTTTTATATTGGGTATAAATTCATATATTAAATTATACTATTTTAATAAAATTCCGATCTAGGAAGTTTTCATTGACTACATACATCGGTGCAAAATTGAAAGTTCAAGTCAAAGACAAATATATAATTGTAAATTTGTAATGAGAAAGGTTGTCAATTTTTTTTGAGAGGTTAAAATTTGCGAACTTGTCATTGTTTGGAATTGAATTGGTCATTTTAAAGGATTTTATTTGTGAAAGATTTTGACCTCTCTCTATTAAATTAATTTGTGGCTATTTCAACAAACATCATTTTATTTTGGGCAAATCAAATATCTTTAGCGTATGCAACTACAAATTTTTTAAAGAGTGAATCAATATCATTATGTATAATTAGGAATCAAATTGGTTACCGTAACTGAAATCTTCAACTTAGGTTGGGGTGAATGGAGAAGGTTGGGGTGAATGGAGAGGCTTAGAAGTGGAGGAGGTTGTTTCCTTGGAAGGATGAGTTGGTAGGAGAGTGTGTTAGATGGTCATGAATTTTATGATAATGAGTTAATTGCTAATAGCCATATTTTGTAGTTGAAAGGCATACAACATAATATAGCTTTCACGAGTGTAGATAAGTTAAAAAGAAAGAAATAAACACATGTTTCAATAAAAGGAGAAAGATATTCAATCTTTAAGCGAAAATATTAAACTTCATCTTTTTAGTGGTTTAAATGACATACGCTATGTTTGATTTTGACTATAATTATTGGAGGTTTAATCCTCTTTCTTGCCTAATGGCTGTTACTTAGTTTTTTTCTTTTGCTTCATTTTCTTCATTCTTGTATTGGATAACTTCATAACTTTATGTCTTCTTAAACACATCTTGTGTTGGAGACATTTTGGTTTGATAATATAATTCATTTTAGCATTTAAAAAAAAAAAAAGTATAATTAGAAATTAAATTTTAAATCAAATCAAATGATTAAAAAACTCAAATATCTACCACTTATATTACACCATATACGTAGACATAGCCACATACAATTCCCATCTGAACTCTCACATGCATTGCAACAAAGATTGTATTTAATTCACTATACATTAATTGATGTATTTTTATACTATTTTTTTTCTTCCGACAATTAGAAGTTTATTATTGATATGGTCTAACAAAAAGGTTAGCCAGAAAAATTCAAATATTTAAGGTTAGCTAGAGATTATATATAAGTCATCTATAAGCTATGATCACAAGAATTATTGAGCTCCTCTTGGATGTCATCTTCCAAGTCTGCTTGGAAACCGATGTTCACATATGGAAGAGAAGTATTATTTTGACTAGGTGAGAATTGGTATTTGTATTAGGGATGATAATAGTTAATTTGTTTTTGTTAAAATAAAATAGTTCTCACCTCTCCGCTTCGACGATACAAGTGAAGCTTCTTAGACTCTTTCTTACACTTTGTTGTGGGTGCGTGATCTTCAAGTAGAATATGTGGATTTTAAATTTGATTTAAATCTTGTGGTTGATCAATTCGACGGTTAAAACATAGATGTCTTAGAATTCGATGTCATATTAGATGGTTGTAGATATTTATTTTTCTTTAATTTTAATATCTTTCATGTCTAGTTTGTTAGAAATCAATAAAACAACTTATATTTTAACTAAGACAAACACATCTTTAACTCTTGTTTATTCATTTGTCGATGACCCAATATGGATTGAACACACTTTTATCAATCAAATGTTATAATATGTCAAAAAATAAGCATTATTTTGACTATTGAAAAAGCTAAGCACGTACTTAAGGATAGATCGCAACTTGATTATTAAAAAAAAACACATGGCTGCTCATTTTGACTATCGAAGATTAGATCAAATTAAACATCATTTATATAATATATTATATGAATATAAATATATTGAAGGAGCCAGACATACATTATAGTATAGTGGTATAGTACTATATCATATGATTGAGAAAATGGAGAGGGAAGAAGCAAAGCAAGTATCAGATGAAGAAGCTTTGTTTTTTGCCATGGAACTATCAGGTGCTTCTGCTGCTCCAATGGTTCTAAAATCAGCTTTAGAACTTGGCATCATTGAAATTATAGCCAAAGCTGGTCCAAATGCTCATCTTTCATCTTCAAACATTGCTTCTCAAATCCCTTCTATAAAAAATCCAGATGCACCTTCTATGTTGGACCGATTATTGCGTCTATTGGCTAGCTACAAAATTCTTACTTGCTCCATTCAACATCAAGATGGAGATTCTATTGAAAGGCTTTATGGTCTTCACCCTCTTGCTAAGTATTTTGTCAATAATCAAGATGGTGTCTCCATGATTTCTTCATTTCTCATGCAACATGACAAAGTCCTCAAAGACATGTGGTATGATATTATATATATTTCAATTTATTTTCTTTTAGTGGGGACCCATTTTTCTTATAAAGTATGAATGTTATTATGGTTAAATAATCAAAAACTTATCTATATGCTCAAATGTATCACTTTTTATAAACTCTTTTTTTTTTTTTTTTTGTGATGGACATAGTTTGAACCCCGAACCTTACGTATATTATATGCTGAAAAAGACATCCCAACATAACTTGTTGTCTCATTACCTTTTCCTTTTTTTTTTCTTTTGGACTTTTGCACATTAGAGATGCTTCTATTCTCTCACGACTTCATGAATGTACACTACACATGATTAAATTAATTCATATATAAGTCAGGAGACTCTACCTCTGTCACATTTCTTTATTATGTATATGAAGGAAAACTGAAAAGTATGCGTTAAGCATTATTTCATCACCTTGTGCTGCATGATTTAATATTCGATAAACATAAAATTTCTTCAACCCAACACCTCAAAAAAAATGACTAAATGAGTCTCACTAAAACTCCATAAAATGTTAACATTTAAACAATATAATTTATTTTAATAAAATTTATTTACTAAGATCCATAAAAAAAGTGATGAGAGAGTCCTTCTATAAACATTAAAACTCCTATTTCACAATGAAGATATACCTAATAAATTAGTTTAATATTAAATAGGTGAAACATCCACCAATATGAAGTACGAATTTTAAATGTTTGTAGAGAATAATGATTATGAAATGACTCTCTCGTCATTTTTGTAGACCTTAGTTAATAAGTTTTATGCTCAAATAATTCAAGCATACCTAATCATGTGAGTTTTGGATGCTCTAATGATATGAGTACGTTGTCGTTTTCCTTTTTTATGTATATGGAGTTGCCGTGAGTAAAAGTTGTTGATTTTTTTTTACAAAATTCAACTTATTCTAATAAAAAATATCAAGTGCAAATAATTAAAGTATATCTAGTATGTCATATATGACTAGACTAACACGGCATAGTTACAATATTTTTTAACATGTTTGGCCCAGCTTGTTTTTGACTTTGCTTTTCCTTAAGCAAAAGTTTTGTTTTGACCAAAAAAGAGAGTAAAACTTTGCTTAATTAAACACCATATTTTAAAAGCTCAAACTAGTTTAATTAGATGCACATTTCACACTTAAGGTCCTTGTTTAGCGGCAACATCAGTGGAATATTTTAAAAGGTCTTGTTAACGAGTGTTTCGGGACACTCTTTTAAATAAAGTAATTATTCTTTAAAAATGTCAAAATTTTTAATTTTCAATGCACTTTGTCAAACAAACTTTCATAAAAAGGTAACAATTTAAAGTACTTAACTAGTGCCCGGAGCATAAGTTAACATTTCTCGATTTTAAAAACTCAACCTAGTTTAATTAGGATGCTTCTTAAGAATATACAGTATACAGTGTAATGGTGATATTTATACCTCAATTATCATGAAAAGATTGTTGGCAACACTAGTCAAATATAAATCCAACAAATCCTATATAACAATATTGTTTTGAGAAATTAATTAATTTTAGCTAGCATTAGTAATTAGTGAAGGTTTAGATATAGATTTTTAAATGATTTTTTATGGGTTTTATATCACCATAGAATAGCAAAAAGTTATTTCAGAGGCATAACCTTGATTTTGATATGTTTGGGCAAACTTGATTATGAATTTGTAGCTTTTGACATGTTTGGGTAATTTTTAATTTTATTTTTTTAAGGATACATGTTTGCGTAACGTTTAAGTAGTTTTACATAAATATGTTCAAACATAAACAATTTCACATTCAACATACTTTTAACTAAAATCAAATTTACTCAATCAATTCAATTCATTCGAAATTAATTTTTGACGCTAACAAAACACACTTTATTATATAATTGCAGGTACCACTTAACAGATTCAATTCAGGAGGGTGGCCTTCCATTTTACAATGCTTATGGAATGACATCCTTTGAATTCCATAGCACAGATCAAAGGTCCAATAAGATTTTCAACAAGGGCATGTCTGATTACTCTAGTATCATAATGAACAAAGTTCTTGAAACATATTCAGGTTTTGAGGGTCTTGGATCTATTGTTGATGTTGGTGGTGGAATTGGAACTGTTACTAACATGATTGTCTCTAAGTATCCCAACATTAAAGCCATTAATTTTGACTTGCCCCATGTCATTAATGAAGCTCCATCTTATCCAGGTGTGTTTTTATTTCACACTATATATGATCTATGAAGCACGGATACGGACACGGACACTGACATGTCGACACTGCTAATAATTTGAAAAAATTACATAATTCAGTGTAATTACAAGTGTTGGTGATGTGTCGGACACGACACGTGTCAAACACCTGGACACGCCTAATCCGAGGAGTGTCCGTGCTTCATTGTATATGATGAAGGTTTTCGAGTGACATATCTAACCAAAACAAATTAGGCTAATGCAAAGAAGAAAATCTTTTATGAAATATGTAACATTTGATATCATTAGTAATATATATTAAATTCCCCTAAAAAATAATACATTAAATGCTGGGGTAATATTCATTTTGGTCACTGAATGTGTAACGGTGTCTGGTGTAGGTGTGGAACATGTTGGTGGAGACATGTTTGTGAGTGTTCCAAAAGCTGATGCCATTTTCATGAAGGTGATTTTATTGATTTGAAGCTACTTAATTGCTTTTCTAGTTTATTTCCAATATATTTCATTTATTTTGAGAAGAAGAAAACCAAGTTTATGTTTTATGAATGCAGTGGATATGTCATGATTGGAATGATGAGCAATGCTTGAAATTTTTGAAGAATTGCTATGATTCTCTTCCTGCCACAGGGAAGGTGATTGCAGTGGAATGCATTATTCCAATAATTCCTGACTCAAACTTGGCCTCAAAATCTGTTTTTCAAATGGATGCTATCATATTGTGTCATAGCTCAGGTGGAAAAGAAAGAACAGAAAAAGAGTTTGAGGCTTTAGCTAAAGGAGCTGGATTTGAAGGATTTCAAATTGCATGTTGTGCTTTCAACATGTATGTCATGGAATTTCTTAAGAATGCTTAACTTGATATCTTTTTGTGTCAATTGTATCTTTGGATTAATGAAATAAGTTGTTTGTATTTTCTGTTATAAAATAAAAGTTGCTGGTATTTGTTAAAGATCGGTGTTGTCGGTCGTTACCTAATAGGATGATGTTGTCCATTTATGATGAGAAATATCAACCAATAGTGTTGGTTACACATAGTCTTATGTATGATTAGAAGCAGTGTTGGATTGATTCTGGTATATGGTATAAACATTGTTGTGCTGTTCTTGTTTCAATGAGTTTGCCGAAAACTTGTAGTAGTAAAATATCTAATTTCTAA
Source organism: Medicago truncatula (assembly GCF_003473485.1). NCBI lineage: Eukaryota > Viridiplantae > Streptophyta > Magnoliopsida > Fabales > Fabaceae > Medicago > Medicago truncatula. The sequence goes on from NC_053046.1 coordinate 44,195,183, forward strand.
GATAAATCACACTTGTGTAACTTAAATTTTATAAGGAGGAAAAACACACAAGCATAGATGTTTGTTCTTCTGGTTTTTTCACCAATAAGAGAACCTAAATAACTTTTAAATATCCTAAGATATAAAAACATCTTAAGTTCTTACAAGGAAGCTCAAATGCTTCATTTTCTTTGATACATTTTATGCAAATAGCATAAAGAAAGCCCAAGCACAAAAACACTAATTAAAAAAAACCCAACACCATAAACCCTAAACTAAAGCTCTTCAACCCTTCCTTCATAAAACCACATGCCATCATCATTGTAATTATACTCGTCCACATCGCTATCTTATTATTCTAAATCAGAAGAATCCGATTGCACCTCTCATATATAATTGCCAAGAACTTGAGGCCTCAAAACCATAAGTTTCGGAAAATTCTGCTTCACTGACATGGTGTCAAGTTTGACACCCCAACAACCCCTCAAATCCAAACATTCAAGCTTAGGACATGATGAGATGATTTTAAGAACACCTTCATTGGTGATAAGATGGTAGACAATTTCGAGACGTTTGAGCTTCGACATAGTAGAGGCGATTGCATATGCTTTAGCATCTTCGAAGGGTTTTCCCCAAGTATATGTCGGGTGCATATTCCAACAGAACACTTCCAACTGTTTGCAGTTCTTGCCGATTGTCTTTATAGCATTGCTACCAATTTTGACGCAGTAACTCAAATCTAAGAAGGAAATCATTGAAAGTTTTCTGGTTAGTCGTGTAATTGCATAATCGTTCATATTGCATCTGGGCAGTCGCAGATCCCGGAGGGAGCCAGCATTTTTAGCAATGAAAGTGAAACTCTTTCTAGTCCGGAGACCTGAAACGATGAGTTTTCGGAGCGATCCAGAGCTTCTAGCAATCAACATCTGAACCATCCGCTCATTTTTCCGATGCTCGTAAATGCTGTGCTCCAGTCAGTGATTTCTATCTCTTGCCAACAGTAAGGTCCATAAACAGCACTGGCCCAAGATTTGCATACCATTGGGATCATGGTCAATCTTTCACGGAGTGAAAGTTTCGTGAAAATCAGCGCCAAAGTATCGGGGATCAACTCATCCCAACCACGAATATCAGATGCTACTTCCATTTTTCCAGAGAGTGAATAAATAACTAACAAAAAAACAACAAAAAGAACAAAATGGTAATTAAAGTTCAACATGAACAAAGTTTTCCATGATTAAATTCAAATATTTAAGAGATTTTCAAGAATCATTCTAAACACACAAATCAAGAACAAAGAAATAAATTGAAACTTTCAAAGCTGGTTAGAATAGAAGATGAATATGAATATGAATATAAAGAAGCATTTTCACCATGTCTTATGTCTAAGAGGAAAATAAGATAAAAAAAGTGACTGAATCAAGAGATTTGGAAAACCTTTATCTTGATACGCTCCACAATTGTCTCAACCAACAACCTTTGAGGAGAATTATATGGCTCAAAACAAGCATGTAAATTTGACAAATTCTATTTTTAGAAAATTTGATTAAATTGAATGTTAAACTCACCCTTGAATTATTCAAACTAATCAGCACCTAATAACAATGTGATACATTGAGCTGGAAATTAATGTGAATTCGATGCGGATATAATACCTAGGGTGAACTATGAGCTACACCTTAAGAACTATGTAGATTTTATTACTTTCAAAATGTTTCAGCATCTTTAATATATTTTTTTCACATAGTGCTAGACATTTGACATTAATTGTTTGGTTTCTATATGGTGCATATGATCAACTTTTCTTATCCATGCTGGTTATACATTCCATGTTTGATAGACATATATAACATGGGGCAAGGGATTGTACTTAAACTCCCACATAGTTGGACAATAAGTTCTTCGACATACATGTTATAGGTAAATATTGTACTTGAAATGATTTATGTGTGTGGAAACACATCCTCACAAATAGTATCTTGAACAATGAAATACTCTACTTACTTTTTCAAATAGTATTAGGAAGGATGTCAAAGAGTTTGGCTTAAATATATTTTTGGTTCTTTATCTTTTATAAATAAAAAATGTATTTTGGTCCTTTATCTTATTTTTAACATGTTTTGGTCCTTTATCTTTTTAAAAAGATTCATGTTTTAGTCATTTAGTCAGAAATCATGACACAAGTTAACAAAAATTTAATGGCGTGACAACTATGGTGTTAACCCTTACCATAAACCCATGTGGCATAGAACCGGGGAAAAACGACGTCGTTTTTTAGGAATACTAAGAACGAATGTTGAAAACGAATACAAGAACATAATCTTTTGAAAGAGATTTTAATGCGATGCCTTTGAAGGAGAACGATTTTAGCCACGCCTTTACAAGAGATTAAATTGTTGCCAGCATGTTTGACAAGCGGAAGTTAACGTGGGTTTAGCTTCCAACTTTCTCTAACGTTTGAAAAACATGAATCATTTTAAAAAGATAAAATACCAAAACATGTTAAAAATAAGATAAATGACCAAAATGCATTTTTTTTTATTTTTTTTATAAAAGATAAATGACCAAAATTGTATTTAAGCCTAAAGAGTTTTGTAAAAAATGAACGGGGCATTATAACGGCGACATAACTTACGGAACAAAGTAAATAAACTATGGGGTTTTTTACTAGTAAACAACCGCATTGGATTCGTGTGTTTGGAAATGGGACGTTGTTGGTTTCTTTTTGTTTGGATGTAGAGGTGGGATTGCACTTGTATGTAAGGTTGTCAAAATCGGGATTTTGCTTTAGATCGAAAGGAAATAGAAAATTCGAAAATTGTAAAATCGCAATCAAAATTGAAAGATTTTACTCAACTTCTTTTGTAGAATCGATATAGGAAATCGTAAAATCGCAATTAAAATCGATGGATTGTACCAAAACAAAAATAATGCTAAATATATGTTATAAATTGTATACACTCATAAATCACTCAGATTAAATTTCACAAAAATACTTAAATATAAATGACTAAAAAAAATGAACAAAATCCTTCAAAACCCTTAAAAATCCTGCGATTTTGTATGAATTTCATGATTTTGACGCGATTTTATTAGGATTTTGCCTATTTTTAGATTCTGCTACGGATTTGAGTCGTTGGACCGGTGTAACATTTGTTTGAAGATAACATTAATAAGTGGCAAGGTAAGAGATGGAGGATCACTCTCACTCTTTAGAAGCATAAATTGTCTTGTGTGAATGCCGCTTGATAGTTTTCGATTAGGTTACCTCCATGGAAATATTATCGGGTGACAGACAACCCTAGATCATGTCACAACTGTAGAAGAGTTGGGCTTTCAAAACAGGAAACACCGTGAAAACAATAGGAGTGTGATATTTATCAATCAAAGTCTGAAACTATTACGTTAACAAATCAATATATAACCACTACAGAAGAACAAAACAAATAATCTAGTATAAATTTAGTTGTTTCATGGATAGAAAAACTTACAGGCTGAATTAATTAATAATTATAGATGATGCTATCAGCAAGGAACAACGGCCATGTTATGGTGAGGGAAGTGAGAGAGCTAGAGAAAAGAAAGGCGCACCGAAAGATGTGAGAACCCTACTAAATTCCTGTCTCTTTTGCCTAGGGTATTTTATTAATTTTGCATATATAAAAAAAATCTTTTTTTGGGGGGGATGGGCCATAAGGAAACTTATTGAGCAAGCTATATAAATGTTGTAGTCTTGTAACTTGTAAGTATTGATTACTTTTTCTATCTGTTGACCCTTTTGTGTGTTGAACAAGAAAAAAAGAAAAGTAATATGAATATGTTGTGCAGTATTTTAAGGAACAACTCTTTCTATGGTACCATACTTGAAGAAGTTGTAGGCTTAAAAGAATTTGAGATTTTGGATTTGGGTTACAACAACTTTAGTGGACATCTAGATGCTAATTTTGAGCATAATATCTCATTATTGGCAATTTGCTGTAGCTCAATCTTTTTATCACTTCATCTGTTTTAAAATAACTTTCGCTTTAGCATATGCTAAAATTTTGCTTGGATTGATGGAAAGTAGTGGAATGGAGGTCTTAAAGACACACTTTTGTTTTTGTTTAGATTGAATTGAATATATAATTGATCTTATTAACTTTTTAAAATGAAGGATAAAAATAGAATAAAAATGTTTTTAACCCACTTTGGGTTTGGTGGTGTTGCTTAGGACTTTGGAGTGGGTTCTTCCCAAAATCTCATTCAATTCTCTTCGGTATCGATTTTGATGGACTAATTTGGCTTTTCAGAAGAAAAAAAAGAATAAAAAAGTTTAATTCATTTCATTCCATCCATTTTGAAACGTTGTAGTGGAAAATTAGTTCCGCTTCATCGTAAAATATGCAAACACTAGAATGAAAAGTTAGTTTCATTCTACTCCATTCTAGTCCACTCCACTATATTTCATTTTTTTCCATTCTATTGTATTCCATACCATCAACACAAGCAGAGGCTAAGTTTTTTCTTGTTATAGTTTGCTAGCTAGAAAACAATGAGCTCGTGGTTGGTTTCTCTCCCAAAATCAATGAACTGAAAATACTTTCTCAGTTTAGTAGATGAAAATCAGATCATAATGTGTTGGATAAGAGAGAAAAGAGAGGCCCTTTGAAACTCTTTCACCGAATAACACCACGGAAAATCTATTATACAAGGGAAAAACATCTTCTTTTTTTGGAAGAAGCTAAATATCATTATTTCCAACCAGCAAAAAGACGAGCACTCACGTGCAGGGCCGTATCTGAGGCAGAGCGAAGAAGGCGACGGCCCTAGGCCCCAAAAAAATAAGTACGTAATTTGAGCCCCGAAATTTTTTTTAGGGGTCTATTTAGGCCATAAAAAAATTGCTTAGTTTTTTGTATCAAACTTGATGTTTATATATAATTATTAGTTAGGATTAGGACTCAACAATCTTTATTATAGAAAAAGTTGTTTAAGGGTATAATTGGGATAATGAAAATGAAAATATAAACACAATTGTTATACTTTTTAAATGATAAATGAAAAAAACAATCCTGTCATATATTCATATTGTGTTTGTTACATTTTGTTTTTAATTTTAAAATTTATTCTTATTTATTTGTTACATGTGTTATTTATATTGGACATCAAGAGCATTTTTGGAAAGAGAAAAAGTTAGTCAAAAAGAGGTGAAAAATGTTTTTTTTTTTTTTTTTTTTTACAAAAACAAAATAATATTCATTCATTCAAATCGAGAGATTACATCATTCAACACCACTAAAAACGTAAAGGATAAATTTGAGAACAAACTCATAACATCCAAGTTAATAGCATATAACGGCATAATGCCTACAAAAATATATGATAAATTATATAACAATATTTTATATAAATTTTGTGTGTAAATTACAAACAATATTTTATATAAATTTTTTGATATTGATTAAAATTAAAAGTATAGATATTTGTGACTTCCAAATATAACAAACTTAACAAATCATATTTATCTTTTTCATGAAAACAATAATATAACAAATATAACAAAAATTCTTATCTTTTCAATAATACCAACAACCATTCTTTATTATAAGAAAAATTGAGAAATATAGAAGTATAGATATATATAGATTAGAATTACAAACCTTAATGCAACAAAAAGAAAGAAAGATGAGAATTTTTTTTTTTTATCTTATAGTCTTTAAATGGTTTGTTATAGTCACTAACCACCTTTATAGCCAAAAAAAACTCCCTCAATACGCTCATATCATTATTCAGTTGGTAAACAAAATTCTTAAAATCAAATCATCGCAAAAGTAACAAACGCCGTTGTTGAGACTTTTGTTTTTTCTTATACAGCTTTCCTCTACTCGTAACAAAATATCAAAAAGACCAGACACCAATCATTTTAAAAAAAAAAACCATACCGTTAAATTTTTTACGTTGTTTAGGGTTTTGTGTTCTTGAGAGAGATGTGTCCTTTAAGGTTCATCTTAGTGTTTTTCTCTGCTGTTCTGGCAGGTTACTTTGCATGGAGAACAGTTAGTTTTTCACCAAATATTGATTTGGCTTCTAATGAGTCAACCGAGGAAGTAAGATCATTTTTGAAGAAGGAAGATTTTGATTTCAAAAAGGTATAACCTTCAAAATTTGGTTTCTACGGTTGCACATGATGTTTTATCCTTTTTTTTTTTTTTCCTTTTAAAGTAATGTTTATATATATGGTTTGATATTTAAGAAACCAAATTTTGGATATTTTAATCTTGTTTTATTTTTAGAATAATATGTTTTTTTGTTTTTAGATGATGTTTAAATGTTAAATTTTGGGTTTGCATTTTTTTTTTTTGTGTTTGACTGTGTTTTGGTTTGTAAATCACCATAATGATGTTTTGTCAAATTTTGGAATTTTCCTTTTCTTTTGTGTTTTGTATTCAATTCATAGAGTATGTTGATTGGGTTTATAGATGAGGTTTTCATGTTAAATTTTGTTTTGTTTTTGATTCACCAGAATGTTTTTTAGTTGACTTTTTAATTTATTTTAAATTTTAGGATTTTATTTTTTATTTGAACTGACAAATGTTGAATGGGTTTTCAGATGATTCAAAATGGATTCTGGGTTTTCATTGACATGGCTAGTGGAAGGTATCTATGGAGAAACTTGAGGCAAACAAACATGGATGTAGAATACTAGAATTGAAGTGCTCATAGAATTAGAGAATTGTGTTACAAAATCATATAAATTCTTGTAGATAAAACCGACAAGGTCTAATAGAGAGGTTGTCAATCCAGCAATTCCCATAGTATTTTTAGAGTCTAAATCTATGTGTAACCGTTGAGATTAATTTTTTCAAGGTAACTAAGTTTTATTTACGGGTTGACTCCTCTCGACATATGTTTTTCATTGGAAACAACCAGAAATTATTTCTAAAGAATATTTCTATATTTTGTTTATTAGTTTGTACCCAATTTTTATACTTTTTTAAGAATATCTAGCTTTTGTGTTGTTACTGAAATTAGGACATTTATCCAAGCTGCATATGCTTACCATCCCAACCAAATTCAATAACGGCTTCCATGCTCTCAACACAACCACGTTGCTGCTCATAGCAACTGATCCTAACATCAACATTCACAAACCAAACCAAAATGATTATCCAATCAATTGAAAGAATAATATGAAAGTAATCTAATAAAACAGCAAGTGTATACTCATAACAAAGACTATAAGGATTTTCTCATTTGCTCTACTTGTGATACCAAACTATGCTAGTTAAAAAATAAATACCAAATTTCCCCAGTATGGAGTTGGCGCGGCGTAAATGATATATTCGTGATATCATGTCATAAAAGCGCGCTAAATGGATGACACACTTGTTTGACACATCATCACGAGTTACCATTTCAAGAACCACACTCATCATATAGTCTAAATTGTGAAGTTTGGTCATATTTTGTTAACAGAGGCGATTTGTTATTAAAATCTAACAAGTAGGACAAATGGTACAAAAAAAAGGTCACAAAGGCTGTGATGTGTTACCCTCGCATACTTGGTAACTGTTTACTCTTCACCATAATAAACTATGATATTTTTTTCTTTTCTTAACGCAAACTATGTTATGACGCATCCTAATAAAATATACATTTTACAAATTCTTCTAAAAAGTAATACTTCTATCACTAAAGATAACTAATACCTTGACGACAAAAAAAGATAACTAATACTCATTTATATATTCAGATCCGTTTGAATTAGACTTGCTTATGTAAAACAACTTATGTAAATAAATAAACTTTTATGTATTATTCATACGTTTGTCATTGTAGTTTATAATAAAATATTTATTAACATAAAAATTTATTTATTTGCGTAAGTTGTTTTGCATAAACTCAAAATAAGTCTAATCCAAACAGACTCTTAATGGTGAGGTGCTAATTAGTTTATGGGCTATGGTGGGGATGAAAACGTTGGCGAGATTTAGATCCTATCATGTTTGAGATAATGGGAGAGGCTTATCTCACCATCAAAATTCAATGATTTCTACAACTTTAAGTATAGTCATGCGAAATCTAATGAATTTAGTTGGTAAAATCATCAACATAACTCTTCCAAGTTCCAACGATTTCAAACATGAAAGGATTCAAATCCGTTATGAAGATCTTGGCATGTGACTAGTAGAGAGTGCTCCCTTTTTATAATACCATAGTGTGTATTTTTCTTGCACTGTTTTATTCTCTAACTTGTCATTTTATGCAACCGTTTCTTTTCTGCTCCCTTTAATTTGTTTTTTTGTTTTGTTGACTGTCCTTTGTTTGAAGCAGCACGCAACACTGTGTGTCCCTCCATAGCACGCCACTCTTTTACTGTTTTTGCACCGTCGGATCAATCAAACGACTCAGAAACAGCCACGTGGTACTCTCTTTATATTTAGACAATAAAATATTGTGAAACACATAATTCACGTGAGAGAGAACTCTCACATTTTCACACACATTATAACAATTTACAACACAATGATGACAGAAAAATTATGAATTTGTTTCGCTCCTAATTTGAAACTCAAATTCATATCATAATACACTCGTAAAATGATTTTCCCTTATTTATACAAGCATTGAGTAGTACTCACTCCCTCAAAAATTTCCTCTACTTTATTTATTATTATTTATTGAACATTAAAATTTATTTGATAATGAAAGAAGTACAAAAAAGTACTTAACTCACAACTTGTGATAATTACAAGAGGTACTTGTTCCACAAGAAACCCACCCCTCTAACTTCAAAAACTTGAATAAAGAAAAGTGTTTGTTTACCATTCGAAATACAAACACACCCACCACCCCCACCCCCTTTTCCCTAACAATAAACCAACTTAAAGAGATGACTTTGACAACCTCTACAATCTCCTCTGCCACCCTATTCTTTAAAGAAAAAGTAACCCCATTCCACACTTCTTAAATTTCAAATTGTGCATGTCAAATTAACGTTAAGCCCTTTCGATGTTTTTTTAGCCAAAGAACACAAAGAAAAATAGTCAAGGAGGGAGACTACGGTACCGGGTAAAATCACCCCGTTTCGATCCTATTGAAAATATAATATCAATTTTTTCCCACAAAAGGTACACCTAAGTGATCCAATTGAAATTAGTGACCTGGAAGAATTGAATGTTTAGTAGTTATTTAGACACTGAAATAAGTGATTATATATATATATATATATATATATATATATATATATATATATATATATATTTTTTTTTTTTTTTGAAGGAGAAATAAGTGATTATATATACAGCAACTTTTTATATATGAAATGGAGATAGATCCATGGTTGATTTAGAGAGAGTTTTAATCAAATTCCAAGTGTTCCAATGATTGTTACTTAAGCATTAAAGCTTTTGATTTCTTCAAGGCAATTTTTTAAAAATAAAAACGTGATTTAACTCCTACAAAAGATGCGGATCGAAGAGATGTGTAGATATTATTGAAATTGGTTTTGAATGAACTGATTGTCTAAAATTGATTTTTATTAAGACCGAATTTTTTATGTTTGGATATTTTATGTAAAAATGAGGTCAACAATAAATTTGAGTGTAAAAATCATGTTTACAATAAAAAATTAAAAACTCTAACTTCAAGTTAAAATCATAGTTCGATAAACAAAAGTCAGTTCCAATCAAAATCACTTATCAAGTCTAATCAAAATCGCTTAAACATGTCAAAATCCTTTTTTTTTTTTTTTTTTTGTCATAAATCTCTTTTGATTCTCCAAAACCAAAAACCAAAGAGACACTATGTATATGTGGGAGATGTAAAATTGATTTTGACATGTTTGTTTGATTTAGAGTAGAATTGATTTTGCTTTCTGAATTGATTCTAACTTAGCATTTGTATCTTTTGAGTATAAATGTGATTTTTCTATTAAAATCTATTGTTCAACTCATTTGACGTAAATATAACCAAACATAAACTACTTTACATATTGAACTCACATTTTACAAAATTAATTCATCTAAAATCAATTTGTTCCGCAGAGTATTGAAGATGTTACTCAGTAGTAAATATCTGCACTTGCAAGACAAGGACTCAAAATGATTAAATAAATGTGTACTTGCCCTAACAAAATTCGTATAAAATCATGTGCAGTATTTTGCAATTTGAACTATATTGTTATGCCCTAAGAAAAGTGATTTAGAATGGACCAAAAAGTGATTTAGATACTTCGTGTTCCTACCTAATTTCCACTTTGCTCATCACCAACGACATTCTGTACACCCAAGTTCATTTCCACCCATCACTCAAATCAAATGTTGTCGTTTTCATTGTCCAGGTTTCATTATTCTTCTTTGAATCCCACTTTTCCGATATAGAGAATTTCAAACAACACCTTAGAGCTAGAAAATATCAAATTCCATCCATCTTAAAAATTTGTTCAAATTTTGAAAGTTGGTTCTTATATTTTTCAAATTTTAAAATCATGATTTTTCTATATATTCTAGTTTTTTGACTCTAAGTTCTTACACAACATAATCAAAAGTAAATTAAAAAGTATAAAGGTTTTGGGAAAGTAAACTTTTTTTTGTTGTTGTTTAAGGAATTGGGAAAGTAACCTAGATTCTTTAATGGTAAAGTATCGTCAATCAAAACTACAAAAATTATCAAATAATCTTTATAAAACATAATCCCTCGTTCAAAAAAAAAAAAAACATAGTTGGATATTTTGTTGAAGAAATAAAAGATAGAATCGTTATAAAGTTATAAACAACAAAAAATATTGGTATGAAAATAGCACAACTCTAAAAATATAGAATAGAAAACAAGTAACTTATCTATATTTTGATTGATAAATACTTAAACCAAAAAGTTGTGACCTGGTAGAACTATAATTAGATGTACCCAATAAATAGCAACGCTAAATTGACCAGGCAACTAAGTCACTAAAGAAACGTGTTAACTGTTAAACTAAAGTATAGGAAGTAATTTTTTTTTTTGAGTGAGGTTCCATTTTGCTCCCTCACAATCTTTAGAAAAACACTTCCTAGGTTTAGTTTAATTAAATACTTCTCCTCTCTCTTTTAGAGAGGTGGTGGTTTACGGTAGATTTGGTGATGATGATTCTTCTTCTCACTTCAACCTCTGATTCGCTTGGTGCAGGTCGGGAACCATTACATCCACAGTTTCCCTCGGTAAATTGGATCCTGCCTTGCATCAATCGAATCGGAGGCTGCAGTGAATCTTTATGCGGTGACAGACAAGTTTTGTACTTAATTCTGGGAGAGTCTCAATTCATGATGTTTATATCATAATGAGTACCAGAGATAGTTTGCTCAGGTTCGTTTTTGCTTCCTCTATTTTCCTTCTATTTTATCTGTTTTTTCTCTATTAACCACATGTCAAGAAAACAATGTTGATGTGATGAAATTAGCTTTTACTACAGAATACACAAATGAAAATAAATGGAGGGAGCAATAAAAGTTATTTTTAGAATTGATGAATGTAGGCAAACACAGCAACACCATCTTCATAATTAATCTGTGATGCTGACAAGAAATTAGGATCAGCAATAAGACTCTTTTCCGCTCTTGCACGAATACTAAGATAGCTTGACTGTCCAAACACAAAATACTAAGACAGGAAATAAATGAAAGATATCAAAATATGTAGATGATCCACTCAGAATTATTTGAAGGAAATCACAAGATTAAGCAACAGAGTGTTAGTTCCAAGTAGATGTTTATTAGGCGGTTGGGCTTGTTCCTATTGGTTGTTCCAAAAATGGAAATTATTGCGCAGAATTGTAGCATTATAAAAATTATATTTGTAGTTTATTTACATACAGGAAGGATTTGTTCAATTAACAATTCTAATCTGGCTGCAACTGCAAAGCACAAGGCTGAAATTGAATGACTCTTTAAATACAAATCCTTAATAATACTAATCTGGTTATTCAAATGCAATTAGTCTTTGCGTTAGGCTAAACTATTGTGATATTATGGTACTAACCACTGTCATGAATAGCTGTGCTTACAAAAAAAACTCAGAATTTTTGTTACAATACTTTGGTTACAGATTATGCTTAATGCAATACTTTAGAACTGTAAATTTCAACAATACTAACATGTGCCACATTGGGTTTGGCCGTCTTCTATAATAATTCATTAAAATTTAAAACAGATTCGCACGACAGTTCGCTGAGACTTAATCTAATTGTATGCCACGTAGTTATATGCTGTGGACCAAAAAATCCGTCAATTTTTTTGAATTTCTTTATTTTCTACTTGCAATATCTTATACAAATACAACTATGCGTAATTGTTTCTTAATTATTATTCTGATGCTACATTAGCATTCGTGTTACTGCTCTTAGAAACTATTCCTTTCTTTACGCCATGAGTGAAACTATAGTTCAAACACACATTTCTCTGATACATTTGCTGCACTGTGCCCTTAATTTTTCTAGATGTACCTGTGGCTAATATAACCATTTGTACAGAAGTTCTTATAACTCGTCGTGCGAGGGGTTTTCATTCTAATTCATGATTCGATGTATCTGTAACAAAAGAATTGATTTTAATTCATGATTAGTTATTGGCTTACATGTACTGCTTGTTTAAATGGAGAACAGACTGCTGATATTTTTTATTTTAAATATATGCTGATTGGCTTATCATGAGGTATATTTGGCCAAAGAGACCTAATTTTTGCAGGTGTGGGTATTTTTTCGGGCTGCATTTTTATAGATAGTGATGCTGGTTTTTGACATTTATAGGCTTCTTTTTGGGGTTTTTGTTAGGTAATCATTATTTGTACATTAAACTTGTTTTTATTCCATTCTTGCACCATCATTGGATTTTGATACTGAGGCAGAATCAATGCACTGATGCAGAGAATGCATTGGATATGTATAAACTCAATGGACTGTTTTTTGTCATCTATTCTATCATTTTCCATTATCTTATGTTTTCCAATTACGAATCTCAGCATCAATGTGTGATCCAGTGGCTATGTCACTCAATGTTTCAAACTCTAATACAGATTGATATGCAAGTTGGTGTACAACTCACCAAGATCAAGGGCATAAGAGGGTACATTAAGGCATTTGGTGATTACTAAATGATTCATATGGACATAAAAATTGAAAATGCACACGGAATCGTTTTTATGCAACCACCATCATAGCGCTCAATGCTCTCATACCATAGAACAATCAAAGAAACAAATATATACAAAAACAAAGGACGGTGGTGTTTAGTTAGTCACATCACATGTATCTTGCATCACAGCAACATCACAGATTGAAAAATGACCAGAAGCATTATTTTGGCTCTATATTGCTATAGAATGAAATTAACAAATGAGTTTTCGTGAAGGCTTTTATTGAATTCCTTTGTAGATTCCACTCTTGATCATAATTCTATACCTATGAGGTGTACAAATAGTGTATTGTATTTATTTATCAGTTACTGAAAATAGTTTGTATATAGCATTACCGTAATGCTATATCTATGAGGTGTACAACATATGAATGCCATTACGTATGAACTTTGAAGTAATCCTATGTTGTAACTTATTGACTTTTCAATCAAAATGTCATGATCATAATCATATATTCAACACGTTTAGAGAAATAAGTGGAATTAATATGTTTATTTTTTCTCTTATTTTCGATGCTGTATATAGATGTAAACCGTATTTTCATGAAAACAAAAGTAGGCAAACTAAACTAAATATCTCCACACACTCTGTCACGCTTGGGCTAAAATAACGTTACTATTTTTTTAAAATCATTATTATAGATAATCTGTTTTTGTTATCTTGAAACAGCCATATGTGTGCCACATTTTACTTTTAGTAGCTTTATTTACACTATATTTACCAAAGAAAAATCCACACTTACAAGAAGTCCAAGACACCTCTGGAAACTGTTTTTTGTACAGAAAACTGAATGCAAGAAACAGGAGAGAGCTCCCAAAGCAATCAATTCCAAACACAGAACCAATCAGGGCTGCAGCTTGACACACCAGTAGAAAACCCCCAAACACAGTCGTGAGCTTTTGACACCGTTTTCATTCGCTGGTGGAAGAAAAGAAAACGGAAGGGAAAAGAGAAAGGGGTAGGCAAGAAGATAGTCATTTGATGATCTTGATGGGATATTACGTGATAGTAACAAGCATCTATATATCAAGCACGAACACAGACAACGGACACAACAAAGACACTAACATGTTGAAACAATTAATTCTACACCTGCATAATCGAGTTCATCTCCTCTAAATGTGAAACAAAACATGGACTAATACTTCCGATGATTAAATATATGATTGGGGAGGTCTACCAAAACAACATTGACCTTATCACCTTGAAATCCTCGTTCCACTACTCTTTAAACCCTACAAACTTTACCCTCCCAATCCTCGCTCCACCTTTGAAAACAAGAATAAGAGAGTGATCAAGTAAACTTATTTGAATAGTGTTGAAGAATTTAAGTAAACATTCAAAATAATAAATCATCACATAAACCTGAGATTACATAACAAGTCGAATTTATCTCAGAGGTCACAGGAGATGTAACCAAGAATAGAAGAAAATTGGAAGAGGAAATGGTTTTCTTGTTTGTTGCTTATATATCATTTTTGTGTTTTGCATGCACAATTCAGCTTTTGAATGAGTCACATATAGGGCAAGACTTATTCTAATATTTTATGAAAAATTCAGCTTTTGAAAGAGTCACTTGCATAAAACCCGTTTATCAGGTGAGAAAAATAAGGCAAGGCCTGTAAATTTTGGGAAAAATTAAACGTTAAAGAAAATTATTTTTGGATAGCCTTGATTTTTATTAACTTTTGAAATAAAATAACTCTAAATTCACAACATTAAGATCATAGTATAAACATAACTTTGTGCTATAATTCCAAACAGAATATTTCATTTTTTTTGGCCTATAATTCATAATAGATTATTTTTTATACTAAAAAGAAAATCATAATAGATTATTTTGTCACATTCATATTCTCTAATACACATGGTTTGTGTATGCATGTTTCACGTGACCAATACTTTAGGAAAATATATATAGTAGTGAGTAATTCCGATAGTAGATTGGTCGGGAATATAGGAAAATATAGTAATGAGTGGAAGGGATATAAGAAAATATGTTTCCTATGTTTCACGTAACCAATACTTTAGGAAAATATAGTAGTGAGTAATTCCGAAGTAGATTGTGGGGCAGCCAGTTGAGTTAATTATGGGACTGGTAGGGAATATAGGAAAATATAGAAGTGAGTGGAGGGGATATAAGAAAATTAGGGTATGTTTGAATGGAGGGTTTAGAAAATGAATTAAGTGGAGAGTTTAATTTTCCTTTTTAAATTACAGACACCAAAATGTTTAATTTAAAATAAAATAAAAACATACATTTTATTGTTCATGATTTAAAAAATAAAAGTGAGTTCTTTCCTTCCTTCATCTTCTAAACTCTTGATCTAAAACACATCCTGAGGGACAATTGAAAGGAGGGAATGAAGTAACACTTTGGAGGAGTAAGTAAGCATGTCTTTAGGTTGGATGTGAAGCAAGAAACTAAGCTAAAGAATGAAGCACATGTTTTTGTCCTCCCAATTGTCAAGAATGTACTTGTAGTTATTGCACCATGAACAAATAAAAGTGAAAGAAGAGAGTTAATAGTTGTAGCTTGTGGTGCAAGTCACTGAATGTAGAACATTTCTCATATAATGTAGTACAACTAGAGTGTAAGTTAGTTACGAGTACAATATCAAATGTGTATATATATCGGTTGAAAAGTCTTTATTCAATTAATGAAAAATTCTTCATTTTTCTTCACTTCTTGATATGGTATGAGAGCCTGGTTGAATATAGTTTACAATTGATATATATATACATTCCAATAGAGAGTTTACAACTTAGATTTTTAGGAATTTAATTTGTAGAGGTTAAACAAACGTCCCTTAAAGTTATATGCAATGTCATACGCTATACTTTCCTTCATATGAGAGTTAGTATGGTGGAAGAGAGGTCAGAAGAAATTATGCAACTTCTTGTAAAGGGTGTGAGTTTTGATCTCATCTCAAGGTGAATGTATTCTCTTGACAACAGCTTCACGAAAGGATTTTGACTCGACATAATCTCTTTTTAGGAGTGTTATAGTTGACTCTGATGGTATTTTTTGTAATGAGCTTGTAAAGTCAATTTATCTCCTTTTTGTTAGATGTCCTTTTTTATGTCAGATTTTGTATCATGTATATTATAAAAAAAAACTTGAATATTCCAACACAGCATATTTATTAGTTTCCACCAGAAAAATATATTCACTAGCCTAATACTCTACCTCTGGTATGATTGTGCTAAATAATGATCTCAAATAAATGATATGATAAATTAATCTAAAGGATTTTAATCGTTGTTTACGTGGTTCACCGACAAAGGACTTATTAAATACCTCACCATATATAGAATTCACCATTTTAAAACTATTATCTAAAAAAATAAAAAAATAAGTTTTGTACCGAGTCTGAACTCTAAACTACTAATTTAAGCTAGACTTAGAAGTTTTATTTTTAAAAATTTCTCTTCAAATTTTAGATAGGTTGATTCAATTATGCATATAATTTACATATTCTTGTAAAATTTAAATCATAAAATATGAAGGAGTGAAGGACAGAAATAGAAAAAGGAAGAGACGAATTTGAATTTAAAAAAGTAAACTTTCATTGAATTGAAGAAACGTAAAATTACAATGTCGATTGTACTTAAAAAAAAGAAAAACAAATTACAGTGGCAAAATAATTGAAATATGCCATCAAATCAAATTTCCCTAAAAATCCTTCCAACGGTACAGTTGTTGTTCTTCGCCTATGCTGCCACCAACTCATACCTCGGCCGTCTCCTTTTGAAATGTCGATCATCGTCATTGTTGTCTTCATTTTTTCTCACTTCGTAATAACCGTTTGATGTTGCGGAAGAACGTGGTCGTTTGCATTCGAGTTTGCATGAACGTGGTGGCTCTTCTTGCATAGGTCGTTGACGGTGGTGTTGATGATGCAAATTGGGATGGCCATTTGATGACGACGGATTTAGCTTCTGCAAAAACCCATTTAGCACATTTGTTATTCTTACCCATCATGAAATTAAATCAAAAACAATAATATATATACTCTTGCAAAAAAAAAAAAAAAGGAATATTTCTAAAAGCAACTTTAAAATCACCAATTTAGATAGTTTATTTTTTATTTTTTGACAAAATTTTAGATAGTTTATTGTACATGTATACTTTTTACAATTTGTTCCATGTGTTTTTATTTTACTTTTCAGCACAAATTCGCTTGTTTCTTGCCAAAAACTCATTATTAGTATAATTTTGACTTTTAAAAATATTATTACAATATTTAAAATAACTCAATTTAGAAATTATAGTAGACCAAATGATTTTTTTTTGACAGAATAGTAGACCAAATCATTAATTAATCGCATTATTGTCACAAAAAAAAAAAAAAAAAAAACTCATAGGTTGTTACATTTGGTTTACTTAGTTTATTTTTTTTAGTCGAAAGAATACATAGTTTAACCGTTAACAAGTTTACTTAGATTTAAAAAAATACAAAGATAAATCATTAAAAAAACTTTGACAGTTAACCCAATTACAATACAAAGACAAAATGCTTCAAATCATGTCCATAAACCATGGTTTGAATAAATATGGTCACGAGAGAGATTTTGAAACGGAGAATCAAGATTTTATAACAGCACTGCACCATTAGCATATGCAGAAATGCAGTTAATCCAATATTTCATCATCAAAATAGGCGAGACACGCCGGAATAGCTCCCTCAACCATTTCGTAAACAACCACACAATATAACTTGATAGATAAATACTATTAACAATAAATGAAGCCAAGAGAAATAACTTCCAAAGACTACAATAATTAAATCCAAAAAAATAACAAATGGGATTATCTACTATAATGATGTTCTTTTGCATGCTTGAGGTTTCTGGACAAACATTTGGTAGAAAACCCACAGAAATTAATAAGCGCATAAGCTGAAAATTAAAACAATAGAAAGTACATACTGCTTTTGGTTTCGATGAAGAAACATCTCCAACACTACTCACATCTCTACCAAATTCTCGATCTTTGGATAAGTTCCTGTTCCATGAAAGAAATAAACTCATTAAAAGCAATAAGACAATAAACTCGGATGAGTCTTAAGCACTGCATAGTTCACATGCCAAAAGAATAATGATAACATCTATCATCCTTTTACAATATGTTACTCTGTCAACCATAAAAGTTCGAAACTATATTCAATAGGTAAGTAGTTAATGATATGCAAAAATGTCTTTGTGTAAAGCAGTGCTTTGCAATTATTTTATGAAAATCCACAACATATTCTGCTTTATCAAACAAGATTTGCTGTAGAATAATTTCCACACGAAATCCCAAAACACCACTGCCGGGAAACAAAAAGTAGCAGAATCGTACAAAAAGGAAAGGATGCAAAAGGCAGATGTTGCTATTTTACAACGGTGCAAATATTTGATTTGCAAGTTAAAACTCTATCAAACTTCTTAAACATGCATATAAGAAAAAACATGCAATAGCAAGGGTAAAGGCTGACGTCATACCTATGAGGTGGATGAACAGGCATCACGTAACCATGCATGCCAAATAGGTCTTGAGGCAGACCACCTCCAAATGGCATGTCAAAGGGGCCTAGACCATAAACCATCGTTGGCATTGGAGCAGCATATGGTCCCATATATCCATCCATACAAGGTTGCATGTCATTCCAGTATGAATTGTAGCTAAAAGGCGGTAGGCCTGTCGGTGTCATCATATAGTTCTCACCCCCAAGGTCAAGTGGGGTTTTCCATTGTAAATCTACATGATAAATAAAGATCGTTCAATGTTATTACTCGACTAAAAACCAATGTATTGCGTGGTTCACTAAATGTTCCAGCACTATGTAAGGCAGAACTAGAAAAAACAGCAGATTTACCATTTGCAGGCATATGGACTTTCTTCTTTTTCTTCTTCTTTTCTGCAAAGTTAATAAATAAAATGACAATGCCCTCTACAGAAAATCCACAAAGAGCGCATAGTTATATACACATTCTACATTACCTTCGTCGGTGGGGACCAACTTTTGCTGCACTTCTTCCTCAACCAGTTTAGCACTCCCTTGGGAGGCTGGTTCCTTCACACTCATAGACTCATGAGTAGCTTCAGATACAACTGCAGCTCTAGGCATCTTTACTTGCTCTGATACCTGCTGTGTAGCAGAGACATCCTTTATCTCAGCAGCTATTTCCTGTATATTTGTCATTCCTTCATTAACTTGTGAAACCTTTGGTTCTCCCTTGGAGGTAGCAGATGAAGTTGAAGATGGTATCTTGGGCTGTGGGCAACGAGAAGACTCCATATCTGGAAAATAAAATCAAACAAAAAATAAAATCTTGACAAACCGATAGCCAATAATAGTGCAAGTAAGATCCAAATCATGATTGTTTCAATCACCTTGAACTTGATAAGTGCTCCTCGCATTTTCAGTACTGCTATTGCCAGACTCCAATATGCGATTGATGGCATCTCTAAGCGTCTTATTTGGTAAAAGATCATCTGCAAGAATATTTGTTGCAAGACATACGCATGCAGACTTGGACATAATATAGTCCCTAATACCTGAATAGATTTTTACGAATGATTCAATATAAAATAAAAATTATATACAATATATAGTTCAAGGAAAAGTTGCCGAGAAGCAAAACATCTAAGATGTTCAATACTTGCATAATGAAAAAGAGGAACTTTAAAGACACGCCAGTATATTACTCAAATTGCGAAATATTTTTTACAGTAGCATAAAAACTTACATTTGTCACAGAAGCTTTTAAAACAACACTTGCTTGACAGTACAGCATCTTTCATGACATTATTGCACAAAGGGCAGTGGAGCTCAGGTGGTAGATCACCAACTGAACGCTTGGATGACAACCCTTCCATTTCTTTATCAAACGCAGCCCTGTTTGCAAGGAAAACATGAAACTCAATTTCATGTCATCATATAACAGAACAGACAAGAATCAAGATGTACTCACTCATTTGGCTTCAAAACAGCTACTGAACCATTTTGTAGAGCATAGGAACCTTGTGGATTTACCATCAGCATGGATCTAGGAATACCAGTAGGTTGCCTGAGTTTTTTGATGTCAAAAGTTGCATCACCATTTGTAGGGCAATGCTGAATGAAATGTCCTTAACAAATGTAACAAGAGACAAGTTAGCCAAATTAACTGACACAGGTAACCAGCATTCTATAAACAGAACGGGTTATGAAGTTGAGAAATATGAGCATACCAGACACCTTGCATCTATGACATACATAGCCTTCTGGAGGTGTTTTCCGCTCCAACCCTGCCAGACCCCAGCAAGTATATAGGCATCAGTCTATTAACTGTTAATATTTGTATTCAAAAAAGCAAATCACTCATAAATGTATAATATATATAGAGATCGAGATAGAAAAAGAAAATCACCAAAACCACGTCCACCCCCAGTCCTTCCACCACCCACGGCCCTTCGAAAACCTCTACCAGCGCCAAAGTATGAACCTTGTCTGCATACAGGAAAAAGGTGTCAACATAAAACATCAAAAATCCCAGAACTCAGAGGCTTTAATGGAAAGAAAATCATATTTGACGTGTGGAATTCAATCTTCGTTAGGAATGAGGTTTTCTTAGACGACTATGTTTGGATTTGATAAAATAAAGGAAATCAGTAGAATGTTATTAGTTACCATTGTTTGGATAAAACTCATTTTGTTGCATTAAATGCCTCTTATCCCCACCCCCGCAGGAAAAAAAGAAGTATATTAATAAAATAAATATGGTTTGTAACTCCATTTGATGGGCAAAATGGAATGAGTGAAGAATGAATTTAGAGTGATTACATTTAGTTAACATCTCAAAACAATGTAAAGAATATTTTTCTCCATTGCATTGTAAAACATCCAAGCATATTTTATAGTAATTGTATCCCATCCCATCGTCTTGATTTCATCCATTTCACCCATATTAGATATCCACACATAGCATTAGTTTAGTAAGAAGACAATAATTTGAATTTGAATTTTTTTCTTTATACATCTATTGATTATACTTGTAATTCATTCTATGCACCAGACAAAACACCAGGAAAAGGAGGATAATCTACTCACTGTTGCCAATCCAATGCAGGAGTATCAATCAAGGCCTTAATTTTTCTGTCTTCATCAGCTTTGTTAGTTAGAGCATCTGGAATCATGGTGCTTGATTGAAGAGGCAGTTGATCAGGTATTGAATATACATCATTGCCAAATTCATGCCAATCCAATTTTTCAGGCTGTTTAATGGTCCAAAATTATCAATTTATTAGGAAATGAATATGAATTGTTTATAAAAAAAATGAAATGAAAAAAGAGACCTACATATTGCATGGAAGATGTATAATCTACCGGTAAGGTACTGTTCTCAGGTTCAGTTTCCACAACCTTACTTTCAACCTCTTGTCTGCAAATAGCAAAATAAAGTTACAACTCAAGAACACACAACATACTTTATTTCACACATGAACAATGCAATTTCTAATTTTGCCTAAGTATGACAAATTGATGACTGCCTATTTAGTTCATACTTTATTTCACATACACAATGCATGATCATTGGTAAATAAATCAAACAAGAGTAATGAGATTAAAGGTTTGAGAAAGTACTTTTGTTCAATAACAATCGGTAAACGTGGCAGTCCTGGAACCCGTCGAATTAACACTGATGTATTTTTAGGAATCAACATTTCTTCATCATGATATTCTGAAATTCCAAAAGACAAGCCAAATATAAAACACTGTAAATGTGCTATTTCATGAAGCCTAATATAACAACTATGATACTACAAATTTTGCAGCAAAGTTAGGTGCTTAAAATACATAACTACATTCCAGCCTAACTACATCGTCCCAGTCAATTTTTATGCCTTAATTGTAAGTGTTTTCTTTTTGTTTCTATTATAAGTGAACTCAAATTAAACCTGTTTCAGTTAATGGATAGATAGGACTAGTAAAAAACTTGTACTTTGAGAGGCGCAAGAAAAGACTGCAACTTTATAGTCTTAAGTGTACCTATTGAAAAAGGGAATACCGATGAACTCTCTTCTGTCACCGTATGATTTGAAAATTTTAATTATGTTGAACTAAATATCAACCATGAAATACATATAATATGCATGAGCACGATATTGCAAAGACGAACACTCAGAACACTCAGAACTTCTATAGGACAGACACCTCTAATCAAAGGTGACAGTGTCACTACGCTATCTGACACCGATTACATTCGATTAATTCATGTTCTCTCAACTTAAAACTCAGTTTACAATCAAGCATCAAATATAAACCCTAATCGAGTCGATTAATTCATTTTCTCAAAAAAATATTAAGAACCCTAATCAAGAAAATCAATAAATCCTAGTACAGTAACGATGAAAACAGTTAAAAACGATCAAGATTAAGAACCGACCTTCATTGGTCTGAGCGTTGGTGACCAGAAGGTCAAAATCAGTACCCCTTCCCAAATGCTTGGATACAAATATACTTTGTTTCAATGTACCAACAGATATAAAAGGACCATCCATTGGAATTGAATGGTAATCTTTTGCACTCTTAAATTTATAATACACCGCCATTGTAAATTACTCTATTCAATTAACACAAAAACAATAATCAATAAAATTCTTCAAAATTGAAAACAATTACAAAAATATAAATTAATAATAGTACAATATATCAAATCTCTTTCTTTTCTAGGGTACAATGAAAATAAATCTAAAACTCTTCAAGAACGATAAGTAAGAAACGGAGTCTTGAATGATCTTGAGAGCATCAACAACAATGGAATCCAAATCCAGCGAAGCGAAACCCTACCGAACAAGAAACCGCGTAAAGCAACAGCAACGTCTAGGGTTTGGTGATGAAATCGAATCTTGGTGCCTTCGATGACGGAATCGGAGAAAACCCCTTTGATCAACAACGGAAGCTTGAAACGTGAATCGCTAATAATCGCTTTTTCTTCTTTCTTGTGGCGATAGCTTTGTAACCAGAAGCGATTTTTTGAATAATCGCAAAGAGAGAATGAGGAATGAGAATGGTTTGTGTGGGTAGGATGAGATATACATACGTACTAGACCTTTCACTCGGGCGTCCCGGGTCATATACGTTATAGATGCAATATATTGATATTATAGATGCAAATAACATATGGAAAGCGAATAAGTGTGTAAAATTATAGTTCAATGAATTTATTTGACCTGTTGTAAGCTTAAATCAGCCAATGCTTAACCATACGGCATAAGCTAACAAACTCCGTATTTTAGTTTAACCATCCATTATGACAGACCAACGCTAACATCAACCATTGAAACTGATATCAACAGAAAAGCAAGGAAATCATGAAAAAACAGTTGGTGTGCACATAACTAAACATAATTGAAAATACATGAGAAAGTATGATTACTTCAATGCTAAACTATGTTAAACTAAGTGAATCTGAAATGAAACATAACAGATAAATAAACAGAGTGAAATTAACTAAACGTTACGAAAAATCTCCTTGAAAACAACATTATTGGTACTATCAATGCAGCAACCGTGTTCATCTAACAGCAAAATTTTCAGCCCTTTCCTTGATGTAACCCTTGATATGGCTACGTAGAGTTGACCATGAGAGAATACTGGTTGTAGAATGTAAATGCCAACCTGCTTGAGTGACTGCCCCTGACTTTTGTTAATGTTCATTGCAAAACAAACAAATATAGGGAACTGTCGACGTTGAAATTTAAAAGGAATTCTTGTATCAGACGGTTCCAACGAAAGTCTAGGAATAAAGACCTTTTCTCTAATATTGCTTCCTGTTATAACTTTTCCTTCAAGCACATATCTTCCCATCTTTGTAATAATCAATCTAGTTCCATTACAAAGGCCTGCAGTTGGGTCCAAATTTCTCATTAGCATCACGTGTACTCCAACTTTTAATCGTATTTTGTGACGTGGAAGTCCAGAAGCATTAATTGTGTTCAAGAACTCTGGTGTATGAATGTCGTCCGGCCTATTCATCATAGATGGCTTTGTGAGCAGAGAGTCACAACTTAAATAAATTTTCTCTTCGCCAGGTATGAGATCCAACGTATAATCATTAATTTCATCCACGAAGACATTTTTAGGTGTAAGTATTGCTCTATCTTGGAAGAATTCCTTTTCATGCATGTTATCCAACAATGACGGATATATGCAGTCAACAATTGATGCAATATGATCGGCGGAACTATGAATAAGCAAGTCGTGTGGAATTTGCATGTTTATATATTCATCATTTTCTTCCCCAATGCTCCCATCACCAATCCCCAACACCCATTCACTGAATTCTTTTCTTTCGCATATCTCATGAGGTGAGCTTCCATGCAAAAGCCTCATGTTAGTAGTAAGTGTCAAAACCTCACAGAATGAAGGACATCTCACTTTGGTGCCCCACCTATCTTCGATACGGATGTTGAACTTCCCTAACCCTACAAAAATCAATGTTACCCAAGAACCAAGTTTTATGTTGTAAAAGCCGCGTAGAGCATGCCGGCCTTTGGTAAAGAAGATGCCACAGTTGTTTCTCTGAACCAAAATCTCAAACTCGTTATGATTAGGATCCACCAAAGTTGCATACCGGTCGATCTGGTCACCAAAGTCATTTCCAAACAGGCTCGGAAGCATAACAATGCCCTACAAAGATAAATAAACAGTTAACAGACGACAATCAATAAAAATATCGTGCGAAATGAGTCAAGCAATTTACTAAACTAACTTTCTCATGATCAAAAGGAACAGAGTATGTCCTATACTTCACCGGCAACTCATTGACAATTCTCTCCAGCTGATCATCAGGATTGGGATTTAGTGGTGCTGCCACATGAAAACGCAAGTTAGTTGCCGTGAAAATAATAATATATGTCCATGAAACTTGCTATAAAGATCAGTATAAAGATGGAGGTGTTTCAAATACCAGTCATTCTACGGTATGCGAGGAGAGTTTCAACATCGTTGTGAGCCATGTTATGTTTCAAGTAAGAACAGATAGGTGGGTGATGAAAATTTATGTGAGGGGAAATTGTTAAATAGTGAGATGATCTTGAGGATATAAAGGGTTGCCTGCATTGGAACTACAACCTTTAATGAGTTTGGTTGGAAGATGTAATGGGTAGAAGCTTCTTTTGTTAGTAGCCTTATTTTGGGGGAGGGGGGTAGGTGAAGCAAAAAGTTTAGGGTTTAGGGTTATGTATGTATTGTTTGCAATTGTACCTTTGGATTAGATATAAAGATTACGGGTGGATAATGTAACACCCCGTTACCCAAAAGCAATTAAATAGCAATATACATCAGAGTAATTCCACAACGGGCATGCTACATGTCATTTCAAAAGTTCTTAAATAGAAAATAAAACTATTTAATCAATTCAACTTATTATATATGAAACATAGCAACGGAATAGTTTTCAAAAATCCATAACCTCATGAACATCCAACAATAGTCTATGACATCAAAGGCCTTAACATAATTCAACATCATAGCTCAAAGACAACAAAAGGCTCCACACCACAAGTTCCAAAATTTGATACATGGAAAGGAAAAGCAACAATAATAAAAATGATAAATCTCATCCCACGTATCAGAGCCCTAGACACGACTTTGAGCCACCACCTACTACTCAGGATCACCTGCAAGTTACCCATAGGAAGGGCAACATTTTCAAGCAGAAGGGGTGAGATTCACAACAATAATTATAGATATTAAAATCATCAATTGAATCTAACACCGTAATCAGCAATACTTTATCTTGTAAACATATATATGTATAAGTCACAAGCAACAACAACATCAACAATACACCATGATTACAATGAATATATATATAAATGCATATTCAACACCAACATCATCCATCAGATAATAACTGAAATCAACAACCAAGACTCATGCAAATGACATGACCATTGCTAAGACACCATCTTAGACTTCTTAATGAAATGCAATATGCATGTGGTACCAATCAAGACCGAAGCCCTCACCGCTTTTGAATGGTTAAAGCATTCATCAGGACCGAAGCCCTCACCGCTGTTGAGCAACTAGTACTCCAGGACCGAAGCCCTCACCGCTGTTTTATGCATATGCAATGGACCTACTTGTGTATATCTACATACAACTGACCATGCAATGCAACTCCATGTGACTCCACTTAAACAACATGTATGATTCAATAATTAACATACATTTAAATCATCATCAGTATTCATCAATTCAGCAATCCAATCAACCAAAACAATGTATAATTATATACAACCATGCTTAGATACAACAACACCAACCACTACTAATCATGCAAGCAAGTCAACACTCAGAAACTGTGCAACTCGCCTCGCGAGCACATCTGCTCGCCATGGCGAGTTCACAAAAACACTAGCTCGCCATGGCGAGTTCAAGGCGAACTCGAGGCGAGTGAACATTAGGTGCTCTCGGGAAAAGATGTCATTTTCTCACTCAAATCCAAATTCTAAGTTCCCTATTCATCTTTTTAAACTAAAACTTCCACCATTCATCATTAATATCATATAGGTACCTTAAACCATCCCCAAAACTTCTTATAACAACTTTTCAAAAATCAAGTTTTAATCTGGGCTACTCGCCATGGCGAGTTGGTCTGCTCGCGAGGCGAGCTATGAAGTTGCTCACTCGCCATGGCGAGCACAGCTACTCGCGAGGCGAGCGATGAACTTCTGTACGGGCAGAAAACTGGTTTTTCCCAAAAATCCCATTTTCCTTCCAATCACTCCCCAAATCAGTTTACAGATGAGAAATGAATGTTTCTATGCAACCAAAACCAAATTCTAACATCAGAATAGCAATATCTATCCCAAAAACCATAAATTCAATTAAAACCCAATTCCTCAATTTCACTCCAAAAACCTGTTAAACTCAAATCAGACTTTAAAATCTACACTATTGAAGTAAACCTCACCCTTACCTTAGAAATTGAAGAAGAAATGTGCAGCAAATTCACTCTTGGCTCTAACTTGGTCTTCTCCCCTTTTTCTCCCAACTTGTCAGTTCTTACGTACAACTGCTTCTAATCTTTCTTTTCCTAACTCTATATTTTCATTTAACTCCCCATTAACTTTAATAACTATTAAATAACTCCCTAAACTCCAAAATAATTATTATTTCATACTTATACTAATTATTATTAAATAAACTATATAATAAAATAATACACCACATAAGACACCCAAAAAAATCACATATATATATATATATATATATATATATATATATATATATATATACTCCGCATAAATCACCAAACATCATATATAAAAATATATATACTCCACATAATTCAAATTAATTAAATAAACAACTAGAGCGTTACAGATAACGGGCCGGGTGATCCGGGTTCACGGTCGAAAGCACCACCCAGCCCAACCCACGGTTACTTTTCAGCCCAATAAATGTGTGTTGGTGTGGGAATTAAAAAGGTGGAGGGTGTGGGAATTAACCACTACAATTTTTTTTTGAAAAACCCAAATTATAAATAAATAATTATTAGATTATAAATAAATAGATAAAAAAAATGTAAACTTACAAATGTAAAGGAAAAAATGTAGATTTAAACTTACAAATGAAATTCCTTTTGAGAGCAGCGAGTGTCAGGATGAGTTTTGTTCCATTCTTGAAGTTACCAACCAAAAACTACAAATCTAGAAGGTTTTTCATGAACTTCTTCGTAACCATTATACGCTTCTCTAGCTCTCAAAATTTTTGACATTGTAATATTGACGAAGTCCAAAAGAGTAATTTAGAAGTTGAATTTTTTCCATGAATATTTAGGACATTAAAATATGATTTTACACAAGGGAAAAATATTGTTAATAAAGACGAATTAATTACGAATTTTTAAAACATAAAAACTCAAAAAATAAAACAACATAAATCAGTGTTCCCTATCATTCTAACTATTTAAAAAAACTTTCCCATGGTGAAAATAGATTTCCTTTTCCCATGTGAAATGTCACTCAACTTTCATTGTAATACAATCTGCATTTGATTCTTTAAAAAGAACTACACTGATATCGTAGCATCTATTGTCGCAATCCTACACATGTTAACAACCCCAAAAAATGATAAACACTTGTACTTTCTTGTTCAAAATCAAACACAAAATCAAACTAATCATAAATAATCAACCTAAAGCAGTATAAAATCGCAAAAAAACAGATTTGTATCCAAAAAAATTTAATTAAAATTTAAGATCATTTTTGTCTTTTCAAGATGTAACTAAATTTTAAAAAGGTGTGACTAAAAAAATTTCAATTCCAATTGCGTGACTCTGGGAATTGTATAATATTGTGCCCATTGTCAATGGATTTTTTATCAATCAAATATAATTTTTCTACACATAATATTCTTTTTTAAAGATTCCAATTTCCAACACAAAATATTAAAATTAAATAAAACATAATCAATAAAAGTTACATAAGACTGATAGTTTGCATTAATACATAAGTGTAGTCATTTTTTGGTTTCATAGAGAGGGCTAGACCACAATAGAAATAAAACTAAACTAAAAAACAACGAGGATATTATGTTTGGTCACTAAAAAATAAATACCTCTCATGAAAAACAAAAAAAATTAGAATATGCTCCTCCAATAAAATTATGTCGGTCAATATTTTGTAAGTTAAAAGTAGCAAAAAATACCAAAGTTATTAGTACTAAAAAAATACAGAAGTTATAACTAGATTATGTCCATTTATATATATTTTTGGTCAAATTTTCAATTTCGATACAATATTATATTTGTACTCTTTCTTATTTAATTATTAATATAACTATTTTGTAAATATCATTCTGATTTTTAATGCTATAAAATTATTAATATCAGTATAAGGTAAAATATTAAATATTTATGACTATTATGTTTTGTTGAATATTCAATGTGATATAGCACATTAGAATATTTTTTTATACTAATGTTTAAAAATATATAGTTTTGACTTTTGACAAACCGAATCATCAAATCTAGTTACCCACATTGCAAACTTAAACCCATCTCATGTTATGTTTTTTAGTTGTAGTTCACACTTTTCACTTACACACAAGCGAGTACAACTATTGTGTTTGAAACTCATCCCACGTGTCAACTTTTCATTGGTGTAATGACCTGCACAGTCCAATCACACACCCACATATGACTAAACCAAACGACACCGTTTCCAGTTCAAACAAAAACCACCAAAACCCAAAAAAAAAAAACACCATTTCGTTGAAATTAAGAATCGCCGTCTCTGTCTCTTTTCTTTCGTAAGATTCTTGTCCAAAATCTCAGAGAAGTGAATCCAAGAAACAAACAATGGTTCTATCTTTTTTATTTTCTTGATTTATTTTTTAATTTTAATTTTGGGGTTTATTAATAATTATTTATTTAATCTTGGGTGCAGATGATGATGAGACATAGTTGTTGTGTCATGGTGATTGTTTTGATTGGGATGTTGTTGAATTGGAAAGAAACAGAAGGGATAAGATTTGTGATAGATAGAGATGAATGTTTCTCACATGATGTTAAGTATGAAGGTGACACTGTTCATGTTTCTTTTGTTGTTATTAAGGCTGATTCTCCTTGGCATTATGGTGATGAAGGTGTAGATCTTGTGGTATGTTCGTTCTTTTCTGATCTGATCTTCAATT
The DNA here is from genome assembly GCF_003473485.1 of Medicago truncatula. Classification (NCBI taxonomy): domain Eukaryota; kingdom Viridiplantae; phylum Streptophyta; class Magnoliopsida; order Fabales; family Fabaceae; genus Medicago; species Medicago truncatula. The sequence goes on from NC_053046.1 coordinate 44,224,984, forward strand.
TTTATTCTCAATTCAATTTCATATGATAGTATAGTTTCATTTTTTAGATTAATTTTGATCACAACCAATTATCATGAAAGTTGACTGTTATGACTGATTAACGGTGTAAAAGGTTTTACATTGTCGGCATATCACAGCCAATCATATGATATGTGTGTGACTTTAGAAGTGATTATGATAAAAGTCATAAATTTCTAATAATCTAACTCTTATGATTGATTATCCGATTAACCCTATACAAACTCATGAATTATACCCTATATGATACAAAATGAAAACTAAACAATAATAAATGGTTGATTAAGTACATAATCATGCCACTTTTATTTCTTTCTAGATATCGGAAGCTGCTCTTATCTAGAATGTAGTCCTCGGGTTCAGCCCCTGTTAAGAGGGTGTTTGCCTAGGGTTATAGGGAATATGTCTGTGAGTGGAATCTGATCCTTTCCCTAGAAGCCAAGTCGTCCTTTTATAGTGTTCCCAGCTAGGGTTTTAGGGAATGTGTCTGTGGGTGGAATCTGATCCATTCCCTAGAAGCTAAGTCGTCCTTTTACATGGTTCCCAGATAGGGTTTTCAAAGGCTTTTGGCCTTTCCAATCATTGACAGACCCATGTCCCATTGGGGTGCAGGTCCCAGCAAATATTCAGTTCTTTGCTGGCAATGATTGGTGTTATAAGGAGCGGTACAACATGGTGTATGGTACAAGTGTGGGTTGCTATTTCCCCCAGTCAGTCACGTTGAGTGCTGGACACCCTTAGATGGACAATCATTATGGTCGGCTGTCATAGGTTCTCTGGTTTGGTGCTCGGGCTCCTCGGGTCGGCCGTAACAGAATCTGGCACGCCTGTGCTTTTGGGGTACCGACCTCATGATACCGAACAGTCGAACACAGCCCGCAAGCATCAGAGAGGCAAAGGTGCTTTGAGAAACTGTGGTAACCGACTTTAAAGTAACATGAGCCATTGTCAACTCAAACTTGAATCCTATAGCAAAAGTGAATCAAGGTCACACTCTACGCAAATGTTATATTTGGAGTTAGGAGATAACCTCATGATTTAAAGTAATTAAAGTTTTCCAAACAAAAAAAAGCAATTAAAGTTGTTTTTAGGAAGAAAGTACCCTTATGTCTGGGAGTTTATATGTTGCATATTATCTTTACAATTAGAAATATAAATGATACGCATTCAGGTAACTTTGTGTATTGGTGTGCTACTTTCTATAACTTCGGACGTGTATATATATATATATATCTCAAGCATCCGTACAAATCCACATATCTATCCACTAATGCTAGAAATAATAAGTTTTATTTCCTTAATATTTCTGATTATGTTGTAATCTCATTACACAACCATGTGACAATTTCAGGTAAAGGGGCCGGCTGGTGAACAAATTCAAGATTTTCGTGACAAGACCAGTGATAAATTTGAATTTGTTGCTCACAAACCAGGAGTTCATAAGTTCTGTTTCACCAACAAATCTCCTTATCATGAGACCATCGATTTTGATGTCCATGTTGGTCACTTCTCTTACTTCGAGCAACATGCCAAAGATGGTAATGCCTCTTATATTAAATCGATTTGTATGTAGTTATTTGTTTTTACTTTTGTAGTGTAGTGTACACTGTTTTTTGAGTTGCATGGAAGTGTATTGAGAGAATATTCATTGAAACTTTCTTGATTGAATGCAGAGCATTTCAACCCTTTGCTAGAGCAGATAGCAAAGTTGGAAGAAGCTCTTTACAATATTCAGTTTGAACAACATTGGTTAGAAGCTCAAACCGACCGCCAAGCAATAGGTATTCTTGGAAGTTTACTTTCTTTTTATCTAAAAATTTACATTTCTCTATACGTAAAATTCTTTCCACAAACCAATTATTATTTGGACAAAACTTACGAACAGTTTCATAGGAACTACTTTTTTCTAAAAAACCAATATTACTGTCACAAATTTTTTTGAGGTGTGAAGAAATTGTCTCTTCAAAAAAATAATAAAAATCATCTCTTTGTCAAAGGAACAAAAAAATGAAAACAGTATTTATAGTACTGCATCCAAGTTTTGTTCTTATTATTTTACTCATGCTAAAGATAATCACTTATTAGTTTAGTTTATATATGACATCTGGTTTTCAATTATAGATTACCATTTAGTAGAACTTCATGTCCCAATCTGCAATCATCGTAGTTACATTCAGCTACGACACCAAACTAGTTGATCGATTAGGAACATATTTTTCTATTCATTGATAATTTTCACTGCTTACTTGAGAATAAAATAAGCGCAGTGGAGACGAGGATGTTGCGTTGGACGTGTGGTAAAACTAGACGTGATAAGATTAGAGAGAAGACGTCTAGATTCTGTAGTAGGGAGAGTAGATCAAATCGAGGATAGTCAACTCACTAGAGGCAGAGGAAGAACTAGAAAAACCATCTGAGAAACTATTAGGAAAAATTTGGAAATTTATGAGTTGGACCGAAATATGGTGTATGATAGAACATTATGGCGTTTTTTAATCCATGTTGTGGGAAAAGGCTTTGGTTGTTGTTGTGTTGTTCACTGCTTACTTAATTTACTTTGTGATTGAAGTTAAACTTTATTCCAATGACTCAAATTTTGACTACTTCTGAGCCTCTCATCTCATGATGAAATGCTCACACCATTTAGATATATTGAAACATGCCATATATTTACTTGCATCCTTTCCTAGATGAATGAACTGTGGAAGAATATGAAGACATATCAATTGATAAAAAAAATACAAACTTGTTTTCTCTATTACTATTTACTTGCAAATGCGATAATATTGTGGTTCTTGTATTGGAATGCAGTGAATGATGGGATGAGCCGAAGAGCAGTACACAAAGCAATCTTTGAATCAGCAGCACTGATTGGAGCTAGTGCACTGCAAGTTTATCTTCTGCGACGCTTGTTTGAGCGAAAGTTGGGAACCTCAAGAGTTTAGAGTTAGGACATGTTCTGTGAACTGTAACATTATGAATGCCAGTGTCATTTTAAACTTTTTTTCATTCTCATCACATGGATATTTATATTGGTTCACTTTACTCACAATATACTTGCGGAAAGATGTTATTTATTGTTAATTACAGTTGATTTCCGATGAGAAAATACAAAATGACTGCCCATGTAGGCCTACAATTACTTCTGCTCCGCCTGTTCTCATCCTACTCATCTTTTACTTTGGAAGGAGAACTGTATTTAAGAGAAACTGACACATGTTCTTACATTCAATAATTATATTTTCTTAAATTATTACCTGTTTTGGTGTGTCGTGTCGCTGTCCAGTGTTTGTAACCATATCAAACTTAATTAAGTAGATGTATAGCAAAATTGTTGTTGCACGTCCTTTCTTTTAAGCACTTAAACAATGATATTTACTAGTTGCTGTAAAATCAGATTAAGTGGAAAGTGAGGTTTATTGCAGTACTTTGCCCTAATGGAGCTCCATGTGGTGCCATCAATATTGTAGGGCTCTTATGAAAATGAGTATTGCAGGTTTTCACAAATACAGTAAGGAGTCTTGTAGCTTGCTTGGAAGCCTGTCTTTATGTTTCTTGCTAACTGTTTTGATGTTAGCCTTAGTTCTGTATTTTTTATTCTCGCACTCTTTTGATACTACTCAATTTTATCCAAAGCTGAAAAGTAGTTGTTGCATAATCCTTTTTACACACATAAATCATGGTCTCAATTTTCTTTTTGCAAAATAGAATTTGAATTAATGAGGTACACAAAAGTCAACAGTAGATATCACAAGAAGTGTTAAAGAACAAATACAACAAAAGTTCCAACATCAGTTACATTACCATATTATGCACTAGTATACCTTCCCCTACTAAACAACATTGGTCTAAAAACTCAGATAAATTGTCTTGTTTCCATTCCATGATGTAAAGCCATAGTTTAATAATGTCAATTGGTGAAGGAATGGATCTTCTAAGAAAGGGGAAGACTATGAAATAATGTCACATACAATATATAATCGTCCACAATTCATAGCTCCACAGCTCCACGGGAAAATATGCCAAAATAGTTATGCCAGTCATCGCAACGACGACTTGTGTGTGAGTTTCAATGGTTATTTTTGTGTGTGAGTTTCAATGGTTATTTCGTCTATCGGTCATAAAAAACTTCAAATAGCTAGGGTAGTTTCTATAACCCACTAACGGTAGATGAGTAACTCCCACTATTACAATTATTTAAATTACATTACGTCACATATCACATCATATATTTATTTGAGACTAATAAAGGGAGTCTAAAATAATTTTGAAACTAACGGAGTATATACAACTCGTGAATAGCTAAACCATATCGAATAATATTGACCAAAATTTACATTTTAAGGAAAAATTAATGTAAATGGTAAACTCATTAACTACGAGTAAAATCAATAAGGATGTTTTGTCAATCGGGGAAGGTTTTTGGTGACAACACCTGGAGATATCAGAAGTGCGAATGCTGACATGAGTAACGATAAATCATGTGATAAACACGATCACCTGGAAGGCTTTCTGCGTTCAGTCAATCTACGCAGAGTTAATCGGTCCCTAAGGAAGCCCCGAAAGGGCTGCCATCCGATGGGTACACGAAAGTGACGAAGATCTACCAATTTTATCAGAATTTATTCGAAGTCATGAGTTTATCAAAAAGAGAGTTTACATACGAGTTAAATTAGTTTTGTGACCTATAATCATAAGCTCGCAAGAATTGAAAAGTTAACTCGAGAGTTTGACAATCATAGTTATAAATCATGCATAAACTCTGTTATAAAACAATTATATCGACATGTAATATAACACAAACGTCACCCTTAAACAATAGAGAAATATGAGTCGATAAGAATCGAAAAATTATCATGTGAAGTTAAGTTTCAATACAACAAGTATTAGGTCAAAAAAATCCCAGTGATTGTTCACCATAAATCATAAATATAACGTAATATCTATTTTCCTAATTGTTATTTTCCCCCTAGCTCAAAGCACTCTCATGAGTCATGACTCAGAATGGACGTTTGTGCAACAGCAAAACCATTTCTTCAGCAGTAAAAAAAATAAAAATAAAAATTCAATACACGCAGGGATTATTAATTGTAAGGAAACAAGGAAGTCCAGTCCATTTCAAGATACTAATATGCACAAAAGTCTGACTGAGCTACTGTATACAGCACTTGAATTTAGCAAAGACATATATACATACATATATAAAAGTGATATTATTTCCTTAATTCTTCAAGAAGTTATTGGAATATGCATAGAGCTTTAACTTACTAGATAATTGCAACAAGAATAAGAAATATGAACTACCCTACGTGCCAACAAATTGTAGCAGAATGACAAAAAAAAAAATCCTTGAGAAAATAGAAAATTAAATTGTAAAGTGATAAAAGCAAGTAAAGTGGAAAGAAAAAGAAAGAACTTACGGATAGAGTCTTTCCAAGAAAATCTTTACGTTTATGAGCATTGGATGCTGAATTATTTGGGGGTGATTGAAATTTCCCACCCCTTTTTTCCTCTTTAATTTTATTGAATATCACAGTGTATCCATTGGCAGATGATGAATCATTGGCATCCCATTCCCCAAACTTGGGGGACTAATGTCGACTTTCCTTTAGATTTGTTCTGTAATAAAGTGTAGTGTACTTTAGTATATTCAAATTCTCAATTAATTAATACTCTTAAAGTTAATTCTATAATGCACCAATGAAATAGTGTTTCAATCATATACACGTTTAGTTAGTTTTACCATTAAATCAATAAATCTTATTATTATCTCAATTTAATGGTTGGAAACAAATATTTCACTTGTGCATCATAGAACTAGCATACGTTTGCATCTAATATAAGAATCAGACGTCCATCAAATATATAATGAAAATCAAGGTTTAAAGAAAGCATAACTAAACATATATTATTTGTACATAATGAAACATATATTACTTTTTTTTTGTTTTAACTAATGAAATTTTCTTGTGTGATTAATAGGACATTACCCCTAAACTCTTTCCTTTCGGTCCCTACAACCTTAACCTAACCCAGGATAAGCAGCACGTATAAGTTTGGGGTCACTGAATCTTTGCCTAAACGTAAAGCGTAAAACTTAAAATCACTCATTGTTGAGTATGTCTTAGATCATAATCTTATATTTACGGCTTGTAACACTATAAACCCTAATTAATCAAAGAAATAAACAAGAATTATAACTACTTTATAGTCACAAAGTTATGCATCATCGATTGAACTGCTTACACAAATATCGTGTTTTATTGTCTTGCTTTTTAACTTTGTTGTTGTTCTAACACCCAGAAGAAAAATGCCAAGGCTCATCAAAATTTATCGATCACCTAACTGATATATAAAAAAAAAATCTATACAAATTTACCTATCGTAACAAATAACCAAGTGAGTTAACGAGGCATAGATTAGAGAAAAAGAAGCAAAATGACAAGTAGAATTGCAAAACATACCGACATATATAGTTTATAGGAGAGAAATAGTAGTATTTGTGTTGGTACTAATTTTTTCTTCTTTGATGGTTTGACCTAAAATGTCCGAAGATTCTTCTCTGTTTTTATAGGAGAAAGAGAAGAGTTGAAAGAAAAAGTCCGATTTATTTGGCCCGTTTTTTATAGATTAAAGTAAAATTTGTTTTGATATAAATTAACATTAGAAAAACATTTAAACTCAAAAATTATGCCTGACAGTGTCTTTTAAGCCCTACTAGTATTTTATAAAAACTAAAACTTCTAGTATATTATTACCTCCGTTGTTTTTTAATTGTTGTTTTTAGTTTCTTCAACATAGTAAAAGGTTACTTTTTAATTGTAGCGTTTTCTGCTAGGAGGTTAGAATTCTCTCACTGGAAGAAGATGCTAACACAATTTTATCACGGATTGATTCATAATAGGAGATATAATTCTATTTTGTCCTTCGTTTATTGAAGCACATGAAGGTAAATAAAAAGATTTGGGATTATGATAGCTTCAAAAATTTTGGACCATATGGTTTAAATTTTGGTTCCTTAAAATAGTTTAGCTGGCCTTCAAGGTTGACTTTATAATATTTTTTAATGTTCTAACTGCACTTTTTTTGTGTTGATAGGTTGGCCCATTTCCATCCAATTCCTTTGGTTGTATGTATTTATAAGATGATGGCTATGGTTTTAGTATGGTGAAGTAAGTTATTTGGTGATTTTAGAAAGTCAATCGTTTCTAAAAGGGAGATAAATTTTGGACGGTATCTTAATTGCAAATGAGGTGGTTGATGAAGAAATGAAACATAAGAAATATTTGATTATGTTCTAGATTCCTTTTGATCATTTGATTGGTTTCTATTTAGATGATTTTGAAACCGGGGACTAACCGTCTTTTTAAAAGAAGATGAATGTTGATGTGAGTCCAATTAAGATTCATTAAGATGGTTTGGAATATTGGGTTGGAGAAGAAGATTAAGGGAAGGTACTATTTGCAATTGCAGTGCCTCGTGGTGGAATTGGCATACCATAAACTTGAGGGTTTGTGTATACACCACGTCTTCCTCTAGCACTTCCAAAGAAATAAAAACCAAAACCAAGAACTAAGCAGAAGAACACAAAAGGAAGAGATACCATAATCATGTTCTTCTTTTCCTAATGTTACTTGTGTGATTTATACAATTGGACTTTTTGTGTGAATCTTCATTTATATAAGAATTACATTGTTTGTATTTCATTTGCTACTACTACTGTTATGTTACATAGACTTTCATCATGCATACATATACCCTTGCATATTAATATTCCTACATCAACATTAGATACTTTTTGTTACAAAACAATAGCAATACCTTTGGCTTCTAAATGTTCCCCCTAATGTACGCATCATTTGATTAAGCCAACAGAATATCAAATTTCTTTACTACACGTGCAAAAACTTCCATCCACATGAACACAAAAGCAAGTATCCAATAAAAAAAACATTGAAATTTACAACTTCACATGAAAACAGGAAACAATTCAAATCCATAACAAAAACGGTTTAAGGACACACTCTATATGTTTGACTTTGCCTATATTTGGTAGTGTTAAGGTCGTTATGCCAGAATCATGGCACCATGATTTGCAGAAGCTACATAGCATAGCATTTGAAAAATCGCGACGTGTCACCGTGATTCTGGCACAACATGATACCAAACATACACATACATGAAGATCATCATTTTTATCGTCATCATCATTTGTATTGAAAATCCAAGACCAACAATACAAATTGCCCCAAGTATTATTACACTATCAAAGGAAAATGATATTGATCAATCACCCACATGTAAATTGCAATCAGTCAAACACATAATCAGCTAGATTTCTTTCAAGATGAAGATACCATATGCCTCCAAAGATAACGACCACTAGCCATATCCAAAAAAGTCCAAAACCCAGATTCTAACGCAGCACGAACCTAAAATCACAAATTCAGGGTTAATTAAAAAAAACATATTTTTATTAAAATTGAAGCAAAAGGGTGAAATGGGTCAACCTTAGAATTTTGATTTGACGAAGGATTAGAAACAACATCTTCATCATCATCATCGATCTTAGGCTGAGATCGAAAATTTCTGAGGACAAAGAATACTGCGAGTGTTGCTGACAAGAATATGAGAATTAGCCTCAAAGGGCACATTTTTTTTTGTTTTTGTTTTTCTGAATCAATCTCTTCTTTGCATGATGACGTTTGACTAGTAGATAATGGCCAAGAGAAAAGGCCACGTGTAGTTGTTGACTTTGCTTCCAATGAAATTTTAGTCAAAAAAATATTTATATAATTGTTTCAAAATTAATATTTGCATAATAAACACATTCAATCTTGTGTTTTGTACTAGACCGTCATAATATTCCTAAGGGTTTAAAAGCCCTCCAGCAGGACCAAATCCACATTATTCATCACTTTGCCTTGTTCCAAGCCTCGTGCTTGGGGGGCTGTGGACCGTCATAAAATTCCTAAAGGGCTTAAAAGCCCTCCAGAAAGGTTAAGGCGCCCTATAGAAGGGACTTTGGAGGTTTAGGCGCGTCCTCCTCAGGGCGCCGTCTACCTCGGCTTCTAGAAACCTCTAGAAGTCGCCCTAAACCGCCTAAATGAGCTAAAAATACGAAAAACCCTGCTTTCTTAGAGCTTAAGTCACGCAGGAAAAAGCCCATTATCAGGCTATAAATAACCCCCTTGGGGTCATTCTAAAAGGATCCATGATTCAGTCTAAAAAACCCTAGATTAGAACCCTATTCTACGATTCTTAACCCTAGAATCCTTACCGTACTTTTTCTGCAAGTACATGTACACAAATGATAAAAATAGAGAAAATTACAGAACTTTCCTTGAAGTTTATTAAAACGATATTAACATCGTCTTTAGTTTTAAAATTTACAATGACACCCCTTAAGTTATTATCAAATAGGCAAACACTTCACTAAAAATGGTAGATTTGGTTGATGATATTAGTGGATTGACCATCAATGATGGATTCATTGCCTTGTTTATAAAAATGGTGGATTCATGGAAGTTTATTTTTGTTGGAAAATTCGTTAAAAATAAAGTTAACTTGTTAACGATGTTAATAGAAATGGAAGGTGTCTGTATATTTGATGAGAATTTAAGAGGAATTCATGTAAGTTTTAAAACTAAATAAAAGGCTAATGTCATTTTGATAGACCTTATGCGAGGTAACTTTAATTTTCCTTAAAAAATACTACTTTTTTTCTTTTTTAAGTGTCTTTTGAAAACTTTGAAGTCATTTGTTTGTTTTTATTTAACTTTTGTTTTGATAGTTTAAGGATGTTATCTAAACTATAAAGCAAGTTTATCCATTTAATAAGTCTTACATGAAAATGCACAATAACTTGAATTATATCTTACCAATATTTTGTTATAAATTTATACCTTAACTACAAAGCAAAAATCTTTTGAGTTTTCACACGGGTATGTATGTTAGTTAAATGGAATAAAGTTAAACTTCGTTACTTTACGGGAGGAGATGGAGTTTTTGGTGTAATTACCTCTTATGTTAAAATAATAGATAGATGGGAGAATTTTGTTGTTGAATTGAACAAAACAACTTCAATGAAGAAGTATTAGTAACGTTTTGGCAAATTATATTCTTTGTATTGCAATTGCCAGTAGTAATGTCAATCTATCTGGAAATGATTGGTATTGCATAGTATCTACTAGGTTGTTCGTGCTGCTATTAAATTACTTTTTAGAGAAATATTTAAACAACTATTTTATGACAACTTTTGAGATAATTTATCTTTTATACTCACGTCATATTCACGTTTTCTTTTTCTCTCTAAAAAATTCTTCTTCTGATAAACCTTCAGAAGCAGTTTGTGAATGCTTCTGATGAAATGATCAGAATCAGATATGCAGCGGAAAAGAACAGAGCAGAGAAAAGAAAGACAAAGACACAAGCAGTTATCCTGGTTCCTTCCACAACACGGAAGTAGTCCAGTCCCCCTTGCACTTCCAAGGAGATTTCACTATAATCACAAAGATTACAAATGCTCAATACTCTCTAAGTATGAGACTTCACAAAAATGCTCAAGCACACACGCAAGAGTCTTCCAATGCTCAAGCAATAAGCAAGAGACTTCTAATGCTCAAGCACGCAGGCAAGAGTCTTCTGATCAAACAAAAATACAAGGAATTAAGTTTGACTTGAACACTTGATATACAATCAGTGGTGTTCTCAATACAATACGTTAAAGACTCTAGACTTTTGAATTTCTAAGATGTATCAAATCAGTGCAGAAATTCAGTGTGCTTTGTAGAATCAAATTGACAGAGTTTTGGCGCTTTTGAACTTGTATGTCTCTATCTGCAATCTTCAAGTCTTCACTCCTTTATATAGAGGCGTGAAAGAGACGTTGAGATAATTAGCACGTCTAAAGAGTCGTTTGAAATCCTTTGATCATCCACCAGTAATCCTTTGCCTGATTTGGATGTAGTCCTTTGAAGAATTAGCTTCAAATTCATTCCCATCTTGAAGGCACAAATTCTGCAGGCATAGCTGTTGTCTTGTCTTGTAGCGTGGACAAAAGCAGAGTAGTGGAGGTAGTGGTTGTACACTTGTACTTTGTCAACTCTGTTAACGAAGGACAAATGCTCAGTGCTATCCAAATGACCGTTGATACCTCCCTTTCAATTCTTCGTTCTTCTTAGATAAGATTGAAATGAGAAACAACTACTTTGGATCTTCAGTTTGAATATACGAATTAAATGTAGCTTCTGGTGATGATATCGCTTCTGATGAAAACCTTGCTTCTGATGACCTTCTGCTTCTGATGACGTCATCATTTCAGAAGCACTTCAGCTTCAGAAGCACTTTAAGCTTCAGACGTAGTTTTCTTCAGATGCTTAGAATTCTTTTGCTTTCCATTGTTCTTCCAAGACCTATTGAAATTACTTGACTAGCCTTTGGTCCTGTACACTTGAACAATTATTAGCAATAACCAATTGACAATTTTTAATACCTTGTTATCATCAAAACTTATTAAGGTTCATTGTAAAACACATTTTGTTCCAACAAAAAGTTCTAGACCATATAGTGTGCATTTTTGTATTATTGACTAACTTATGTGTATTTGTTGTACATGGCATCGAACTCCTAAAACGATTACTAAATAGAAATAAAATTTTCCCGCAATTAAAAAGGAACGGGTTGTAATTGTATATCATGTCATGAATTCGGAGGTGGATTAAACTTCAACTTCGCCAATAGCGACAATAAACTCTACAAATGAATAAAATTAAATTAACGAATCTTAATTGAACTCTTAATACAACAGCGAATTTACATCAAACCAAAGAAAAAGGAGAAAGGATCCTCAAGACTCAGAATGAAAAATATGGGAAATTATATGCATGTACTTATTTATGAGTTGAAGTTGAACTCAAACGTTGGAAGCAAGGTTTGGCTTGGAATATTGTGGTGGAGGAGATGATGAAGGGAAGGAACTATTTGCAGCAGCAGTGCCTGGTGGTGGAATTGGCATACCATAAACTTGAGGGTTTGTGTATACATCACGTCTTCCTCTAGCTCTTCCAAAGAAGTAACAACCAAAACCAATAACTAAGCAGAAGAATATAAAAGGAAGAGATATCACCACTACCATTCCCATCTTTATTTTCTTTGACTAAGCCTGTGTTATTATGTGCAGATATGATATGATTGTTGTCTTAGATTAGAAGTGTATTTATATAGTGGAAGCCAAGTTTCTAGAGGTTTTTAGAATCTATTGAGCTTAACGTTCAAGTTTATAACGGTCACTTTTTGTGTCCCCCACCACAATACTTGTCCTTAAAATGTTCCTCTGCCTTTAACGTGACTTTTGTTTTATTTGGTCAGAAATTTATTCATTACACTTGTTTTTTTTTTGTTTTTCTTGCGGAGTGTAAGTGTGTGTTTGATTATGCGGTGGTTATAGTTGAATTGATTTTGCATAATTGATTTTACATAAAAGTGAGTTTAGTGTAAATTAATTTATGTTTAGATACCTTTATTACAAAAGTGATTTGTATGAAATATGTTGTTTGGATATTTTGTATCAAAATTGATTCATGGTGGTTAAATGACTAAAATGGGTTTTAATGTGTCATATTTTTCTTTTTTTATGGAGTATATGTGTCATATATATAGATGCCAGAATGAGAGGATATTCTTTCAAAAAAAAAAAAAAAGGAATGAGAATATTATTGGCTTTGATTAAAATACTTTTGCTTAACACCCCACTTATTTTGTAAAAAAAAAAAAAAAAACCACTTATTAAGTTGGTACTGTATCTCTCCCTCTTTCTCTCTGTTTCATTACTTATCCATTTATTGACATGTTCATCTTCAACATGGCCAATCTACATCTACTCGCTGCTATGGAGTATGTACAATTTCATTGCAAAATTCACAGTAAAAACAATAAAAAAGAATCACTGCAATTGCAAAAGAGAACATCAAATAAAGGAATGACCAATTTTTGAAACCCCTGTATCAAACCCTTTTCACTCGTTGAAAGAATCGATTTCAAGAAGCTATAGATTGTAGCTTCACCTAAAATTGATTCTGAAAAGGAAAACGTGGGGTGATGGTAGATAGGTTGAGGAGAACCAAACACAAGAAAATCACTTTTGAATGGATAAACGCACGTTTTTGCTTTCTCATAGGATAACCAAACGCTAAGTTGGGAGGCTTAAATTTCCAATAAAAAAGTAATAAAATAGGATTAGATCTTATGTTTCACTTATTTTTCTGGATACAAAACAAAAAATCACAGCTAAGCACTTTTCTATATAAATATTTGCAACCACTTTCAAAGATTAAAAAAAATTAGCATATTATCCAATTTTTTATCATCAATATTCAATTTGGATTGGTTTTATGCTAACTACCAATTAGTGTTATGATAAGTATAGTAGTATTTTAATGAATGCATATAAACCAGAGCAATTATAAGTGTTGACACTGCTTGCTTGTTTTTCATTATTTATTGGGTCATTTTAGTTTTAAACACTATCCTAACAAATTGAATTCAGAATAAGAAGCTTGATGAATTATTCATTACACAGCAAGGTACACCAGAAACTTATTGCAAAGAGAATGAAAATCTAAATAATGTCTACTTTGCTCCTAAGAAATATTCTCGTTAACAATATCTGAAACTTATATCTGATAACTAAATATCCAAATTTTTCCACTCTTTCCTTTTTGCCCTTGTAAACAACTTGAAACTTGCACGCACACTTGCTAAAGTGCGAGACATCGATGTTTGAACGTTACACATACGCTGGCTCGTAAACAACAACTATTGAATATGAATTACTTTCACAGGAGCTCCACAACAAGGGCAGATGCACCACCTCCTCCGTTGCAAACACCACCTACACCGTACTTTCCGTTTTTCTGCTTCAGTACCTGTATGTAGTAACGTTTAGACTAATTGAATCAAAAGGAACATTCAATATTGTAGACAGTATCGTACAAGAACAATTGCAATTGAAAGTTGCTTAATTATCACATGATGACCAGTTAAAAAATCCATATGAACTTATGTATGTCATGTAAGATCTAATCATCAAAATTTGCTCTTCTCCCTTTTACAACAAACTACTCTCGCTTGATTATCAAAATCATCAGTTTTTAAAATAAAATGAAAGCATTTAACAAAATAACTCAATTACTGTTATTGGAAATTATTGAACACTTAGAATAACTGAGCATAACAAGTTTATACCATTAAACAAAGAATTTTAGAGCTAATCAGAAGCACTGACATTTCTTCTTCAAACACAATATATTTAGATTGACAATCTATTGATGTGATAGTATATATTGCAAAGTTATAAATCGAACATACCCCCAAAAGTGTCACCAGGATACGAGCACCACTGCAACCAAGAGGATGGCCCAATGATACAGCTCCACCATGTACATTTACTTTTGCCTGCAAAATAATAGTTATTTGAGGAAAGTGAGTAAACTTTTTGCTGAAAAATAATAGTTATTCATTAGTAAAAGGAATAAACAGAGGAATTTTTTTGTTGCTTCAGTATACAAGCTACTGAATGGCTTTAATAATATGTAGTTTGACAGTTTGGAGTAAAGATATGGAGGTCTAGAGTTCCAGAACGGGTGAACCACTTTCTGTGGATTCTTCAACATGGAAGGCTACTCACAATAGTAGAAAGAATACCATGAATACAATGAGTTCACCACACTGCCATCGCTGTAATGATGAGTTCGAAATTGCTTTGCATGTCTTACAAGACTGTCCAATTGCAAGTAGTGTATGGCCGAATGTGGTTAAAATGGAGAATAGAACAGTTTTTGAAATTGTGATATTGTGGAATGGATCAACATGAATCTAGAGAGGAATACTGGCTCTGATATAGCTTTTGTTTGGATCAATATATTGGGCAATGGCTTGCTCCAAACTTAGGTTTGGAGAAACAAAATAGTTCATGATGAGGAGTGGTCAATGCCTCGTAACTCGTGGTTCCTAATTTCTCATCAGATGCAAGAGTATAATTCTGTTTGTAATAAAGTGGGTACATCTCCTAACATGCAAAATACAAATATTATGTAGTTAAACTTAACAAGGAAGGAGCATCTTAAAATCTTTATATAGCAGGATCGGTGGACTTATCCGAGGTGTCGATGGAGAATGGATATGTAGTTTCTCAAAATTTATTGGAGCTTGTAGCGCTTAAATAGTGGAGGTTTGAGGAGTTTTGGAAGGTTAAAAATTGGCTCATGATCGTGGTTTTAGACGTATTGAGCTTCAAGTCGATTCACATGTGGTGGTTAACTCTTTGAAAAACAATATGAAGGGAGTGTTGGAGGATGGAGACTTTTGCAATATATTGCTAGATTTCTTGAGATGGATTGGGAGGTTAGAGATTGTCACTCATAACGTAAGGCAAACAAGTCTGCTGATGCCTTGGCAAATATGGGATGCGATGGAGGAGGTTCCTTAATTATTTATGGCATGTTAGACATTTGTTGTTAGCTGATATTATAGGAGCGACTACTCCTAGATTAAGTTGTAACTGTGTTTCATTCTTTGGGATTAGACCCTCTTATTATCCAAAAAAAAAAAAAAAAAAGGAAAAATAGAAGTTTAGAGCCATTAAGGACCACGATGAAGGTAAATGTGGACTACATGTAAATTTTACACGTTCCACAGCACAGAAAGGGGTGGGGGGGCCTACAACAGCATGCAATCTTCAAGACACTCAATCGGAAATAGTTTACTACACAGACAACACCAGATTGCAACTTTCACATGATGACAAGGGATAAAACTCACCGAATCTAGTCCAAGAAGTTTCTGATTTGCAAGAGCCACGACCTGCAGACAGAAATCAATTAAAACTCATGGTTTCATAAATTGTCAGACTACTACATTTAAAAGTTTGGCATTAATTCCTACCGCAAAGGCTTCATTAATTTCATAAAAATCAATTTTTGAAGTCTCCAACCCTGCATTGGCAATGGCTTTGGGGATGGCAATGGCTGGAGCTGTTGTAAATAACTCTGGGTCCTATACAGATCACATCAAATGAGCATAAAGTTATACTTCCAACAAATAAAACACTACAAATAAGTGAATATCAATATGAGCTGAAGGTGTAGTTGATATTCAAATGTTTTATGTACCTGAGCAGCATCAGCGTATCCAGTGATTTTCGCAATGACCTGAAGCCCAAGCTTCAATGCCTTCTCTCCACTCACCAAAACTAATGCAGCAGCACCATCACTATCAACAAGAACATTTTCATTTTCATTAAAAACCAAAGGCTCATGTCAAAAAATTGCATGTAAGCACATAAAATGGAAAGTCAAGATTTAGCGCAATGAGTATAACATATATTTGATAAGTCATGAATATAACTCTCTAACTGACTTAATGATATAGGCAAAAAATTGTCTACATGACGACATTTTCTACTACCTGTGCTTCTTGAAAGTGTTAGCAGCAGCTTTACATACAATATTGCATTCAATTGCACTATGTTTTCCAATAAGTTTATCAAAATATACATCAAACTGTGTGAATGACCATTCACTAAAATTGATAAACTACTCCATCCATGTCATTATTACGCAATTTCGGGTTTGCTTCTTTTCCCCACTAAATCACTCAACTTTCAATAAAAAAAATTAACATTGAACTACTCCAGTGAATAATGTTCAAGACCATGTATTTTATTATCAAAAAATTGACAACAGTATCCAAATACAAACAGAGAAGCAGAGAAAGACACAGGAAAAGAATGAGGCTGTTGAGCAAATTTGACAAGATACCAACCAACCTTATGCTGGAAGCATTGCCGGCAGTAACAGAGCCTCCAGTCTCCTTGAAGCTTGGTCGAAGTTTGCGTAACTTGGCAGCATCAAACTGGGATATCAAAAGGAAAAAAAAATATCAATATATTGGTTTAGATTCAAATGCAAGTATAAACAAAATCAATGATTATATGAAGTTACAAAACTAGCAAATAGAAGTACCATAGATGTATAAAAAAAAATTATGCAGAAACGGAAAAAATAACAAACACCAATCCTAGTCCTGATTAATCCCTTACATTAGCTGACATTGAAGTATTTAGATAAGATGCCAATGTAATACCGATATTCTCATGCTGAGAAAAGCCCAAAATTATTGATAAATTATTACTAGTACTGCACTAAAATAATGGACCAATAATAAGCAGGTAAGTTTAAGATTTACATGTGGTCATTTTCTACAATCTAGATATAGTGTTTTGACTTTTTATTGTTCAGAGACTATCTGATTCCGATATTGCTGATGTATGAGAATTTAATGGTCTTCTTCTCAGCTTAGCACAGAGCAATTAGGTGTTATTATGTGGAGGTACTAAAAAAATAGTAGAAATCAAATTTTGATGGCCCTTATTTTGAGGACATTATATTAAGGATTTTGTTGCACTTACACAGGATCTTCCTGATAGTGTTAAAGAATTTTTGTTAAACTCGCGTAAATTTAAATATATTGTTATTTGAATTGTAATGTTGTAACAGTTAATTTTATTATGAAAACAATGTCAAGATTATATTTAATTTTTAGTTGAAAACATTATTTTAATAAATTTTTAATATTTGGGAAACTAAGATTACTCAATACAGAGAGAGAGTCTATGTATATGTATCTTGCAGGTCCGTCATATGCATATGCACACAAGAATGAGTATTGCCATGTTTCAAGTTATTTGGGCGATTACCTTTCCTAGACCCTCATCCTTGTCAACAATTGTTGATGGTCTTCCCCTTCCACCAGAGACTTCAACCGGAGTGATTTCCCACCCAAAGTAACCATTTTCTTGGGCAGAAATTCCACGTTCAAAACTCTGAACTGCATAATTATCCTGTACAAAAAAACACAGACATCAACAAAAATCTAATATAATAATCGTGCCGAAACCTATTTGAACAGAAATCAATCCCAAAATACCTGGTCTTCTCTTGTTATTGAATGGTTATCTGCACAGAGTTCAGCACACACACCCATACCTACATCCTTATAAACATCCCACAAACCATCTTTCAACATCCCATCAACTAGTGAATCGTGTCCAAGGCGGGATCCTTTTCTGAAATTTTAGCATTGAATCAGTTTATTACAACAAAATAACTAATCTTAAGAAAACTGTCAAATACACTCAATATTGACCTTGCTTCTGCCAGGTACTTAGGTACACTAGACATGTTTTCCATACCACCGGCCACAACAACGTCATTTATGCCCAATTGAATACTTTGGGCGGCAAGCATTGTAGCTGCAGTTAACAAGAAAACATTTATTAAACTTGTTCATTCATCGGAAGAAAAAAAAGATATAAAATGAATTCTTTGTTTATAATATATTTCATACCTTTCATTCCTGACGCACAAACTTTGTTAACAGTTGTGCAGACTACTGATTTCGATAGTCCTGCTCCAAGAGCAGCTTGTCTAGCAGGAGCTTGCCCCAAATTAGCACTAAGGACATTCCCAAAGAATACTTCTTCCACAATTGCTGGATCAACATTGGCCCTTTTAAGAGCAGCTACATATCAACAAAACAGACATAAGCATATCTTCTATAAGTCTCAAATACAATGAAATACGAACTGCACAGGTTAACATAATTACCTTCAATAGCTATCGAGCCTAGCTTGGTGGCAGGTACAGATGAAAGAGTACCAAGAAACGCACCCATTGGTGTACGTGCAACACCAACGATGCAAACATCTGTGCAAAACAAACTGAGAAGATGAACTAAAACGAAAAGCCTCCCGCGAGTAGAGTTTAATTTTGATACGCAGTCAATGTAAAAGTTTTACACTGTCAACAATCGCAATCATTCATAGGTATGACTTTAGAAGTAGTCATGAACTTATGATTAAAGTCAAACAGTTTCTATGATGTGAAGATTATAATTGATTGAAAGTGTAAAAGAAACCTTTACACCAACAATGTTGATAAATAAATCCTTTAAAGTGAAAATCAACGTTTCAATTTTTTCCTTCTTTTATGATTTTGGTGGATGGATGAAATGAACAAAATATACGGGTTTGAATGAATGAGATAAATGGTATGCAAGCAGAACAAAAGTTTGATAATGACCTCTAGGCTGTATAGAGGAGTCTGAAGATGCTGCTGCCGGAGCCATTGATAGATGAAAAATGAATCTGTCATAAAAAACATAGTAAATGGATGAGTATAAATTTAACTAACACAAGTCAAGTCAACAGATAAATAATCATGAATTAACTTCATATACGATTGATTCTATGAAACATCAATAGTTATGATCGCACTCAAATACATGAGGATACATTCACATATTCTTGTCTTACTCCAGATAACGTTACATCATCCGAATTTCTCGAATAAAATGGTATAAAGAAACACGAAGAAGTGCTTAATTTCTTAGTGTGTGTTTGAAAAAGAGAAAAATCATGTTGTTAAGGCATGATACCAAACACGCTGCTGGAAGTGTTGAACATCATCGAAACGCGGTACCAAACACGCTACTAGTAATGATGAATAATAATTTGAAGTATATGAAATCAAAGCCTTGGAAGTTTGATAATAAAATAAATATTAAACTAAACTATTCAGAATTTCAACGGAAAGAAAAGATCTAGCAGAAATCATCATGAAATGAAATGTAATTATGATGGCAGACATTGATTAAATAGATCGGAAAGAGATAAGAAGAAAGAGCTTACCTTAAGATCTTAAGGGTGGTTGCTGAAAGAGGAAACGAAGGAGGGAAGTGTAAAGAAAGAAAGAGTGAAGAAAAATGTGTTGTGATTTGAGTATTTAAATAGTCATGTGTAGGACGATCCACGAGTTACACGCTCAAAAACACAATAATAACTCGCTTCATTCACTCACTCACAAACCATCTCATTCCAACTACTCATAGGGGATCAAGATTTGATGCTTTTAGTGCCCGTAAGGAACCATGCCTTTCGCCCTATTTCCACCGTTTGATCAATATTTACACTCCAGATCATCACACGTGTCCAATTACCATTATTTTACACCTGCACCTTGAAACAACAACAACGTCAAAAAATAGAGCATAGACGGCAAAAAAAAAATATATAGGTGGACAAACGGTCGGTTCCGGTCGAATTCGGTTCCGAAATCCGGAACCGACCAATCCGACGGTCTCAATATTCCAGTCCGTTCTCGTCCGTTTACACCTTCGGTTTTTTCGGGTGACGGTTTTGACGGGTTTCGGTTTGTATGGGTGGTTTGTTTCGGTTTCAATTCCAACACAAAAAATTCCAGAATGTAATGACGAGAAAGAGAAAGGATGGGATGTGGATTCCGGCCACCACATTAAAGAACTATACTCTGAACTTCCAGATCCACACTCCTAGAAGGAAATCAAGAATCTCACAAACATCATGACATAAACAGAGGATAATATGTGCTTCCATGGTGGTTTGGCCTTTGAATGTCATGTTTGAATAAATGAAACATGGAACAAGAGTGATCTAGAAGATGAAGCTACCATGTCGATGCGAGAGATGTACTAGCAAAATGAAAAGAAGATGAACAAGAGATTAGATAGTAAGTTCTGGAAGTGAAAAGCATTCAACACTGGTTTCAAAGAGAGAGAAGCATGTACTAGTAATTAATGGTGGTCTCTTTTCAAGGGCATTGATTGTTATTATGGTGCTGTTTAGCCTGGGTATGCCTACTTCTTTCCCACGATGGGAAAATGGGATTTTAAAGCACACGTGTCTGCTGCTATCGGTTGAGGCCAAACAAAAAAAATCATAAATTTGCATTTTTTAATGTTAAAGAGTATCTTTACTAGTGTACCTCCCATTCTCCAACAATAACACAAACTACACCGCACCTTTACTTTTGTACATCTTTTTTTACAATACATAAAGAAACATAATATAACAAAACTCAGGGAAGAAGCTTTTTGATCCGAAGTAAACTCTTCAACTATAGTTTCAAGGAAAGCTTCAGATGCGGAACCCATATGAGAAGCTTTTCGATTTTGGTTAAAGATTGCTATAGCATCAACCGAAACGTATCAGATCTGCCATGTATTTCGTCTGGAAAACCACAACCACAAACAAATGTTCATATCTGGAAAACTCCTCTTTAAAAAGATATGAATGCCATTTTTTTCCTGAATTATTTTAGTTCAATTTGCACAACTTACTTTCAATCTTTAACTTCTGTTCATAGTTTCTAATTGTGTAAATCATAAAATGGAATTTAATTCTAAACCAACAACCAAAAAAGATAAAGTAGAAGAGATGGAAGAATTATTTTGTTTTCAACTAACAACCGTAGAAAAATATGAAGAAGAATGCATAGATCTTAAAACTTGGAGTAGAAAAATATGAAACTCTTGATATTGACATGAATTGCAGATTTGAACGTGATGTTTTGATTAAGAATATTGGAGAATTAAAGCCAAAAGGCCAAGATTTATTACAAACAAAAATAAATAAATCAAACAAATAAGAAATTGTTATTTAATTATGTGGGTGGGGTCCACAGCTTGGGTGCACAATACCAAGCAACAATTTACAACCATTACCAGGTCATAAATCTTAACCAACCAAATAAAAAACTATTAAATCAATGGTAAAAAATGAAACTTTGTCATGGTGGGAAAGTCTTCCTCCTACCCACCTTAAATGCCACCCTTTGTTTCCTATTTTTTATTTTTTTTTTTGGTTCCAAGTTTCCTATTTTTATTTTAAGGAGAAAACCAATCTTTTGTTTCCTATTCTTTTCATGAATCAAATCAAAACCATTTATTTAAGTAATCTCTCTCAGAATATATTGAAACATCCTTAACGTAGTAATTCTTAACAATATATTGAGACATCCTTATTACCTAATTCTTCTGCGACCTGAACAACTCCACAAAATTACCAATGGTTAGTTTTCTTATTCTTTTTCAAAGGAGTATGGTTTTTTCATTCGGAGATACAAGTTTCTTTCTTGCTCTTATTTAGATTTCTATTAAAAGTTACTTAATCTCGTGCTTTTTATCATGATTATTATTATGTTTCTCCAACAAAATATTTAGTGACAATTCTTTACGTTATGGATCCAGAATATGATAGTTGCTAGGTCAAATACAGTTGTTATTATTATTATTACTGTTATTATTTCTGGCGTCCAGACGGGCACAATTGGCTAGGGATGCATATGTTTAGTCCCTAGAAAATTACCCAGTTTCGGTTATGTTTATGACTTCTGTATAAATGTATACTGCTGATCATGTTCAATGTTTATGTTTTCTGTTGCAGGAAAAAGTTGTTTGTCTCACTTGCGGCGATATAGGTTTTCCAGAGGTCAGGGTTTTTTGCAACAATTGCAAGGATTGTGCTCTTCATAGGTGCTTATACTTTTTTTGAAGTTATATTATTATACTAGAGTACTGAGAGTATATATTCTTTAGTTTGGACAATCCAAAGAGTAATTGAAATGATACTACTTGTTGATATGTTTTCTTTATACGAAATATATGTCCTTTTCGATTTTAGTAGAAGTTCTTTTAGAACAATGATAGGCTTTGTGCATCGCTCTTGACGCGTTTCTTTATATTCCCATATGGATGTTTACAAAATTTCTATAGGTGATGAAGGTGAGGTTTGGGAGTGTTGCTATCCATTGATATTGTTCGGTTTGGGTAAACCAAGAGATTACTGAATAGATAACCAACACTATTGTGTTAATATCATCGACTTAAATTGAAACTAATTTTTTCTGCTTAAGTTTTTTTTAAAATTTAAAATTTGCATTTATAAAGTTGCAATCACATGTTTTTAAGTACTTCTTTTTTTCTTGCAGGTACTGTTTAGACGGACCTGTGATTTTTACCGAGGAAGTTATATGGTTATGTGAGGATTGTGACGAAGAAACAGGACCGTGTCCAATGACTGACTCTGAAACTGATGATTCAATAACATCAGAAGATGATTTTAAGGCACGACCTATTCTTGATGCAAACTGGAGGTATGAATTTTGTTTTGCTTTATTTGAAAATCGGCGAACATCTATATATATGTATATATATATCTTAATGGTGAATATCATGAAAGTTGAATTTTCTGGTTAACAGTGGAAATTTGCGGTTTGGTGATAATACTATCAATGGACTTATGGCCCATTTGTCTGATTTAGTATGCCCCAAAGTTTGGAAGGAGACAGAACTTCTCCCGGATGTGCTTTCGGCAGATTTGCTACCCAGATCAGAAGTTTGGCCTGATAGCTTCAAGAAGGATGGACCAACCAACAAGAATATTGCTCTTTATTTATTTCCCGAGTATGAAGGGTAATTCTCATACATGTTTTACATCATGTCATTGTTTTTGTATTTTTATTTTTTAAATCTGATATATCGAGATAATATTTCCTCTACAGACCATCTATGGATGCCTTAGACAACCTGATTGTTGAAGTCATTCACGCCGAAGCTGCCCTAAGAGTCGTGACTGAAAACGCACAACTTTTAATATTTCCTTCCACCTTGCTTCCAATCCAACATCAGAGTGAGTTTCAACTATTCTATCTCTTTTGTTGAATATTTCAGTCAAACTATTTATACATCTTATCTTAAGATTAAATTTTAACTTGAGTTATCTTTTGGACAGAATTTGATTCTAAGAATTACTTGTGGGGTGTCTTCAGAAAAAAGCAAACTTCAAATGAGACAAATTATGTTGTGACTCAGTGTTGATTCTAAGTATTTTGAGTAGTGAATAGTTTTAGTTGTAATGCATAGTACCCCTGTAGTGGTTATATGTATGATGAGAATATGAGATGTTGTAATGAATTGTTATTTACCCTTTTTATTACTTATTTGTGTATTGTTTAATCATATTCAGAGAACTTGTTGAGATTTAAGAATAAATGAAGACCTCTATTATATGTTTTTGAATGTTTAAAACACATTTATTTATAGTCTTTACACACTCAAAAGTATATTAATGCAGTTCTCAATTTCTTTTACGAAATGAAGACAATCTCTACTTGAAAGGAATGAGGAATCTAACTCTTAAAGCATTATCTAATAGTATTGAAGTCAATTTCTTGATGTCCCTTTTAAAAAAAATTACATCCTTCCTAATAATTCAGAAGTTCTAGTTTCTGCATTAGACACAATATTTCTAGCTCCAAATTTGAATTATGAAAATGTCTTTCCAGATATTCACTTAAATCTAATTTCCTTAATACATAATTAACTTGATTAACTTTTTGGTTATTTACAACCATGACTTTAACCAAGGCCTTTGGTTAGTAATGATGGGGTGAGAGATTTAATGATCATATACATGACAAAGATAGAGAACGTATGGGTATTTATAAAGAAACATTTTGATAAAAGATGAAAAATGATACACTGATAATCCTATTTATAGTGGTTAGTTAGCACTATCATTTATAACCAAGTCTTATAAGTTAACTATAATTGCAACTGACTAATTATTTCTAACTAAATGTAAACTAATCTCTACAATTTTGTATCATCTAATATTGATCTCCAAAATCACATTGTGGTTTAGGCATTCATACAACTATGAACTGAAATGTTTCTTTTGTAAAACAAGTATGGGACATTTTAAACCCACCACATAAGCTCTGGGTTCATATGTTGAGAAATAAATACTTGTCTGATATTCATATTATACATACTTCTTTTAGAGAAATGATATTTGTACAACCACTTTTTGACAACTTTTGAAATAACTCCCTCTCTCATACTCACATATGTTTTTATTCTCTCTCTTCCTCTTTCTCTCTCCATTGTTTTTGTCCAATCCCAAGAGGAGAAAAGTGGTTGTCACCAAGGTTGTCTAATATTAGTTGTACAAATATCACTCCTCATTCTTGCAATGTATAGAAAAAATATTTCTGGTATGGTAAATGTATAGAAAATGTATATACCTTTATAATGTTGACATATGTTCACATCAGTCATGTACACAAACCTTCGTCTTTGTGATTTATTTGAAGATGGGGATTGGAACTTCAACAAACTTCACACTTAACTTCCTTTCTACTAGGATTGTTTTCAGAGCATTACAATTGATCATAAAATTGATGACAAAATCATCTGGAGTGGTTACCCCAATGATATATATAACTAGTCAATCATGTCTATAGGTGGTTGGATCATAATTTAAATCAACAAGTGGTGCGAACGACTTGTTGGAGTTGGGTTTGGTGGCTGCCAACTACTGAAAACCTGCGACATTTTGTTAGTTGGCCGTGATGCATGATAGTAAGGATCACGCGACTGATAACGTTGGTTGGAATCCGCCCTGAAGGCTATAATAAAATTAATATAGACGACTCTTCTTTTGGAAATCATAGTAATGCAAGTTTTGGAGGTCTTTTGAGAAATTAAAGAGAAATTTGTATTCAAGGCTTTTTTGGATCTCTTGGTAGAGATTCTAATTTATTAGCGGCACTTTCAACTATTTGAAGAGGGCTACACCAGGCCAAAGATATTTATTATTATTGTGGAATCAGATTCTCGTAAACTTTGAATCTTTTGCAACCATGTTTTCTCTCATTATGAAGCACTCTTCTCTTCCTTAGGTGATCCATTTTAATTAATCATATTTTAAAAGAAGACAACGAATGTGCTGACAAGGTTGGCAAATTTGGTGCTATAAGATGTAGATGTCTCCTCCTCCTCAATTAAATATTTCTCTGCTTGCAAATATCTTTGAGGTATTTAGACAACACATTGCTAAAAAAAATTCTCCCATTTTCCTTTCCCTTGGTCTTTATTTCCCCTTGATAAAAAAAATATAGTTCTCTATTTGTTTTATTTAACTTTTTGTTTCCATCTCACTACTTATTTTCTACTCACTTTTATTCTTTTCACTTTATCTCTTTTCACTTTATTTCCTCATGCATTGATATGATACAAAGGGAGTGAAAATAATATTTGTATCAAGTTCGATCTCTCCGGTGTCAATTTATTTCTAGATATTCTTATGCTGACGGTTCCAAAACATAAGGAGTGTTGGTACAAGAAACAATTACCTTAACATCAACCATAGGGGAACCAGTGGCCTTAACATCAACCACATCCAAGAATAACGTGTTTTGGAACT
Source organism: Medicago truncatula (assembly GCF_003473485.1). Taxonomy (NCBI): domain Eukaryota; kingdom Viridiplantae; phylum Streptophyta; class Magnoliopsida; order Fabales; family Fabaceae; genus Medicago; species Medicago truncatula. The sequence continues at coordinate 44,251,142 of NC_053046.1, forward strand.
GTCAGCATAAAAATAGGTGTAGATGCAATTGATTTTTATCCGGAGAACACGAGGTTGAATAGAGTTTAGAACATGACTCTAAATCTAATCCACATGCGATGTTGGAGTAAGTGGAGGAGATAGGGTTTAGTTGTTTGTAGTATTTAGTGCAAGGAATGCATTGGAACCATGTAAGGTCACTACCGGTATCTATTTGAGCATAAATTTGATTAAAATTTGTCATTCTTCTACTTGTAAACTTTCTTCAACTCTCGGTGATGCATTATGAATTATTTCTTGAGAGCTTAACTATTTCCTCTTTTTTCTAATTCCTATTGATAAATAAATACGAGAAAAAAATAGAGTTTTTATGACGATAACTATAATGTTTAAGAAATCGACCATAAGAGCTTGACAGAAACAATGGAGGCATGAGTGTGAGAAAGATGGGAAGAAGCGATGGAAGGACGGTGATGAGCGTTGCAGCTTTACGTGTGTGAATAGTGTAGATAAATTTCCAAAAGAAAATGTATTTTCTCATCAGTTACAGCCAGTTAACAGGTAAAATAATAAAATAAATAGATGATGTGGCAAATTATAATTGGAGTGTGTTGGAGGGTGTGACCCTAACATTTCTCATAGGAAATTTCTACAATACACTCGTAAATTGTGGTGTACCGACACTCTTACTTTCTAAATTAAATTTATAAATTAATGATCAATTTTATGAAATAATTAGTTATTTGTCGGCATTTATATCTTAGAAAATATCATTTCATAAGAAAAACACATAATTCATTGTTTGTAAGAGTCATAGTAGAATTTTAACATATTATGATATAAAATAATCAAAGTTCTCTATTATGAGCGATAAAAATTCAATTTTATTTAATTGATGTTTATGGTGAATAAGATTTGATCATTATAATTATAAATGATAAAAAAAAAAAAATATTTTTAAAAAAAAAAAACAACTCATTTAACTATAAATTATAAAGTTTGATGTACCAGTACACTCAAATATGTTGGATGTACGATAGAATATGTTGGATGTACGATAGAATTTGTCTTTCTTCATATCATAATGGTGGTTATTTTTCAAAGAGAATGTTGTATCCTAGCCTTTTGATACACGTAAGTTTTGACATTAGTCACCAAATGATATAAAATAAAATCGAATAAATAAAATATAATAGCTGGAAATATTTTATGGTTTTTTTACAAGTATTTATTACTCCATCCGTTCTTATATCTAAGCATCCATTTGATTTTATTTTTGTCCCTAAATGTAAAACTCCTTTTCAAATTACTACTACCTTCGTCCCTAATTATATGACCCTTTTGAAAAAATAACGGGAATTAAGATAATGAATATTTGTATTAAATATGTTTGTAATTACTATTGTTTTTACAATTTTATCCTTTAAAAGAGAGGGATGGTTTATGTTTTCAACATGTTATTTATTGCTGATTGAAAAAAAAGATGTATAATAAATAGGGGCATGTATGTAAAGAAATAATTAATGTAGTTGGAAATAGCAAAAGGGTCTTATAAAAAGGGACAAAAAAAATTCTCAAAAGGGTCTTATAATTAGGGACGGAGGTAGTAATGTTTTTATTATTTTTTTCCTAAACATATCCGAATTAATACTACTAACTTGTCTTGGAATATGAAAGTCAAATTTAATACACATACAAACAAAAGATAATATGGTAATATTAACACACAAAATAGACACATTAATTACACTAACAACTTTTATTAAAAAATGTGAAAAAAACAAAGGAAGGTTACATATAGTGTGTGTCTATATATATATATATATATATATAAAGCGCGAGCTGCTTTACCAAAACTTCTTCACATTGAAAAGCCATAGTGTTTTATCACGTAATAGGAGAAATACGTTTCTGTTGTATTCAAGTCAATAGAAAATATTAACATTTGTGTGGTAATATATATATATATACATAGAATACAATGATGAATTTTGCAATGATTTCCATTTACTGATATCATTACAACCATTGTTATTTGATTTGGTAAATGCTTAAGTTAATACTCCTACACGCCCGCTCAAGATGGAGGTATCATCAATAACTCCAATCTTGTCTTTAAGGAAGTGATGTCGTACCGAGGATAACGGCTTTGTGAGAAGATCGGGTAGCTGATGACTTGTTGGGACATGTGAAACTTGAAGCTTCTTGGCAGCAGCAACGAGATCGCAAACAAAATGATAATCTATGGCAATGTGTTTCATCCTATAGTGAAAAACAGGGTTTGCACATAGATATGTAGCTCTAATGTTGTCTGAGAATATCGTTGGTGCAGTTAATGGAATTTGAAGTTCTTGTAACAAGTTTTGAACCCATATTAATTCCTGAGTAGTGGCTGCTATAGTCCGATATTCAGCTTCAGTTGATGATTTTGCAACTGTTGGCTGCTTCTTGCATGACCAAGAGATAATATTAGGGCCAAAATAAATGAAATAAGCACCTGTTCATATCCTGTCAATTGTGTCTCCTGCCCAATCTGCATCACAAAAGTTTGTGAGGCTTGTGATAACTATAATTTGCGCTCAAATATATACTTAAAAATTATGGTTTATTGTCGAACTTGATGTTAAAATTTTGTTTCAATACTTGTTAAAAATTTGCACAAGTTATGCTTTTACAGATTCGAAGCACAAGTTTTACACAGTATATGTTTTTAAAAGTTTTACACAGTACTATTGAATCCATTTATCTTTTGCATTTTTTTTTTTTTGGTACAATTATCTTTTGCATTCTTATAATATAATAATAGTAGTAGTAGCAAATAGTGCTCTTAAAAAAACTAGCAATTTAAAGAAGTCACACATCGTTAATTTTATGGAAAATTATAATATTTATAATAGATTGACAAATTATAAGAATTGTCGAGTTTGGTAACACAAACTTATAACCTAAGTAGGGGCATTAAGATGTTGGAAAGTCTTTGATGTGTGAAAAAAAAATAAAAAACAAAACAAAACAAAAATTATTATATATTCTTCTTTGGTTGTTTGATGTGAATTCATTTGATTTCGATCTCATTCACGAGCTGACTTGAGAGAGCACACAATCTCCAACCAACACCTTTTTTATTTTTAGATTTTGGTATTGTTTTGTGGTTGGTCTTCTAATTATTATCCAAATTAAGTGATGTCATCTCAAATTATTATTCTTGATCTACTAAGAACTTGTTACTACCTGTGGTTGTAGCCGACACTAGGTTAAAGTGTTTCTGTGTTCTTGAGCTTTATTATTCTCCTTGTTTGAATTGATTTTCAGCATATCTTAATTAATTACTCATGACTGCAATTGAGATTCTCGGATTATTATTCGAAATACGTAGCAACACACTGGTATCAGAGCTCCCAAAAGATCATAGGAGTCATGCAACCTTCCATATTGCTTTGATATGTTGATCTGTTTTTTCATAAAATCTAGTTCCGATTTCCAATGTTTTTTGTCACTGATTCGTATTATTGACCTCTGTATTGCATAATGTTGTCTTAACTTCTTTACGTTACAATCTGCTATTTGGTTTCTGTATTCGGGCATAGGTTATTAACTATCAAAATTTTGCTAGGAAAAAGACCATTTATCCAAAAGAGTCTGAGCCGAAGTTATGTAACCGTTATGAAATATGACATCAGTTATAGTAGTTAATGCGTTATTATAGTCCTTCCTAACACTACCCTTTTTTTGTCTTTCGCACTTGATTATCACTTAACTTTTCTCACAAGCATTTTTGTGACATGCTTCCAACTTTGCAAAATTTGAAAAGAAATGTGGTCTTGAAGATAAATTTGGATGAGTACTGATCATAGGGACTTTCTTTCACTCCTATATTTATTAGTTTACCTTTTTGAAGGAATCGTAATTGAATCATGTTATGATACTGATCATAGATTCATAGGGACTTTCTGAGAAAAATGCACTGTCCATTTTGGATTGAACTGGTAGTGCTGTTTTATTTTCGACCAATTTGATTGATGTTCTCATTAGCCAATTCCTCAAGAAAACCGCATGGTGAATTATCTGAAGCTATGTTTCACAGATATGAATTGTGGACCAATAATCATCATGTTTTCACTATTCCTTCTGTTAATGTAGATATGCAAAGATATTGGATACATGTTTGAGAATCTTATAATAAGGATGACTGACTTATCCTATAGTGCCAAAGTTCAAAAGAATTGGAATTACAAGTATTATACACATTGCAAAAAGAAGCATTCGTTGATGTGAGATCCTCGATATAGTCATGGATTAGTTCTGCACGCCCAATCGTCCTCATAGATGTGATATCCTGAACACAACAGTTTAAAAAAAAAAGATAATTTGATAAGAATCAATATTCAACAATTTGGTAAACCACATGGAAACCATCCTAAGAGGACCACAACCTTTTCCATAAGAAACACCAGAAGATCCTCTAACATTATTGCAGTGATCATATCCTGATCAGCCACCTTGTGCAGGGAACCTAGATTGTTCAGCAGAGTTGAAAAGAACTTTGGCATCAACATAAGCAATGCAACTAAGTTGACCTTCTTGTTGTAAAACTAAGGAATAAACCTTGTCAATTGGAGGCAGCTTTATTAAGAAGAATTTTTCATTTAAATTGTTCAAGAAGCTTACAAAACATTCAGAATTTCGTTAGAACTCGATGTCGCAAATATCCAGAAGAATATTTCACAGAACACATACAATCTTTAATAGGGCATAAAGCCTATAATTCATCCCAAAGGGTTTTCAAATAAGTGAAAAGATTAGTTACATATCGTACATCTTGTTTGAAAGAGTTCATTTCTTTAAGAAGACCTGAAAACTGAAAATGGTTGCCTTTGGTAAATCGTTCTTTGAGATTATCCCAGTGTTTTGGCATTGTCGATTTAGTCAACCCTAGAAGCAATTTGAGATGGAAGACAGCGATTAATCCAAGATACCACCAAGCTGTTACATTGTTCCCAAGAATCGAACTTAACATCATCTTAGTTCCATGGTGGAAGGATTTGATTAACAAAAAGGCATGAATGTGGAAGCATAAAATGATGCGCTTAATACCATATAGAGAAAATTATGAACAAAATGATTTTTGCTCATTGATTGTAAATGATCTATTTACAACAAATTGATGAGGGAAAAATATAGTTAGAGATTAACTAACCGTTACAAGAAGAGATTTGGACCAAATATGAGTATTGTGCAAGGGTTGTTATAAGAAAATAACATGACCATTGATCGTTAGGCACCAAGTGGTGCATGAGGTTGCTCTCATGCACCCACCAAACTACAATTAACTGTTGTTCAGCATTTTTGAGATCGGTTGCGACACTCTTTAAATTGGTTCATCCGATTTAAAAAGTGCATCAAACGGTAGTTAATTAACTTTCAACTTTTTTTGGGTACCTACAGAACAATTGTAAAATAATATAATTGCCTCCATTGACAAACTTCCAATGGCATAAAGTTCAAGCTGCAAGTACATAACTAACATCACATTCGATAAAAATAATTTTATAAATGGTAACCTCATCTCAAATTCCTATTTAAGAGAGTGATCACTTGTTTGTATTTATTGTAATTGATACCAGCATACATGTGATGTGATACATTCATGATTTATTTATTTTAATGGCAAAATACATTTATGATTGTTTGTGATAAAATTAACTTTTTTTTTAATAGAAAGATATTCATCTTTTTCGTATTAAGAAATATGCAAAATTTAAACTCCGGATCGTAGTCAGATATAAATAAACCCAATTGAAAGATACATAGCGTGTTGTTCCATGTATTCCGACATGTCAATTCTAACTAACCGATTTTCATCATCAAGAAGTTGTTCTGCAAGAGCCATTGCAAGTTCAGTTTTACCAACACCAATTGGACCAAGGAATAGGAAGGGACATGTTGGTTGTTGAGCTCTTCCTAAACCAGCTCTTGATCTCAATACAGCCTCAGCAAGAACATTAATTGTTTGGTATTGTCCTGCAACTCTGTGCAATCTATCACAAAGTCCAATCAATCTTTCTTTCTCATTTGGTCGAGCCAAGTCACGGAAATTACAACTCTGGTATTCCCGTGACTAGGCACGGCCAAAATGAGAAGGAATAGTTGATTGGACTCTGTGACAGATTGCACACCAGAGTTGTGGGATCAAGAGCTGGTTTAGGAAGAGCTCAACATCCAAAAGGTGTTCCTTCATGTTCCTTTGTCCAACTGGTGTTGGTAAAACTGGACTTGCAAAGGCTCTTGTGGAACAACTTTTTGATGATGAAAATCGGTTAGTGAGAATTAACATGTCGGAATACATGGAACAATACGATGTATCAACTTTCGTTCACGTTTTATTACTTCTATTAAACATTAAAATATATTAATTTCACATAATTAAAAATAAAATAATTTACATGGTCACATGGATTACTTCAAATCCTTTAAATTAAATAAAACTAAAGGTTCTAACCATTTAATTAAAATATAGGATCTTACAATACTTATCCCTTTAAAATAGTTTCGTCCTCGAAACTAGAAAGACCAAAAGATTATGATAGAATTCTCTTGTTAAATAAAATCATGGATAACAACAAAATAATCCCTTTTTAAGAGATGAAGTGAAATAATTCTGACACATAAAAAGAATAAAATATTTATTTACATATTAATATTTTCGGTTCTTAAAAGAGGTTTTTCCTCGAAACTACACAATAGCGAAAGATTAGTGTAAAGTTTGCAAAAATATCTTCCATTAAATCTTTCAACATTTAAAAAAAAACTACAGCAAAATTATTCCTAAAAAATTTCCAAAAGATTTAAAAAATATGTAAAGTGGTCCTTTAGGTTGAGAACAACCAACAAGAAAATTTAAGAATGGAAAAAAAACATGGCTCATGTGACTATATGACATAATATCATATGTATAATGATGGATTCACTTATGCAGCTTATTTTGATAAAATTCAAAATATAAATGTTTTGCATAAATCTTACTTCTTAGACAGTGAACATGTGGCCTAAAGGAGAATCAATACTTTTACATCATCAAAATCAAGTCTAAAAGACTTGAGTAGCTGCCATTGAGCTACAAGCCCCCATTGAAAAAGATTTCAAACATTTATAAGCCAGCTGTTTGTTTAGTTTGTTATGAGATTGATTATATGGATCTTTTTCATGAAGAGGACTCGTAATTGATTCGTACCCACCCTCATACAATAAGAGGCAAATCAAGAATACTAACATATGATAATATGATAATAGTTAGTCACTTTACACATTCAAGTAAAAAAATTATTGAAAGCAAATCTATATATTAGAAGGATATATGGTGTGATGAATATACCTTTTAGCTGTGTAAAAAAGGTTCTTGAAAATGTAGTTCAAAGAAAACACTCTTCAAAATCTATTGAAACAAAAAAGAAACACTTGTTACAATGAAACATGTGTAGATCATGTAGTAGTGTGTATATATATATATATATATATATATATATATATATATATATATATATATAACCATAAATTATGTCAAAGTAATAATTAACATAAATATAAATATCAATTAAATTAAATTTAAGTGAGATCAAACAAAAAGATTGCTTAGACTAATCTATTAACTATCATAACTCACCTCATTGTGTTTCACGTCATTGTTAGTTGTTCCTGTCGAGTTCAAATCATAAATCTGATTTTCAGACTATTTGATCGGATTGCTCTGGAACTTTCTCAGAAAATCATTACGGGACTCTACCTTAGAAGGAACTTATTATGAGATTCCATCCTTCAAAATCTATAATTTCATCGTTATGACTCATTTTTCATTTTCTTAAAAACCCGAAATAATTTGCATTAGCTTTATTTGATTTTTAGAACTTGATGGTGGTATTTTTGTGATTTTAGTTGACAAATTTTATCACTTTTTTTAGTTTTTTATTTATTTATAAAAAACAAAGTTAAAAACTGCTAAAATGTTGAGATTCTAATTTGTTGCATATATATAAGTATATTTTTCGATTATAGAATCCAAAAACATTTAAAAAAAACGTTTAGAATCCAAAAATATCTAACAAAACGTTTGGTTTATAAAATCTAAATCAACTGTATTTTGGTATAAAAAATAAAAAAGACGTTTGAGAAACACATAAGGTACAAAAAAAAAATGATAGTCTTAATAGTTTGTGTTTTATCGGTAATAGGTAGGCTTAGGCTACGGTAGGAGACCTCAATGGGTCTCCTACCGTAGGTGACTACATTTTTTTTTTTTTTTTGTTTTTAAAATGCTTTTTAATCATTGGATTTGGAAAGAAGTTTTCAATGGTATAGATCTTTAGACATGTTGACCCATTAGCAATGTATATTACTTCCTCCGTCCCATATTAAATGATCTAGTTGACTTCGACACACGTACCAATGCATATGTTTTATCTTTGATATCTTCAATTCTTTATTAAAAAAAATTATGAAAACTTAATATTTTAAAAATATTCATCGAGACGATTCCAACAACATATATTATTTATCTTTGTAAATTAGTAGAAAAATATGGTCAAAGTATATTAAATCAATAATGTATATTGTCAACTAGGTCATTTATTGAGGGACGGATGGAGTATAATGTTTAATTTTTGTCTTTAATAAAGTAATGAGTAAATAGTCAATTTCCCCCCTGAAATTGTAAGTTTCATCAATTACCCCTCTGAAATTAACAAAACTTCAATTACCCCCCTGAAATTTCACAATGTTAGTCAATTTACCCCCTCCATCAAATTTTTCTGTTAATGAACATGACGTTTTCCTGAAGTTTTGCACTTATGTGCAAAATGCCCCCCAAACTTAAAAATTTATATTATTTTTTTCTTAAAAACAAACAATTAATAGTTAAATATTAAAGTAAACTATTAACTTTGTAGTTTGGAAAAACCACATACATATATACACCATCAACACTGAATATTTTTTTCGTCTTATTTTCACTTTCTCATTCTCTCTTGTAACACCCCGTTTTCCCAACATAAAAATTTCATAACAATTAATCAGAGTTTTCCACATAAACGGAATGTCACATTTCTTTTCTTAAAAATCATAAACGGAATAAATAACAATTTATCCTTCTTAATTCAATTCAACATAAATATTCAAAACTTCGCATCGGATTTAATTCAACAACTAAAATAGTCTTTGGCACGAAGGCCTCATCATAACATCTCATAAAAATTCAAACTAAATCATAGTCATGTAAAATCATAAGCAATACGTAAGGAATAGAAAATAGCCACAAAAATCACATTGAAGTTAGTCAGTCAAACATGATCACATAAAAAAAACATAATCATTAATTAGAAAAATACAACGACAGTATTCAACTGTCACACAACACAAACGACTCAACTACTTGGCCGGACGGACCGACCTGCTCTAATACCAATTGTAACACCCCGTTTTCCCAACATAAAAATTTCATAACAATTAATCAGAGTTTTCCACATAAACGGAATGTCACACTTCTTTTCTTAAAAATCATAAACGGGATAAATAACAATTTATCCTTCATGAACACAGATCTGCTGCTATATATAATTTCAATTTGCAGGAAAAATGCTTCAATTTCAACTTCGGATGTCCCCAAAGGGAATTATTGAACGATCAAAACAAAACAAAACAAAGCCAAATCGGTATTATTGAAAGATGAATTTGAATTCCAATTTGATTAGCATTTTAAAAGGAATTGTCAAAAAATTGATTAAATCTGCAATTTTGTTTTTTTTTGTTTTTTAATCTTTGATGAATATGAAAGTTTTAACATTTTATTTATTGGGCTTGTTTGAAATATTAAGAGTAGAACAATGAAGGAAAATTGATTAGCATTTGAGTACCATTCTTTCCAAATTTATTCCAGATCTGAGTATTACTTTTTTGAACAATTAAGAGTAGAACAATGAAGGAGAAAAATGGATATTTAGATGGTTGGAAAATCTATATCAAACCCGGTGTTCGTATTATAAGGACAAAGAAATAGTGTAATTGTCCGGGCTCGATCAATAATTTTTTCACATTAGACCCAACCCAAAAGTCCATTAACACATTTACAAAAAGAAAAATTTGGGCAATCTGAAAATTCTTACATGTAAATAAGTCTCGGAATTTTATTTAGCACACTATTGCCGGATTCATCTCTCTTATTTTAACAGGTTAATTGTTCAAATTGACCCTGTAATATGCTTTATGTCTAAAAAATGACTAAATAAAATATAAAACATATATTCTAGCATTGTAACTTGAATTTCTTCTTATTTTTGACCACCCCTATAATATACGTGTAGTCTAAAAATGTGACCTACAGGTTGAATTTTTTCACTATTTTTTTCATACATGTTTAGCACGTTAAATTATAGTTTTACACAAAAAATTAAATTTCTTCGACCAGGGATAAATTAATTATGAATTTGTATTAAACTAACTTATAATTAATTTGTATCTCGTTTAAAAACTACAAAATTTCATTTTGAAGGTTCTTATCATGTTCTAGTCATGTCTGCAAAATTAGGGAACTAAATTTGACTTGTGAGTATACACTTACGCGGAACAAAATTTCAATTTTGCATGTTTTGGTTGAAAAAACAAAATAAATAAACGACTTTGAAATGCTATGAAACTTTACATTTTTTTTTTTATGTATTTTTATAGATGTCTCTGCAAATAATGAGCTCAAAATTCGATTTATAGGTAGAGATTGCCGTTGTTTTGTTTTTTGAGCTTTTGACACTTTAAAAATTCATAATTAGTTTGTCGTTTGTCGAAAATTTATATTTTTTTTGTGTAAAGCCATAACTCGCCTCTAAGAAATCATGAAAAAAATTGAATCTCTCGGTTGCTTTTTTGGACTTCTCGTATATTGCAGGTTATAAATAATAAAAATCTCGAATTACATGGTCAGAATATATGTGATTTAATTTACAAGGTCAATTTTCAGACGACTTCACGTATATTACATGGTCAATTTCAATTAATAACCCTATTTTAAATTGTACTTTTGTTGACTAAATGATAAACCTCTTTTATTTAGATTTTTTTGAGGAAAAAAATTAAAATTTAAAAAAGAAAAAAAATCGATTTATGACTGTTTATATATTGTCACGTGTGAATTTACGATAAATTTTTCGCCCGGGCTCCATAAATTTCCTGGCTCCGCCACTAGATATCAGAGAAAGGTGAAAGCTCATGAGAGTTGAGAGGGAAGAAGACAAATGAAAAGATAATCAAGTGTATTTGATCTATGATGTGTTTAACCAATCTAACGGTTAGGAAAGGTCCGAAGGTTAAAAAAAAAAAAAAAAAAAAGAGGTCATGTACGGTAGGAGACCTATAAAGGTCTCCCACCCTAAACGCCGCCGTAATAGGTATTATGGTTGGAACTAAACCCAACTATTTAGGTGGCCCAAATGTTCAACATAGGATACAATTGGAATACAACAATTGGCCAATGGTGGAGTAATTGAGCACCATGATCCTTCCATACAAATATACAAGTTACTCAAACCAAAGGAGAACAAACTCAGAAAATAAGAGAGGAAAAATGTGGAAACGTGAGGAGAGAAAAAAGGAAAATAAAAGAATGATCAAGAAGGAAAGAAGTAGAATCAAGGGAAGCTAGAGGGTTTAGTGGAAGACTCTTCATAAGAGGTACGTTCTCCTTCCTCAGGGGTGGAGGTAGGGTCGTTCCGTTCAAATCGGAGGTCAGGTGCTAGTTATAAAAATGACCCTCTAACAAATGCAAAAGTTTTCTTAAAAAAAAATATATCATTTTTTTTTTATTATAGATAGACGAAATGGCAAAGTCATTATAAACTCACACACATAAGTGGAGGAACCGGGGTTCGAACCTCCGTCATGGCATCCGACCTAACAATTTCGGCATTTTGCCAGTTAAGCTAGTACTTGTGAAGAAATATCATTTATTTAGATTGTAAATAACATAAGAAATAGGCGTCATTGTAACTAATCAAATATAAAAAATTGGGCTTCTAAGTTTCAAATATATATATTTTTAACATATTTAAACAACATTGTTATACCCTGTTTTTGGACCTAAAATTACTGGGCCCAATTGCATTTCAAACTTTGTCAAATATTAAATTTCAACTGCACAAGTTCAAATTGTCTCTGCCTCGCAGTCTTTTCAATCACAATTTTACCTATGTTTTTCTTGCATAAAACCTTTTGAAATGTCTTTACTTGTCTTATAAGTCATTCAAAAGTGTCTCTGAATCATTACATTGCTTTTTTCTATAGTTTATTTCAAAATTTGCAAAAAGTCGTACAGAGGGGTATTTTGGTCGTTTCCTGCAGTGGGACCCATTTTCATCCTTGTGACTGTCTCTGAGTCTTTTTCAGATTGTTTTTTAGCATTTCATCAGTAAGCCTTGTTAAATTCATTTCAAACTTGCATCTGAGTCAGTGTCGAGTTAATTTGATTCTGTTTAGGTCATTTTAGCCCTAGGGGCATTTTGGTCATTTCACATAAAATTTTGGCATGGGGAGGTTACTTTGAAGTACCTCATTTAGGCCATTGGTTCGTTTTAGTCCGTTTTGTCAATTTTATTTGTGTTTCGCTTTACGTTTGGTCAAATTACCAATTTTATTTTTTATTTTTGTTGTTTTTATTGTTTTTGCATTTTTGGTCCTCGAAGAGGTCCAAAATTGCATTTCAGTCCAGTTTCTTTTCCAATTTTCATTTCAGTCCTTTTTGTCAATTTCAGTCCTTTTTGTCAATTGCAGTTTAGTCCTCAAGTTCTTATTTTTGCAGAAAAGTCCAAAGTTCATTTTTTAAGTCCAAAGCCGTGCCTCTTTCATACAAGTTCAGATGCCACATGTCAGTTTCCTATTGGTTCCAATGCACACATGTCAGCTATAAAAGCATTAAGTCAGATTTCAGAAGCAATAATCCCACGCCAACTCATAAACACAATTCTAACTTTCTCTCTCTCAGCAGTTAGATCAAAAACAGAAAATTTCTCAGAATTTCTCAAGAACACCAAGAACAAAAACCCTAACCGTTTTCCAGAAACCCTAATTTTCATCAGAATCAACATTTTTTGGATCAATCCTCAGAGATTCTGTGGAATCTTCATCACTGAATTGACCGTTTCTCTGCAATTCCAAACGCGAGCTCGCATTGAAGCAAGCTCAAGCGCTGATCACAGAGGAAGAAGAAGAGCGAAAGAAGCAAAGTTCTAAACCGGCGAAGAAGATGAAGAAACGGAATCAGTGAGAAAAAGAAGAATCACTGATTTATTTTCAGTTTCAAAACCGGAAATCAACAAGCAAAAGCCAAATCCAAGCGTTTCCGAAGAAACTCAACAGAATCTCCATAAAAACTCAGGTAAAACTCAGAACCTCTTTTCAACAAATAAAATCATAGTTTAAACCTGTAAAAATCACGCAAGCAACAGATCCAAAATTTCCAGAACTCAAAGACAAAAACCGCAACCGTAAACACAAAACCTAGATCCATAAGGATCTAAGTTTTGAAAGCAAGAACAAACATCAAAGAAGTGCTAAACAACGAAACGATGTAGATCTTCGAGGATCTAAACGTTTTATTTCAAAAAGATCAAAATCAATTTCAAAGCCGTACGACAAATTTCCAGATCTACATCGTTTCAAACTGAATTCGAAAAAATAACTGCTGGATTCGTGTTTAGGGTTAAAGGACGAATCAAAATATGCAAAAATCTTTAAGTTCTGGAATTTTTTAGGTCACCGGAAGTTCATAGTCTCGCCGGAGAAGATGAAGTTTCCGGCGGACCTTCAAGGTCTCCGCCGTCACTTCATCCTCACCGGCGGTGAAGGTTAGAGAGAGGTGAGAGATGAGAGAAGAGAGAAGAGTTAGAGAGAGAAAGGATTTTGCAAAATGAAAAAACCGGTGCTCTCTTGTTTATATAAGCCAGCGAACCGGACCGGTTCAATCCGGTCCATTCTCCTTTGATTCCTGGCCGTTTGATCTAGGGTTTTAGGATCCTGGATCAATCGTGTGGCTCCTGCGCATCCGGATCTTTTAGGTTTGGGCTTGGGCTTTATCCATTGCTTTTTACGTTTTTTTGTTTTTTTTTCTTGCTATTTGCACTGTTCTTCTTTGCTATTTGAACCAATGTTTTGATTAAAAATCTTGATAAATTTCCTAGAAAATCCATGCTTACTTCTTGATATTTTCTTGATGTTTTATGGTATTTTTGCATATTGGGATTGGCAAAATTCTTGTATGATTAATCCATGGCATTTTAATTCTTTCTTGGATTATTTCTTATGATTGTTTTTTGTCAATTTTATCATTGATTTGTGAATATGTGATAAAGGCCATTTGATATGTTAATGTGAGGTGCTCATGCCTACAATCCTATGTTGATTTTGCTGTTTTAGATTGATTCATGAAACCTTGATTGTATGAGCAATGTATGCATATTCTAGAAAATAATAAAATGCTAATTCTATCTCGAAATTGGTATGAAACTAAGCTTGCTTGTTTCTAATGATCCTATGATTATAGCTTGAGATAAAAGAAACTATTTCAAACTTGCTATAGCATGAGAATTAGAAGCTACAAATGCCTTAGGTTTCATATCAAAATTTTAGGTTTTATTACCATTTTATTACTATCTTTGTGGCATTTTATGCGTTTTTGCCTCTTGCTACTCTTTATGCTTTATTTCACTAACAAGTTTATTTCCATGTTTCATGCATCTCATTTAGCATTCCCTCCACTTTCTTTAGCCTAGCATTTATTTTTGTAAGTTTTAATTCATTTGGTGATGTAATTTGTTATCATTGGTTTGTAGCTTGGCAAAGGGGCCATAGAATGTATTTAGGCAATTCTTGTAATATGGACTATGGACACCATGACGCACCGACACGCACACACTCACCCTAGATATATGTTTAGGATTGTATGCATAGATGTATGGCTAGGATTGCATGATTAGACGAACGTTTAGGTTTGAACACTTAGAGAAAATCCAACTTTTTCCAAAATATGCAATTAACCTCACTTGAAAACATTTTTTTGCAAAAATAAAATAGGAGTCAAAACTCCTTATTTCCCTTTTATTTTCTTAAGTAAAACTTTTAATGAACCTTAACCATATTTAGACTTCATTTAGCAAAATGACTAATTACACCTCACATTTTCCAAATCTTATGCCCTTGAGGCCTCTCATCTCTATTCTTCAAAATCTCTTTTCAAACTTAAAATCAACCAACAAAATCAAAACCTTTTTGAGAATGAACTACGAACGGTTTTGATCCCTTAAAAGGGTACGTAGGCAATGAGTCAAAACTCATCCAAGCCGAAATAAAAATCAAATTCTACTTCTCCTCACCCCCCATTCTTAACTAATCACACTTCCTTTTCTACAAATAAGCAATAAAATTAAAGCGTAGAAATAAACTTAGGAGAGCGGCTCTTATGGAATACCATAATCGCTCCAGGTGCCTAACACCTTCCCGTAGCGAAAACGACCCCCGAATCTAGAACTTTTTAAGGGTTTTTCTCCTTTTACCCTTCCCAAGAAAAAAGAGAGATATCAACGGTCAAAAGGTTCAAGTCCAATTAATGGCTTGGCACCCGAAAACCATGATAACAGAAATGGCGACTTCACTGGGGAAATCTTTTTAGCGGGTCGCGCCTAGTTTTCCTTAGTTTATATTTACGCTTTGTTTTATTGCATTTGTAAATACTTGTTTACTTTCATTTAACGTGTGGGGTGAGAATATCAAAAGTCCTAACCCGGGCTGAGTGAACTTATGTTTAGGTAGAGATATAATCGACAATTCGATCCGGGGGTTGCCTCGTGTATTGGATTATGCGATCAATCTCACATAGCTGAGGCATTTTGAAGGTGATATTGTCGGCGTGTGTTGTCATGCTTAGGCACTTCACTTTCAATTGTTCGACGAAGCTATGAACCGTAGTTACCAAACCCATCCTAGCCTTTTTAGGACGTAGTGCGGTGGCTAAATTGAGTGTTGTCTCAAACTTTAGTCGTCACGCGATACTACACTCAAACTAGACCTTCTCACAAATAATCATGGAACGGGTGTCGTCCTGTACTACCATGATATATGTGAGAGAGGTTGCAGTTTGGGAACTGTGTTAGAACCTTGGTCACTACTATCCAAAGCCTTAGTTCACCGGACGCCGTGTCCATCCGTGGCCCCGTTACTTTGAAACTCAACCCACCTTGTTCTTTGTAACTAAACAACACAATCATGCATACATACATTCATGCATAAACATTTTTCATGCATTCATCGAAGGGTTTAAACAAATGGAAATTTTTGTAAATAATCACAGGTATGAAGAAGACTAAGTGCTACAAGTTCAAAGAAGTGGATTTGGTTAGTTTGAGAGAGTTGGCACTCAAGGTCAAGAGTCAAACAGGGTTCCGACTCCGGTATGGGGGATTGCTTACTTTGCTCCGAACAGATGTGGACGAGAAGCTAGTGCACACTCTAGTGCAATTTTATGATCCAAGCTTCCGTTGCTTCACTTTCCCGGACTTCCAGTTGGTTCCTACTCTCGAGGCTTACTCCAATCTAGTGGGTTTACCTATAGCCGAGAAGACACCTTTCACCGGTCCCGGGACTTCTCTTACTCCTCTGGTTATTGCTAAGGATCTCTACCTCAAGACTTCCGACGTCTCCAACCATCTTATTACCAAGTCCCACATTCGGGGGTTCACTTCGAAGTATCTTCTTGATCAGGCTAATCTCAGTATTACTCGTCAGGATACACTCGAGGCTATTCTTGCTTTGCTTATTTACGGGCTCATTCTCTTTCCGAACCTCGACAACTTCGTGGACATGAATGCTATCGAGGTCTTCCATTCCAAGAACCCGGTTCCTACTTTACTAGCAGACACCTACCACGCCATTCATGACAGGACTCTCAAGGGCCGTGGGTATATTCTTTGCTGCATATCTCTTCTGTATAGGTGGTTTATTTCGCACCTTCCGAGTTCCTTCCATGATAACTCGGAGAACTGGTCCTACTCGCAGCGGATTATGGCCCTCACTCCTAATGAGGTGGTCTGGATCACTCCTGCCGCTCAAGTGAAGGAAATCATTATGGGTTGTGGAGACTTTCTCAATGTACCTCTTCTTGGTACCCGTGGAGGAATCAACTACAACCCCGAGCTTGCTATGAGACAGTTTGGTTTCCCTATGAAGTCGAAGCCCATCAATCTTGCTACATCTCCAGAGTTCTTCTTCTATGCGAATGCTCCTACCGGACAAAGGAAAGCTTTCATGGATGCTTGGTCCAAGGTTCGAAGGAAGAGTGTGAAGCATCTAGGTGTGAGGTCCGGTGTTGCTCATGAGGCTTATACTCAGTGGGTGATAGATCGAGCTGAGGAGATTGGTATGCCTTATCCAGCTATGAGATACGTGTCTTCGTCTACTCCATCTATGCCTCTACCTCTACTCCCCGCGACTCAGGATATGTATCAGGAGCATCTAGCTATGGAGAGTCGTGAGAAGCAAGTGTGGAAAGCTCGGTACAATCAAGCTGAGAATCTAATCATGACTTTGGATGGTAGAGATGAGCAGAAGACTCATGAGAATCTGATGTTGAAGAAAGAACTAGCTAAGGTCCGGAGGGAATTGGAAGAGAAAGACGAGCTGCTTATGAGGGATTCCAAGAGAGCCCGAGGACGACGAGACTTCTTTGCCAGATACTGTGATTCAGATTCCGAGTCCGATGATCCTCCGACTACTTCCTATGCTTGAGGGCTTCATTTGTTGAAATTTCAAAGTCTTCCTTTGAGAATGCTATGTAGTTTTGATTATTTGCAAGATTTCTAATTTGTTAAAAAAATCCTTCGATGAAAAAATAAGTCTTTCGCATTTGCATTTGCATATCATGCATCATATGCATCATGCATTGGTCACAAAGGCTTCCAAGTGCTCACCACCTCCTGGTTTCTCTGCCGCAGTGTGAAAAGTGGCTCGTGCTCAGAGGATCTACGAACCTGATAGAATCGATCGAACCAGAGAATACAGAAGAAAGAAAAGGGCTATGGAAGAAGAGAACACGCAGCTTCGTACCGAATTGGCATCTTTAAGGGAGGAATTGGCCAAAGCTCATGATGCTATGACTGCTCTGTTGGCTGCTCAGGAACAACCAGTTCCTGTAGTTTCTACAGCCGCAAATGTGACTCCTACCGTAACAACTGATCCTCGCTCTATCATGCCATCCGGGTATCCTTACGGACTTCCGCTGTACTATACTGCTAATACAGGGGCAGGGACCTCTGGTACTACCAACAATGGCCCAATCCCAGGGGCAAACTTAACTCCTGTTAGTACCGCCTTGACTCAAGCTGCAACAACTGTTACCGAGCCCATTGTGAATGCGGTGCCTCTATTTGTCCATGCTAATGCGCACCACGGGAGTATTGCCACAACCGGAACTATGGAAGAGAGAATGGCAGAACTTGCCAAAGAGCTCCGACGGGAAATTAAGGCCAACAGGGGAAATGGAGACTCCATTAAAACCCAGGATCTCTGCTTAGTATCGAAGGTAGATGTTCCAAAAAAGTTCAAGGTCCCGGAGTTCGACAAGTATAACGGGCTGACTTGTCCTCAAAATCATATTGTCAAATATGTCCGGAAGATGGGCAACTACAAGGACAATGATTCCCTGATGATCCATTACTTCCAAGACAGTATGATGGAAGATGCTGCGGAGTGGTATACTAGTCTGAGCAAAGACGATGTCCATACTTTTGATGAGCTAGCCGCTGCTTTCAAGAGCCACTACGGGTTTAACACTCGATTGAAGCCGAATAGGGAGTTTCTCAGGTCCCTATCTCAGAAAAAGGAGGAAAGTTTCCATGAATATGCGCAAAGGTGGAGAGGGGCAGCTGCCCGTATCACTCCTGCTTTAGATGAAGAAGAAATGACCCAGACGTTCTTAAAGACCTTGAAGAAAGATTATGTTGAGAGGATGATCATCGCTGCCCCGAACAACTTTTCGGAGATGGTCACCATGGGAACCCGTCTCGAGGAAGCCGTCAGGGATGGAATCATTGTGTTTGAGAAAGCTGAATCCTCTGTGAATGCGTCGAAGAGATATGGTAATGGACACCACAAGAAGAAAGAAACGGAAGTGGGGATGGTGTCAACTGGAGCCGGTCAAGCTATGGCTACTGTTGCACCTATCAATGCAGCTCAAATGCCTCCGTCGTACCCATACATGCCGTATTCTCAGCATCCTTTCTTCCCACCGTTTTATCATCAGTACCCTCTGCCACCGGGTCAACCTCAAGTGCCCGTCAATGCAATTGCCCAACAGATGAAACAACAGTTGCCGGTTCAACAACAACAACAGCAGCAGCAATATACCAGACCAACTTTTCCTCCTATACCAATGTTGTATGCAGAACTTCTTCCAACTCTACTCCAGAGAGGGCATTGTACGACTAGACAGGGTAAGCCCCCACCTGATCCGTTGCCTCCAAGGTTCAGGTCTGATCTCAAATGTGATTTTCATCAAGGTGCCTTAGGTCATGATGTCGAGGGGTGTTATGCTTTGAAGTATATCGTGAAGAAGCTCGTTGATCAGGGAAAGCTGACTTTTGAGAATAATGTTCCACATGTCCTTGACAATCCTCTTCCAAATCATGCCGCTGTGAATATGATCGAAGTGTGTGAGGAAGCTCCTAGACTTGATGTCCGCAACGTCGCAACTCCTCTGGTGCCTCTACACATCAAGCTGTGCAAAGCTTCTCTGTTCAGCCATGATCATGCCAAGTGTCTAGGATGCCTCCGTGATCCTTTGGGTTGCCATGCTGTTCAAGACGACATCCAAAGCTTGATGAATGATAATCTTCTGACTGTCAGTGATGTTTGCGTGATTGTGCCAGTTTTTCACGATCCGCCTGTCAAGAGTGTACCTTTGAAGAAGAATGCTGAGCCTTTGGTGATAAGGTTGCCAGGACCAATTCCTTATGTTTCGGACAAGGCAGTGCCATACAAGTACAATGCTACTATGATAGAAAATGGAGTAGAGGTGCCTCTAGCCTCCTTTGCCACAGTAAGCAATATCGCCGAAGGGACTTCTGCAGCGCTAAGAAGCGGGAAGGTTCGTCCGCCGTTATTTCAGAAGAAGGTAGCTACGCCGACCATTCCACCAGTTGAAGAAGTAACTCCAACCGTTGTTTCACCCATTGCTATAGATGTGAACCAATCCGGCAAATCTATAGAGGATTCGAATTTAGATGAGATTCTGAGGATAATAAAGAGGAGCGACTACAAGATCGTTGATCAGTTGCTGCAGACTCCTTCGAAGATATCCGTCTTGTCATTACTCTTGAGCTCCGAGGCTCACAGGAATACCTTGTTGAAAGTGCTGGAGCAGGCTTATGTTGACCACGAAGTCACGGTAGATCGTTTCGGTGGCATAGTGGGAAATATTACTGCTTGTAACAACCTCTGGTTTAGTGAAGAAGAGTTGCCAGAAGCGGGAAAGAGTCACAATCTGGCTTTGCACATATCGGTGAATTGCAAATCAGACATGATATCAAATGTGTTGGTGGATACCGGTTCCTCACTCAATGTAATGCCCAAGACAACTCTAGATCAGTTGAGCTACCGTGGGACCCCTTTGAGAAGAAGTACTTTCTTGGTCAAAGCTTTTGATGGATCTCGAAAGAATGTGCTGGGAGAGATAGACTTGCCGATAACCATTGGCCCTAAGAATTTCTTGGTTACCTTCCAAGTGATGGACATTAATGCATCCTACAGTTGTCTGCTGGGAAGACCGTGGATACACGATGCGGGTGCGGTCACCTCCACCTTACATCAGAAGTTGAAATTTGTGAAGAATGGAAAACTCGTTACAATCCATGGTGAAGAAGCATACTTAGTTAGCCAGCTGTCTTCCTTTTCTTGTATTGAAGCAGGGTCTGCTGAAGGGACCGCTTTCCAAGGTTTGACCATTGAAGGTGCAGAGCCAAAGGAAGCTGGGGCTGCTATGGCTTCATTGAAAGATGCTCAGAGAGCCATCCAAGAAGGTCAGACTGCCGGCTGGGGCAAGGTGATACAGCTCTGTGAGAACAAGCGTAAAGAAGGTCTCGGGTTCTCCCCGTCATCAAGGGTTTCCTCGGGAGTCTTCCACAGTGCAGGGTTTGTTAATGCTATCTCTGAAGAAGCCACTGGATCTGGTCTCAGGCCTGTATTTGTTACACCAGGAGGCATTGCGACAGATTGGGATGCCATTGACATTCCTTCAATCATGCATGTTTCTGAGTAATGTGTCTTGTTGCTTTAATGCTTTGTTTTCAAAATAACAATCCTCTCGCTCTGCCCAAAGCGAGAGTGATATTTTCTGTAAGGGCATGTTTGTTTCGGCATTGCCGTTGATTAATAAAATTTTGTCGTTTCTTCCACGACTACCTTTTTTAGTGCTTTTTTCCTTGGAAACAATGGTAATGCCAGAAAAAACCAAAACGTCTGTATTTTCTTATTAATTTCAAAAATCTGCATGGAAAAAAAACAAACTCTTTCTAAAATCATCCAATCATTATATGCAGGTTGAACCATAATAAACCCGTTGAACACAGTAATCCTACGGTTCCTCCAAGTTTTGATTTCCCTGTGTATGAAGCCGAAGATGAGGAAGGTGATGACATACCATATGAGATCACTCGGTTACTTGAGCAAGAAAAGAAAGCCATTCAGCCTCACCAAGAAGAGATTGAGCTTATCAACATAGGTACCGAGGAAAACAAGCGAGAAATCAAGATTGGTGCTACTCTAGAGGAAGGGGTTAAACAGAAGATCATCCAGCTCCTCCGGGAATATCCGGATATTTTTGCATGGTCCTATGAAGATATGCCAGGTCTAGACCCTATGATTGTGGAGCATCGGATCCCCACCAAGCCTGAATGTCCTCCCGTCAGGCAGAAATTGAGAAGGACTCATCCTGATATGGCTCTCAAGATTAAGAGCGAGGTTCAAAAACAGATTGATGCGGGCTTCCTCATGACGGTTGAATACCCTGAATGGGTTGCCAATATAGTACCTGTGCCAAAGAAAGATGGTAAAGTCCGGATGTGTGTTGACTTCAGGGACCTGAACAAAGCTAGTCCAAAAGACAACTTTCCATTACCTCATATTGATGTGCTTGTTGATAATACTGCTCAGTCTAAGGTGTTCTCCTTCATGGACGGTTTTTTCGGTTATAATCAGATCAAAATGTCTCCTGAAGATAGAGAAAAGACATCTTTTATCACTCCATGGGGTACTTTCTGTTACAAAGTGATGCCGTTCGGCCTAATCAATGCTGGTGCTACCTACCAAAGGGGAATGACCACTCTGTTTCATGACATGATTCACAAAGAAGTCGAGGTATATGTGGACGACATGATTGTGAAGTCAACAGATGAGGAGCAGCACGTCGAATATTTAACAAAGATGTTTGAAAGGTTGAGAAAATACAAGCTGCGATTGAATCCCAACAAATGTACATTCGGTGTCAGGTCCGGAAAGTTATTAGGCTTCATTGTCAGCCAAAAGGGCATTGAAGTCGATCCTGATAAAGTCCGGGCCATCCGAGAAATGCCAGCTCCACAGACCGAGAAGCAAGTCAGAGGCTTCCTCGGACGTTTGAATTACATCTCCCGATTCATATCTCACATGACCGCAACCTGCGGGCCGATCTTCAAGCTACTTAGAAAGAACCAGCCTGTTGTATGGAATGATGAATGCCAAGAAGCTTTTGATAGCATCAAGAATTACCTGCTGGAACCACCTATCCTTGTCCCACCCGTGGAAGGAAGGCCTTTGATTTTGTATTTGTCAGTGTTTGATGAATCCATGGGATGTGTACTTGGTCAACAAGATGAGACTGGAAAGAAAGAGCATGCTATCTACTATCTAAGCAAGAAGTTCACCGACTGTGAAACTCGGTATACAATGCTTGAGAAGACTTGTTGTGCTCTAGCTTGGGCTGCCAAACGCCTGCGTCATTATTTGGTGAATCATACAACTTGGTTGATATCCAGAATGGATTCGATAAAGTATATCTTTGAGAAAGCGGCCGTTACTGGAAAGATTGCACGCTGGCAGATGCTTTTGTCTGAATATGATATTGTGTTCAAAACTCAAAAGGCAATCAAGGGTAGCATTCTTGCAGATCATCTTGCTTACCAACCTCTTGATGATCATCAACCGATTGAATTCGACTTCCCCGATGAAGAAATCATGTATTTGAAATCAAAAGACTGCGAAGAACCGTTGATTAATGAAGGTCCAGATCCCAATAGCAGGTGGGGTTTAGTCTTTGATGGTGCTGTCAATGCTTATGGTAAAGGAATTGGGGCAGTCATTGTATCCCCGCAGGGGCATCACATTCCTTTTACCGCCAGAATCCTGTTCGAATGTACCAACAATATGGCTGAGTATGAAGCATGTATCTTCGGGATCGAGGAAGCAATTGACATGAGAATCAAACACCTCGACATCTATGGAGATTCTGCGCTCGTCATCAATCAGATAAAGGGTGAATGGGAGACCCACCATGCTAAGTTGATTCCTTATCGTGATTATGCGAGACGTTTGCTGGCGTATTTTACAAAGGTTGAGCTGCACCATATTCCTCGTGATGAGAACCAAATGGCTGATGCTCTTGCTACTCTATCTTCCATGTTTCGAGTAAACCATTGGAATGATGTGCCAGTAATCAAAGTGCAGCGCCTTGAAAGACCTTCACATGTGTTTGCTATTGGAGATGTGATCGATCAGGCTGGTGAAAATATGGTTGACTATAAACCCTGGTACTACGACATCAAACAGTTCTTGCTGAGCCGTGAGTATCCGCCTGGTGCTTCCAAACAAGATAAGAAGACCCTGAGAAGATTGGCCAGTAGATTCCTGTTAGATGGAGATATTCTGTACAAGAGAAACTGTGACATGGTACTGTTAAGATGTGTTGATGAACATGAAGCAGAGCAGTTAATGCATGATGTACATGACGGTACCTTCGGGACCCATGCTACAGGGCATACTATGTCAAGGAAGTTGTTACGAGCAGGTTACTACTGGATGGCCATGGAGCAGGATTGCTACCAACACGCCAGAAAATGCCACAAATGTCAAATCTATGCTGATAAGATTCATGTGCCTCCGCACGCTCTCAATGTTATGTCATCCCCATGGCCGTTCTCAATGTGGGGCATCGACATGATTGGAAGGATTGAACCGAAGGCTTCAAATGGTCATCGTTTCATCTTAGTGGCAATTGACTACTTTACCAAATGGGTTGAAGCAGCATCTTATACCAATGTGACCAAGCAAGTGGTAGCTAAGTTCATCAAGAACAACATCATCTGTCGATATGGTGTTCCCAGCAAGATTATTACCGACAATGGTACCAACCTGAACAACAATGTGGTGCAAGCTCTTTGTGAAGAATTCAAAATTGAGCATCATAACTCTTCTCCCTATAGACCTCAGATGAATGGTGCAGTTGAGGCCGCCAACAAGAATATCAAGAGAATTGTCCAGAAGATGGTAACCACTTACAAGGACTGGCATGAGATGTTACCCTATGCTCTGCATGGCTATCGTACTACTGTGCGCAGTTCAACCGGGGCAACCCCTTTCTCTCTTGTATATGGTATGGAAGCAGTTCTTCCTTTGGAAGTAGAGATCCCATCCCTCCGTGTGATCATGGAAGCAAAGTTATCTGAGGCTGAATGGTGCCAAAGCCGGTATGATCAGTTGAATTTGATTGAGGAAAAACGTATGGATGCCATGGCTCGTGGACAGTCATATCAAGCAAGAATGAAGACTGCTTTTGACAAGAAAGTCCATCCTCGAGAATTCAAGGTAGGGGAACTTGTATTGAAAAGGAGGATAAGCCAGCAACCCGATCCAAGGGGCAAGTGGACGCCTAACTATGAAGGTCCTTATGTTGTCAAGAAGGCCTTCTCCGGTGGTGCTTTAATCCTTACACACATGGATGGTGTAGAGCTTCCAAATCCAGTGAATGCCGATATAGTCAAGAAATACTTTGCCTAGAAATATGAAAAGAACAGCGTGGTAGGTCGAAAACCCGAAAGGGCGGCCTAGGCAAAAATGCGCTTCCCGGTGGATCGAAAACCCGAAAGGGCGGTCCAGGCAAAAATAAGGGACAAAAAAAAAACAAATATGAAAAAGCTCGCTGAGATTGTACGCAACTCAGGCAAGAATGAGCGTCTCGATGAGCCGAAAACCCGGAAGGGCGGTTCATGCAAAAATGAGATTGAAACAAAAGGCAAGTAACTATATCTGACCAACCACCGCCCCCCTGGGGGCATCTGCTGCTGTTAATGATTATCTTCATCAAAAGCTCCTATGCTGGCGAATTCAAAGTTTTCGGGAAATGTAATGATTACTGTGTTCAATGTACCACCAACCAATAAAATTACCATTTTCCAAGCTTTGTGAATCCGTGGAGTCATGCCTTTGGCTGACCACCACTCTTATGCATCAATTTGAGCCTTTGCTTTTGTTTGAAAACTCTATTTTCTTCTATTTTCAAAGTTATATACAAAAATATTTTCTTTCTATTTTGATAATGACAATGCTTGAAACAAACATTTTGAAAGTTGAAAACTTTTTGTCTATTTTGAAAAGCAAACCTGAGCAACAGGGTACATTCAAATGAAACATGCATGAACGAGAGTATGTTGATGTCTATTTCAATGTATGCTACAAGCAGGTTCTCCTCCAGGATAGTCTGTGGTCAATGGCAAGAATGAAAAAACAGAATAAAATGCATGAAAATAAATGAGCTCGCTAAGTTGAAAACCCGAAAGGGCGACTTAGGCAAAAATGAGCACCCCGCTGGATTGATAACCAGAAAGGGCAATTCAGGCAAAAATGGGGCATTGAAAAGAATTTATTTCCCCGGTGGATCGAAAACCCGAAAGGGCGATCCAGGCAAAAATGGGATGCAAAAATGAATGAAAATAAGAATATAACATGCAAAAAGCATTGACCACAGATGCAATGTCTACAACATACCCAGCACTGAAATGCCCAGCACAACGGCGTTTTCCCCGGTGGAGTCTCTCAAGACTCTATCCCCAGCAAGTTACATACCTACCGGCCCTCGGCCATGGTTCCGATACGTCTCCCAACGACGTCATCTCCAGAGAGGATTTCCAAGAATATAGCACGAGCCATTACGTGCCCAATACTCTAATGTCTTGTCTTCCCCGTGAAGTCGTGCCTACAAACTGCCAACAGTCATGCATTACAAGCATTCATACATGCATAATCATGCATATTACGTGCCCATGCATTTAATGAAACTGTTATATCATCCATGCATATTGCATTTCCAATGTCAACATCAGTCTCAATTCAATACTCATGTCAGGTTCTCTGTCAAAACCTTGTGAGCCAATAATATCGGTCAATTTCTACCTTTCAAATCAAATCGACGCCAAGTCAATCTCAATCTATATTTTGTCAGGAAAAAACCAATCCCCAGTGAATATGTTTCCGTTTGGTCAAGTGGCTAGCTCAATCCAAGAGCAGCTTGTACCTGTCTATCTGTTTCTGTCCGGTGGAGTAACCAGTTCGCATCCAAGAACAAGCTCACACCTGTCTATTTGCCTTGCTTTCAGTCGAGTAACCAGTTCGAATCCATAAGAACAACTCGTACCTGCCAATTTTACATGTTTTCAGTCGAGTCACCAGTTCGAATCCATAAGAACAACTCGTACTTGTCAATTTTCTCTTTTTCCAGTCGAGTCACCAGTTCGAATCCGTAAGAACAACTCGTACTTGCCAATTTTCTCTTTTTCTCAGTCGGGTCACCAGTTCGAATCCATAAGAACAACTCGCACTTTCCAATATCTCCAAGTGAGTTACCAGTTCGAATCCATAAGAACAACTCATGTTTGTCCAGTAACCTCTATCCCCTGTGAAGTTACCAGTTCGAATCCATAAGAACAACTCGCAGTTGTCTGTTTGTTTCATTCCCGGTCAAGTGGCTAGTTTGAATCCAAGAACAGCTTGTACCTGTCCAACTTGTTTCTAAGTTTCCCGTTACTCTGCTATTCACTATCTTTGTCAATGTCTACCAATCCCGCGATGGATACGACATATTTTGTTAATTCCAATCCCCATGAGGTCTTGCATTCATAATCCAAATGATGCATGGCATGCATATTATTTAAAAATGGGTAGGCGTATTTTTACGTCCAAACACAGTGCAAATGCTAATATTTAAGTATCTTCGTCCTGTCAAGCCAAAGACTCCGTCTCTTGACTCTCCAGACAAAGAAACTTAAATAGGGGCAGCTGTTATACCCTGTTTTTGGACCTAAAATTACTGGGCCCAATTGCATTTCAAACTTTGTCAAATATTAAATTTCAACTGCACAAGTTCAAATTGTCTCTGCCTCGCAGTCTTTTCAATCACAATTTTACCTATGTTTTTCTTGCATAAAACCTTTTGAAATGTCTTTACTTGTCTTATAAGTCATTCAAAAGTGTCTCTGAATCATTACATTGCTTTTTTCTATAGTTTATTTCAAAATTTGCAAAAAGTCGTACAGAGGGGTATTTTGGTCGTTTCCTGCAGTGGGACCCATTTTCATCCTTGTGACTGTCTCTGAGTCTTTTTCAGATTGTTTTTTAGCATTTCATCAGTAAGCCTTGTTAAATTCATTTCAAACTTGCATCTGAGTCAGTGTCGAGTTAATTTGATTCTGTTTAGGTCATTTTAGCCCTAGGGGCATTTTGGTCATTTCACATAAAATTTTGGCATGGGGAGGTTACTTTGAAGTACCTCATTTAGGCCATTGGTTCGTTTTAGTCCGTTTTGTCAATTTTATTTGTGTTTCGCTTTACGTTTGGTCAAATTACCAATTTTATTTTTTATTTTTGTTGTTTTTATTGTTTTTGCATTTTTGGTCCTCGAAGAGGTCCAAAATTGCATTTCAGTCCAGTTTCTTTTCCAATTTTCATTTCAGTCCTTTTTGTCAATTTCAGTCCTTTTTGTCAATTGCAGTTTAGTCCTCAAGTTCTTATTTTTGCAGAAAAGTCCAAAGTTCATTTTTTAAGTCCAAAGCCGTGCCTCTTTCATACAAGTTCAGATGCCACATGTCAGTTTCCTATTGGTTCCAATGCACACATGTCAGCTATAAAAGCATTAAGTCAGATTTCAGAAGCAATAATCCCACGCCAACTCATAAACACAATTCTAACTTTCTCTCTCTCAGCAGTTAGATCAAAAACAGAAAATTTCTCAGAATTTCTCAAGAACACCAAGAACAAAAACCCTAACCGTTTTCCAGAAACCCTAATTTTCATCAGAATCAACATTTTTTGGATCAATCCTCAGAGATTCTGTGGAATCTTCATCACTGAATTGACCGTTTCTCTGCAATTCCAAACGCGAGCTCGCATTGAAGCAAGCTCAAGCGCTGATCACAGAGGAAGAAGAAGAGCGAAAGAAGCAAAGTTCTAAACCGGCGAAGAAGATGAAGAAACGGAATCAGTGAGAAAAAGAAGAATCACTGATTTATTTTCAGTTTCAAAACCGGAAATCAACAAGCAAAAGCCAAATCCAAGCGTTTCCGAAGAAACTCAACAGAATCTCCATAAAAACTCAGGTAAAACTCAGAACCTCTTTTCAACAAATAAAATCATAGTTTAAACCTGTAAAAATCACGCAAGCAACAGATCCAAAATTTCCAGAACTCAAAGACAAAAACCGCAACCGTAAACACAAAACCTAGATCCATAAGGATCTAAGTTTTGAAAGCAAGAACAAACATCAAAGAAGTGCTAAACAACGAAACGATGTAGATCTTCGAGGATCTAAACATTTTATTTCAAAAAAGATCAAAATCAATTTCAAAGCCGTACGACAAATTTCCAGATCTACATCGTTTCAAACTGAATTTGAAAAAATAACTGCTGGATTCGTGTTTAGGGTTAAAGGACGAATCAAAATATGCAAAAATCTTTAAGTTCTGGAATTTTTTAGGTCACCGGAAGTTCATAGTCTCGCCGGAGAAGATGAAGTTTCCGGCGGACCTTCAAGGTCTCCGCCGTCACTTCATCCTCACCGGCGGTGAAGGTTAGAGAGAGGTGAGAGATGAGAGAAGAGAGAAGAGTTAGAGAGAGAAAGGATTTTGCAAAATGAAAAAACCGGTGCTCTCTTGTTTATATAAGCCAGCGAACCGGACCGGTTCAATCCGGTCCATTCTCCTTTGATTCCTGGCCGTTTGATCTAGGGTTTTAGGATCCTGGATCAATCGTGTGGCTCCTGCGCATCCGGATCTTTTAGGTTTGGGCTTGGGCTTTATCCATTGCTTTTTACGTTTTTTTGTTTTTTTTTCTTGCTATTTGCACTGTTCTTCTTTGCTATTTGAACCAATGTTTTGATTAAAAATCTTGATAAATTTCCTAGAAAATCCATGCTTACTTCTTGATATTTTCTTGATGTTTTATGGTATTTTTGCATATTGGGATTGGCAAAATTCTTGTATGATTAATCCATGGCATTTTAATTCTTTCTTGGATTATTTCTTATGATTGTTTTTTGTCAATTTTATCATTGATTTGTGAATATGTGATAAAGGCCATTTGATATGTTAATGTGAGGTGCTCATGCCTACAATCCTATGTTGATTTTGCTGTTTTAGATTGATTCATGAAACCTTGATTGTATGAGCAATGTATGCATATTCTAGAAAATAATAAAATGCTAATTCTATCTCGAAATTGGTATGAAACTAAGTTTGCTTGTTTCTAATGATCCTATGATTATAGCTTGAGATAAAAGAAACTATTTCAAACTTGCTATAGCATGAGAATTAGAAGCTACAAATGCCTTAGGTTTCATATCAAAATTTTAGGTTTTATTACCATTTTATTACTATCTTTGTGGCATTTTATGCGTTTTTGCCTCTTGCTACTCTTTATGCTTTATTTCACTAACAAGTTTATTTCCATGTTTCATGCATCTCATTTAGCATTCCCTCCACTTTCTTTAGCCTAGCATTTATTTTTGTAAGTTTTAATTCATTTGGTGATGTAATTTGTTATCATTGGTTTGTAGCTTGGCAAAGGGGCCATAGAATGTATTTAGGCAATTCTTGTAATATGGACTATGGACACCATGACGCACCGACACGCACACACTCACCCTAGATATATGTTTAGGATTGTATGCATAGATGTATGGCTAGGATTGCATGATTAGACGAACGTTTAGGTTTGAACACTTAGAGAAAATCCAACTTTTTCCAAAATATGCAATTAACCTCACTTGAAAACATTTTTTTGCAAAAATAAAATAGGAGTCAAAACTCCTTATTTCCCTTTTATTTTCTTAAGTAAAACTTTTAATGAACCTTAACCATATTTAGACTTCATTTAGCAAAATGACTAATTACACCTCACATTTTCCAAATCTTATGCCCTTGAGGCCTCTCATCTCTATTCTTCAAAATCTCTTTTCAAACTTAAAATCAACCAACAAAATCAAAACCTTTTTGAGAATGAACTACGAACGGTTTTGATCCCTTAAAAGGGTACGTAGGCAATGAGTCAAAACTCATCCAAGCCGAAATAAAAATCAAATTCTACTTCTCCTCACCCCCCATTCTTAACTAATCACACTTCCTTTTCTACAAATAAGCAATAAAATTAAAGCGTAGAAATAAACTTAGGAGAGCGGCTCTTATGGAATACCATAATCGCTCCGGGTGCCTAACACCTTCCCGTAGCGAAAACGACCCCCGAATCTAGAACTTTTTAAGGGTTTTTCTCCTTTTACCCTTCCCAAGAAAAAAGAGAGATATCAACGGTCAAAAGGTTCAAGTCCAATTAATGGCTTGGCACCCGAAAACCATGATAACAAACATAATTTCTTATTTTGAGATTCAACAATGTCGATCTCGATTTCTAGGTCGAGGGTGAGGTCGTCGATCTTGATTTCTCGGTGAGGGTGAGGTCGTCGATCTCATTTTCTTGGTCGACGACAACGCATAGTTGTTTGCGAGGTTCCCAAATTTTGCTTTCTTGGCTGATGGTGACCGAGGATGAGAATGTCAATTTCGTTTTCTTGGTCGACGGCGACGATGATGGCGCATGAGGGTAAGGTTTCCAATCTCTTTTTTTTTTTTCAGTTTGAGGGTGCAACTACAAGGCAATGTGATGACCAGAAAAGGCGATGGCCGCGAGAGGGGTTGCGATTTCTTTGATTTTACCATGGCTGATTTTTTGTTGTTGTGGTGGAGGTGAGTTGGTGACTCGGTGGTGGAAGTGAATGATGGGGGTGGGGAAATAAAAAATAGAAGAGAATTCATTCTTTTTGTGGATGAGAGTGTTTTTTTTTATAAAAAGAAAAAATGAGCTGACTTATTATAGTATGTGACAAGTGGGAGTGGTAGAAGAGTGATATGTCCATCTAAAATGGCATGTATCAGGACTATTTGAGATTACTATAGTTTATGGTTGGAGCTTTTCTTGTAACTAATTTGTTTCTTGTCATATTGTATTGTTGCATACTCAAATTTAGATGAGAATAGGTTTTGTAACTTAATTTCATCTCATTTATTAGTGTCTTGAGGTAGTGGGAAATTGGCCCAAGTTTTGGAGCAGTTAAAAACCAGTGCAACCTTGCAATTAGTACGTGTAATCGACACCGTCCAATTAAGAAGATTAAACAGTTCATATTTAAATCACAAAATTGTATACTAATTGTATATCAAATAATGTTTTGAGATCGAAACCGTCCGATTTTGAGCGGAGTTCTAAGGTGTTGACTAGAGCTGACTACATACAATCATGACCGCATCTACTCCTTTATGTGGGAGTACAACATTTA
Organism: Medicago truncatula; assembly: GCF_003473485.1. Taxonomy (NCBI): domain Eukaryota; kingdom Viridiplantae; phylum Streptophyta; class Magnoliopsida; order Fabales; family Fabaceae; genus Medicago; species Medicago truncatula. Next base: position 44,283,042 of record NC_053046.1, read on the forward strand.
CTTAAAAAATTTGGTAAACTTGACGGGAAGTCATTACATTGTGCAGTATACATTGAACCTCTTTACACAACAATTATTAGGGCTAGTGGTAAATGTTATTCTTCGTTTTTAAATATACGTCACATTTTTATAATGTGCATTATCTAGATAACTTACTTTAATCATATTTTTTTAACTAATTTATAAATATAAATATCAACATGTAAAATGTTATTCGATTTACTTCAAATGAATAATTTCAAAATGTACATATTTTTATAATTTTTTATCATACATAATTAAAGACACAAATGATCGAAGTTGTATATTAGCATTCGTGAAATTGTTGACAGTGACATAAATCTAAAAATGGAAAGAATGCATGTTACATGCAATCAATATATATTACACTCTTTCTGCATTTTGTGAAACCTGTTTGCCTCATACTTTTAATTTATTCATTCTTATAAACCATTTTTGAAAATAAATAAAAATATATATGCTTGGATTGGATCAAGTAAATAAAAATTTGCTTATTATAAACAATTTCCAGCTTCAAAGAAGAAGAAAAAACTTTATAAATTACAAGCATACATCTCATCTCAGCTGGCATCTAACACAAACTGGTCCCTACCCATTCATTACCCACAATCTCACACCGACAAAAAACCCAATTAAAAAAAGCATAAAATAAACAATTATAAATAAATTACAAAACCATAAAATGTATTTTTTTTAATTTAAAAAAAAAATAACAACAATGCCCCCAACACGTTGGTGTCACTGTCTTATTTCCTTCACAAACAAAATCAAAGAAATGAAGAAAAGAATATCTATCACAATTTGACCATAGCTGTCATGCATGTGTAGAATAGTTTTTATCTACACCGACACAATTATAGAACCAAAGCACCAATAAACAAACTGAAAAATACCATAATGAATCTCAACCCTTGATTTAATCCATTAACTCCATTTTCATTATCAGCAGCTTTCTGATCATCAGAATCTGCATCTGCATCTGGTCCATCTGCCGGTGAGTCTGCATCCTCATCCGCCGCCGGCGCCGCCTTCTTCTTCTTGGCTTTACTCTTTGCTGCTTTTGGTGATTCAGCTGGTGCTAAATCTTTCTCCTCCTTAACTCCCTTAAACAATTCTCTTGGCATCAAAACCTTACTTATCTTATACACTACAAAAGGATCTTGATCTATTAATGTACCAACAATATTTGCAGTGTTAACTTTGGTTTCAAGGTTAACATCTTCACCATCATTTTGGACTGTGAAATCATATTTGTTATGGCCTTCTGTTGCTAATGTGTTCATTACACCATTGTTTGATTTCAACATCTGTAATGATTGGTAAACTGGAACTCCGTGGTATAAAAGGAGGGAAACCTTTTGAGAGTCTGTTAGGTTTTTGTACTTTGCAGAGAAACCGCTGACGGCGGTATCTGTTGGACAGAAAACAGTTAAACCGCCGTCAACGGATTCTTTGAAAGTAGGGAGTGCTTTTGAAACACGTAACAAATCTGCGAAAGACTGACAACCTTGTTTTGACATAATTCCGATTAAATCAATGTCACTTGGAGCTGCCGTCGGCGCTTCTGCGTCGGCGGAGCTTAAAGGATTACTGATTTGGAGAACGGAGATGACATATGGAAGTTCTTCTACGGATTTTACGTAGTAGGAATGCAGACCGTCGTTGTCTTCGGCACCAAAACCGACTTTGCCACCTTTTAGGTTTGTGATATTCACGTAACCGGCGGTTCCAGCGGCGGATCCAGTGGCTTGGAACATGGAGGAGACAAGTGTGGTGCCGTCGGTGATTTGGTGGAGTTTCTTGGCGCCGAAGTAGTCGACTAAAACATGGAGGGAGAGGACATTTTTGAGGGTGGTGATGGAGAGGTGTTTGTCTAGGAGGGAGGACATGGCGGCATTGTCTATGGCTAGGATGGTTATGGTTTGACGGCGGTTGATTTCGTCGGCGAGGTGGGTTATGGTGAGGTAGTGGTTGAAGGTGGAGAAGCCAGGGTGTTTGGCTAGAATGCGGGTGATGTTATGGTTGCCGGAGGTGGCGGCAGCGGCGGTGGTGGAATGAATGAGTGATAGTATAAGTGTGAGGGAAAATAGAACAAGTGGTGCTAGTTGTTGCTTCTTCATTTTGGAAGATAGTGGAAAGTGAAAGAAGCAACTAACTTATGAAGGAGGGAAGATGAGAGTGGTATTAATGTGTATATATGTATATGTATATCTTTATATGACTATACCTATATTATTATTTTTATTCTTATATGCTAATCATGTCATGTTAGAGAGATTAATCACTTGCATGTTTGTGTCTATGCTAATGATATTAAATAGGTGAATGGTATATAGATTTTGATTTGGTGCATTCATTAAATTGATGGAGTAGAATATTAATACTCGTTCGATCAAGATTGAATGGTATGAATTAAAACTCTGTATATTTTGAGTTATACAAATAAATTATTAGATTAAGATCGGACGGTCATCGATGTTTTAGGATATTGATTAGTGAATGAAATTGAATTTGATAGTATATGGTTTGTGTAGTGACAAATAATGCCAGGTTGGTATTTGGTGGTAAAGGGACCCATAAAGATTGGATGATTCTCATTATTTGGGCATATTTTAAAGAGCAACAAGATGCAGCTTTCACTCTTTCATTGCAGAGAATGGGTCATATGGGGCATCCACCGACACTCTTTGACCCTACACTGTTCTATAGTGCAGTACCGTTGGTGTTTGATTAGATTAACATGTTTTATTTTCTGTATCTTATGGGTGAATTTAATTTAATTAATTTAGGAGAGGACAAATTTAATTAACTGTTTCACGGACAATTATCAAGGTGCCTTTAAAGCATAATAAATGTGAGTTTGATTTTTGTTTTTTTGGGTAAGGGGGTTGAAATCTGCACGAAGGCTAAAGCAACATACCAAATTCGTAAGTTTAACCGTAGGATTTTTTGCTGTCAAAAGTTGAGATCGAGGCAGTCAGTCACACAGTCAGTACAATTGGAGTGACGAATTAAATTTTACTGCAAATTTTGATTTTGATTTTTAAAAAGATACCAAGTTATAAAATATGAAAAGTCTGATCTTAATAAAAAAAATTACAATTAGTTGACTATGTGAATGCAACAAATGATAACCGCAATCAATCTCACTGTGTTGAGAATTGTTGTTTACATATTTGATAAGGCTGTGTCACACGAGTAAATGACGTTTTTACCCCTTCAACAGTTAACTGCCGAAATTTTAGAAATCCGGCTGCAGTTAACTGCCAAAAAAAAAAAAAAAAAAAAACCTCGGCACTTAAGTGCCGAAGAACTATCAATTTTTTTTGAAAATATTATGCTATGCTTAGAGTATACTGACTTTTAACAAATAGTCCATCAACATCACAAACAGAAAAACTAAAATTAAACATTTATTAAAATTGATGAGTTATCATTATCATCTTTACATCAACTATTAGTGTAACAGAATACTTGCTAACTTCTCACCAAAAAAAAAAAAAAATACTTGCTAACTATCAAATAACATTAACTTAACTCTCTTCCGCACAAAGAAAGACCTCATTGGAAATTTGATGATATTTAGAAATTGGATCAAAAGTACAACATTGTACTATCCAGGGATCTTAGCTGTAGGATAAACATTATGCTATGCCAAGTCAAATTTAGGATAAATTAATATGATGATTCTTGTTGTGTATTTTTATGTCTGTTATGACTGTAGGATAAGCGTAGCCTAATATTTTCAAAAAAAATTGACGAGTTCTTCGGCACTTAAGTGCCGAGGTTTTTTTTTTTTTTTTTTTTTTTTTTTCCTCGGCAGTTAACTGCAGCCGGATTTCTAAAACTTCGGCAGTTAACTGTCGATGGGGTAAAAACGTCATTTACTCGTGTGGCATAACCTTATCAAATGTGTAAACAGCAATTCTCCACTATGTTTGATTGTAGAATTTGTATTTGGTACATTTGCTATGTCATACAACTTCTAATATTCATTGTGTGATCTTGAATTAAAGGTAGAGAATGTTGAAAGTTGATTTTATTATTTGTAAATTGTAATTTTAGCTATTCGATCACAAATAAGGACATGACCAAGTACTTGCACAAGGGGTTGTTGCCACCTCTACACCCCATAGACACATAAGAAGAGAATCCATTTTCGATGAGAATCTTGAACTGACAATTTAGAATACATAAGTTTTATGCCCCTTGAAGGTTATTATTGGTTTAGTAATTCAGTTTAGTTAGAATTAGTTTTGTCTTTTGTTTTAGAAACTTGCAATTAAAGTAACTAAATCAAGTTAGTTGCATGTGAAGTAATAAGTTTGTTAAGAGTTTGTTTTGGTTTGTTTCACTAGTTTGTTACATCACTTGATGTATATATAGGTTCATATACCTTGTAAATACTAATTCCAATTCATTCAATAAATTTCACAAGTCTTTTACTCATATCTCTCTCTCTCTCTCTCTCTCAAACCAATAGAAACCCTAGAATCTCAATTCAATCTTCTTCAATTGAACACAGTTTTAAGTGTTGGTTTCATTCAATTTTCATACATTGTTCCATCAGTTCTCATAATTGAGAACAAAGTTATTGGGAAAACTTCCATTCACCCTACCCAAATGTTGCATAAACATAGTCACAATTATTGGGAAAACTTCCATTAACCCTGCCCAAATGTTGCAACATGTATCACTTACTAGTCCCTTTCGAGAGGACGTTCTCATAATAATTGGTAGTAACAAACATTTGATATTTTATTTTAGGGAAATGTTAAAGAGTGTCTTTATAAAGTATTATAAAGAGCTACCATATTTGGTTTCTTTAACAAGTATCTTTATGATACTTGTTAGCAAGACCTTTTATTTTAATATTCCCTCCATTACACCAAAATTTATCTATATGCAAAAACGAGTATAATTGAAACTCTCGACTATTTGTTTTAGGTGTCCTAAATGTCTCTAATATCAAATCAGCCATTTCAACCTTGAATCGAAATCTACTTTAGATATAGATTGACTAAAGAGCAATGATATATGTCCTAAATGGGAGCATTGTGAATTCATCACGAGAAAGAAAGGAACCTATCGATCACGTTGCTCTATTTACCGCAATACAAGGAAGTGATGTGGAAATCTTGAAATCAAGTAAATAACCTTTCAATGAAAACACGCTACCTGTGCCAGGAAACAATCATAAGATGACTCTCGCTATCAATAGCATTTTCCTTGACTAAAACTTTAATCGGGTTAAACCATAATTAGTTAATCGGTTTGAATTTTTGTATTTATTTTTTTTTCTTTTTATTTATTTATACGGTTCAACAGTAATTGAACCCGATAAAGCAAATGAACTATGATGTACATGTCTTATTGATTCAATAGCTAATAGCCGAACATGTTTTTTAAAAATACATGTTATTTACCGTGAGGTTTTTCTTATCTAGAATGCATCAAGAGTCACCATTAACCAACACAATGTCATTGTGGCAGGAAAACACATCCGTAATAGGTGTAATTGTAGTCGGGACGTCCAATGTATTTGGAAGCTTAAAACGAATTTTAAATCGAAGTTTTTTAAGTGTATCGATGACAATAGATAAAAACTTAAAAATTAAGAAATTTTAATAGCTTTATTTGATTGAAAGTAATTCTATTCAAAACGTGCAGTAAATTACATGTATGATATCTCTCTCAATCAAAAGTAATAGGTTTGTCAAGTTGTAAGTCTAACTCTTTTTGCTAGACTCAATTCCACTAGTTCAAGAACCAGTTTTTTTAATAATAAAAATTACTTTAATTACTTTAATTATTTATCTATTGTTAGATCTGAAAATAGCAAATTAATATTGAATTCTGAAACAAATAAAAATTACTTTTATACTATGCAAACTTTGATTTTGCATATTACTTGTCTTACTATATTTTCAACAAAAATATCAGATTAATATAAATGTGAAGAAAATAAGAGTTTAAGATACGCAAAACCAGTTAACCAACAAGCCTTGGAATCGACTTGCAACATCCACTACAATTCTCCATTTAACATCCACAAGAGCTAAGCTAGGAACAAACATGTTTAAATAATAGGACTTTGGAAAAAATGTTTAAAGCTAAAAAGATCTGGGGTCTAATACAAGAGCTAACATTTTTGAGGGCTAAAGTCTTTATTTTAGTGACAACCCTTTGGATAGCATGTGAATTGTGGTTAAACTTTCAACTATGAAGCAATAACAACCTTCGATCATGTAATGATTTTTGCCCACTATATGTGACACAGACGGAATCAAAGTCTAGCAAGCGCTCTAAATCTGTTAAAAGTGTTTCCAAAATTTACCAGAAAATTGAGAAAAGTTCTATGTAATTTTATTGAATGAAAAATTACTTCTTAGGCTACAACTGTTAAACTTAAATACTAGGGATATTACAAAACCCTATTGGACCAAAAATCCAAATAGAAAACAAAATAGACAAATAATAAAATTATGCTGAAATAATAAAATTTGATTTTGGGTCTTCAGATGAATCCATGTGGCTTAAATTATCATGCATCAATGTAATGTTAGATTAATTATTTAATTAATCAATTATGGATTGACAATAATCAATTATTATAAGTTAATATTATAATATAAATTATGGTCTATTGAGTTAAGCACTAGTTAGTTGATGAATATGTGTGATTGGACTATTCTTTTTAAATGAACCGTGATGAGTTGGACCATTTAGCTAAGCCCAATGAAAGGTCCCTGCCCTCAGCCGTTTAGCTATTTAAATGTCATCCCATCAGACGGTTAAACATTCTGATCAGTATGGGGCAAACCTAAACGGAATGAGGTTAGTCATCCCTCTCATAACTTGATGGCGGTCGTTCATGAATCTAAACATACAAGGTACACAAATTCTTCTTCCTTCTTTGTTACTGATATACTATAACTTGTATCTAGTGATCCATGGCTACACTCTTAAACTTTAATCATGTAAAACAACGAGTTCTACTCTTCCCTTTTCGAAAAGATATAATTTAAGTCAATCAAACATCATATGCAAATTTACACTATTTTCATTGAACCCTTCTTACGCGTCACTTCGCCTTCAGTACGTGCAGCCAGTCTTCCTATATCAATGTGTTAAGCATCTCCATTTAAAAAATTTACTCGGTTCCTTTCACTCAGATCAATTACTTGAATATTATTATGAAGTCTATTATTTTGTTAAATTAATATTGACTTTAAATACAAAGGTTTAATAGCAGTTTTCGTCCCCTAACTTTTACGAAGTTGCGATTTTGATCCCGTAAGAAAAAAAACTACAAAACCGCCTCCTTAGTTTTGCAACTGTAGCAGTTTTTGCTCCCCAAGACCAAAAAAATTAAAAAAAATAACACGCGGCACCTCACTTAGGGTGCCACGTCAGCGTAGACTGAGTCAAAATTGATATCGGGGGCCAAAACTGCTACAGGTGCAAAACTTAGGCGCGGTTTTGTAGTTTTTTTTTAGGGGGCAAAAATCGTAACTTTGAAAAAGTTAGGGGACTAAAACTGCTATTAAGCAATAATTTTTTTTTAGGGGAACGTTAAAACTATTGCTGGTTGATAAATATTAAATCATCATCATTATCATTTATATAAAGACCAAATTAGCTTTTGCCAGTTATGACAATTTTGTCTCAATACTCCAATAATCTAGCTGGAACATTTTTTTCCTTTTTGAATACTGGGAATCCAAATAATAGCTCAAAAATATATTATTATTTATATTCTGAATTGGTTGTTATAGAGTTGTCATCACTTGCCATTCTCATGATCTTCTTCTTCACAACAGTTAAAGGAAAGTCCACCAAATTGGGAATAAAAAGCATCAAATAGCACTGGAGTGGGTCATCCAATACTTGACTAACTTAATATTATTCAAAACGAGTAAGTTGGTAAAACAGTGACTTATTAAAAAAGAAAGCTACAAAAGTTACTACAGAGGACACTGATTCGTTTCTTTGTATTTGGTTTAGGGATAAATTAACCCATGCATGTTAAACTAGCTGTAACAATGTCAGGCAAAAGAGACAAGTTTGGTCAGCATTTAATAAAGTTCGAAAACTAGAACATGTAACAGACTAACAGCTGCTTGCAAAATGCAAAATCATATAGTACTACCGTCTAAAACTTGTATGTCAGGTCTAGCTCACCATTTGATGACACTTACATTAGTATAGTTGAACATGCATTTCTATAAAAGTATACTGTACAAATGCAGTTTTTTAACAAGAAATATATTTGGGTAAATGATCACTTTAATCTCAGGTTCTACACCTCGTTATTACAAAGGTATCTTATTCAAGATTAAATACAAAATAGTCTTTGCATGTGTAGTACCGTTATCAGTTTAGTCCCTAACGTTAAAAACTTTTGTTAACTGATGAGGTGGCGTGCAAGAGGTAGTCCATGTGACACCTCATGCATGCTACTTCATCAAATAACATAAGTTTTTAACGTTAGAGACTAAACTGATAACAGAACTACACATTCAGAAACTACTATGTATTTAATCTTGAGTGAGATATCTTTCTTCCAGCAAAATGCATAACCATGAACCAAAGTAACCATTTACTCAATATATTTTGGCACAAAATTTTAACAAAAGATTCGGCAACAGTTTTGATGGTTAAAGTAGTCTAAATACAGGTTAATTAAGGCGTTGCAATTCATTAGTTATCTATTTATATATAAGTAAGCACAATTATAAATGTATATTTGAACACAAATTATGATTAATAGATCTCATTTATATTTGAATATCCAAACAATATGAAAATAAGAACATAATTTAGATAGAGGTTGAATAGCTCAATTGATTTTAATTAAAGGGTAAGGAGTTGGGAGATCCATGGTTTAAGTTTCAACAATGAAAAAAACTAACATAATAATTAACATAACAACATTTGACATCAAGAGAAAAGAGCATAATGACATTCACAATTTTGATTGATTGTGTTCAATTGATATATTGTTAATGAGATTTGATATTTTATTATATTTACGATGACACAATTTCAGAAAAGGATTCTCTAGAATGGAGATAAATGGATTGAAGGGTGGAGATTTTTCAAGAAAACATGAGAGAGCAAGACTTAGAGAATCTCCTCCCCAAAATTTGGTGTCAAATAACACAACAATTTCTTTGTCATAATAGGCTCCCAACTAACATTATATTTCTTCCATACAATGTATACTCTATATATATAACATAAAGTTTGGTTGTAAAAAAAAATAAAAATACGAAAGTTACTCAAAAAAATTTACTAAAATTATTACTTTTTTTTGAAGGAATACTAAAATTATTACTTTTTTTTGAAGGAATACTAAAATTATTACTTGTTTTTTTTTGAAGGAAAATTATTACTTGTAGTTAGGACTAAATTTAGTTGGATAATGTTTCATGAACACCCTTTTCTCTATACACACATTGTACCACTTTCATGTGATAGTGTTTGAGAGACACAAAAGATGAATTTCTTGTGTGTGTAGAGACCACATGGACACATGTCACAATTATATGTGGGTGTACAAGTGGTATATACCACCTAAGATGGTTTATGTATCACTACCCAATTTAGTTTGGACACGCACTATCCTTTTCAATACAATAATCAGTGGGGTAGGTAGGACTATACCAGGGCTGATAGTGGTCGTGGTCTCAATTTTTGTTTTTTGTACTAAATTTGTTTAAACAATGAAATTGTACTATTAGTTTTACATTTCAATTCTCCAATGCTCCACTCTTTGACATGGCAATCACAATTCTGGCTGCAAATTATATTCAATGGACTAGGCACCACCAATGCTAAATTTCTGGCACTATCAATGCTAAATTTCTGGCTCTGCCCAACCAATGATAAATCACTTACGATCAAAATTACATTTAACAGAAATTAATTCTCCTACATCGCGATCAAACACACCTTAAAAGACCATCCACAACAGAGCGGTAATACTTGATAAACACCAATTTTCTCCAACTCATTCCTCAAAAGAAATTATTAACTAGGCCCACAAATAACCCTATACCATTACATTTTTAACAAAATTTATTCATTTTACAAAGATTTATTAAATGGGACCCATGAAAATTGAAGAGTGGGAGGGAGGGTGCTTCCATAGCCAACCTACTCCATAAGCACCCATATGTTATACTCCACAATGAGGGTGCTTATTTAATGTGGTGCTAAATAGGTTAAGCACCCACCATTTGGATGGTCTAATAAGATTTTAGAGTTTTAGTGTACAATTTACCAACCGTTGTAATAACAAGGTGATCCACTTAGAAAATTGATCTTCAGCATTTTAAAATGACTCATTACCTTAATTCAACGTGAGTTAACTCACGCTCGACATTTTTCAGCATGCGTTAACTTGCGCCGGTACTTTTAAGATCGGTTTAATAATTTTTAAGTTGGGTCAATCGATTTTAAAAGTGTCAGTGTGAGTAAACTCATGTTGAAAAATGTTGAATGTGAATTAACTTACGTCGAGATAAGAGAATGAGAAATTTTAGAAGTGAAAAGAGCAATTTTCTTCCACTTATTAGCCTAGCAAGCCCATTTGAATAAAAGACAAACCCAATTACATTAAGGCACAAATAAACTGTGTAAAGATTTCATAAATACTTGACCAAAAAAAATAATTCATAAATTAATAAAAAAAAAGTGTAAAAAAACCCTTTTTTTTACCACATAAAATATACCGTGTAACAAATACGATATGAGTATGTGTCCAATTTTTTTCTTTTTTCTTTAAAAAATAGTGTAACAAACTAGATCAAATATATGTCAATATAAATATAATTAATAAGAAAAAGATAATTATCAACGATTCAATGAGATATAATATTTACAAAGGAACAATTACAGAGTAAAATAATAACTTTTATCATATTCATCATCTCAAATGTAAGTACTCTTAACATATGCGAGATAAAATATTTATTCTTGGATAATTGGTTATGAAATCAAGTAGCCAAAATAAATTTTTGTATTTCAATTTCATATATGGATCCTTTATATATCTTTTTTTTTCTTCATATATGTTGTTGTTTTACAATTAGATGATGAATAAACAAAATATTTAACTTTCGCCAAAAATAATCTCGCATTCATGCACTGATAAAAAAATTTAAATTCATGCATTCTTCGGTTAAAAAAAATATAAAAGGTAAAAAATTTAAAAACTCATAGGATTTAATTTTTTTTAACCGAAGAATGCATGAATTTTAATGTTGCTGCGAAACATGTACCCTGATAGATATGGCAAATGGAATAGGACGTAAGTTATTATGTTGTGGTTTGTTTATGAGATTGTTGGATGTTGGAAATCCTATCAGGAAACAACGATGGAGAAAGAATTTTTTTGCCCATAATTAAATTAAAAACGAGTGCGAGTTCGGGACTTCCTTTTGTGCCTGATAGAAAACTTTTTTTTTTTTTTGTTAGACTAAGTTTTGCTATTACCATAAATAAGTCACAAGGGCAAACCATTTTTAATGCTGAAATCTATATTCCACAACATGTTTTCAACCATGGTCAATTATATGTAGTTTTATAAAGAGGAAATTTCTCAAAATTCAACAAAAGTTCTCATTAAAGTAAGAAAAATACAACGAGAAAATGAAGACTTTACAAAAATATAATTTTTAAAGATATTCTTTTATAGCAGTCATATGATTTTTCCTTCACATAACAAGTCATTTATGCATTTATGTTATCATTTTACTAATTATTATTATAATAACTATTAAATGATCGTTATTTATTTTATTTTGTATACAGACAAACAAAAATACATTGAGTTGATAAATAATTTCATGTGGATAAAATATTACTATTTTTTCACGTGGATTGAGATTAAGTGATTTTAAGATGGAAAAATCACGATGACTTTAATGTGATTTTGTGTATTTTATAAGAGAGAAAAATAAATATAAATTGACATCAATATTTGAATATGCTCAAAGCTTTGCTAAGAAATATGTACAATTTTTCTCTTTTTAGGAGTGTGACAAACAGGTTAATATTGATATGAAAAACAACTGCTTTATGTTTTGAATCAACACAACATGAATGTGATATTAACATTGGGACCTTTAATGAGGTAATTAATAAGGTGAATAGAATCAAACTAACAAACAAGCTTATCAACTTTTATATCTTTACCCCTCAAAAAAAAAAAAAAACTTTTATTTTTTTTTGACCAAAATAAGACCATGATAAATAGCATATTACTCAGCAAGCATAATGCCATTGAAAATCATTGTTAAATCATTATTAATATGAGCTTAATTTCATTGAACTCTAATAAACACATGGAGTATAATTGAACCTAATTTATGCAACATCATTTAGATGAAGTCCACAAATATACGATTTGGACATGATACTTTATAAGTCACGTCACAAGATCTTTAAAAAAAAATAAAAAATAAACTCATGTCACAAGTTCCTTTGAGCCAATTACAACAGAACGAGATTTTTGCTTAGGTGAATAAGAGAACCCATTAGAGAATTCCATAACAGAATTATATCTTCGATAATCAATTTTGTCTGCATAATCATCAACCCTTGAATTAGAAGATTGTTCTCCATGGTAGTTGTAGTGCCCTTGAGCAGCTCCTAATGAAAGACATTCATGTTTCCTTCTACTTTTCCTTTTCCTTTTAATTACCCTTAAAATCATATGCAGAAGACCCTGTATAATATGTATATCACAACCTTAATTCCTTCCTTCGTGAAGAATAATAATAAGTTCAAAATGAGAAAAGGAGAGAAACAAGAGAATGTTGGTTTTTAGAAGCTTTTGAAAATGGATAATTATAGGTATTTGATGGAAAATTAGCAATTGTACTAACTTATATCGAAGTAATAAAATTTATAAGATTCGTATCTATAGGGACTGTTTCAACTTCTACTCGAGAATGTCATTATTATTAAGGATGTTTGTAAAATGGGGGGTGCACTGAGGCAATTGGTTTGATTTGCAAGTTAAAATAAAATGGTTAAGGTAAAATTGGTTTGAGAAATAACATGGAGAGATGACCAGGTCATTCGATTCATCTGCTCATCGCTCATTAGCAACTTGTTTCTTAAGTCTACAAATGTTATAAAGTTTACGACAAATTAACAAAATAACTTAGGTCAATCCCTTGATCCTAAGTCCTCTTTTCTGATTATAATTCCCTAATCCCTTAGGTGAACCTATAATCATAAAAGGTTTTAAGTCCGTTAATTTAAGCATCACAACCTAACAACGCACCATCCCTAGATTGTCCGTTAGATTGAACATTATAAATATGTCAGAGTTTTACGCTAGTGTCAGTGGTCATATATACTCTAAAATCAATTATATTGGGTCAAAATCATAAAAGCATTAAGAACAATTTATACTGAATAAACTAGAATGACATTCATAAAGATTAAGAGTTACAGGTTACATAAACATGAGCTAGAACAAAATCATCTCTTGACCTAATCACAAAGGATCTAGCTACTCATGGCTAAAGCACAAATAACTAATATGAAAGAAGGATTCATTACATGAAATTGGCAACCGGATATGAGTTTTGATGGTCTCCCACCTTCTCTCCAGCTCCAAAAGTCAGTTTCTTTCTCCAAAATTACCAACCCTTCCTTCAGAAAACAACTTCCCTTTCATAGGAAAATTTCCAGAAACGCTAAAATCGTACTCCGATGCTGTAAATCGGAGCACGATGGCTTCATTAAAGTCAGATCCTACCTGGAGTGTCTGCCAAATCGTAGCCCGATTTTCATAAATCGGAGCACAATTTTTTACGAGACAAAATGTCTCAAACTTGCAGTAAAATCGTAGCCCGATGCTGTAAATTGGAGTACGATTTCTTCTTTGTTTGCCAACATCAAATGTTTAATTTGAAGCTTCTATCTCATGCAAAATCACCTGAACTCTCAAAAGTACATAAAAACCAAAATAAAAGTATGTATGACCTAGTGTCATCAGTAGTAGTATAAATAAATGATATGATGACATGTTTTGTGTGCCAAGAAGAACAATGTAACACATTAATTTAGTTAATATAAGTTTCGACTGAGCTAGTAGGGCATGGTGCATGCAAGTTAGTCAAATAAAATGAACTGTTTGACTTTTTCGGAAGAAGTAGCAAGTTAGTTATTTTTAGGACTATTTGACTTTTTATTTGGACTATCTGTAATGTGTTATGTGTACAGATAAACTAACAAACAACTATGGTCTTATTTTAGGAAAATGTCTTTTTCTTCTTAAACCTTGTTATTCCACAAAAAATCTCCTACCATGAAGGTAATGCAAGAGCCAATTTGGTTTGTATCAATGTCTCACATGTAATGTTTTGATCATGAAAAAACTAAGGAACATCATCTAATGTTGCAACATCAACAACATATATACAAGAACAATTTATCTACTAACTATGTGTGTAAGTGTGCAGAATTTCATTTTTAAGTTGAACTCAAGATTGTTAGGAGATCCAACAATGACATGATAAGGATTTCCGAGAACAAAACAATTGGTCAAGTTGAATCAAATTAAAGATGAAGCATCCTTTGGGTCAATGGAAGTCAACGGGAAAGATGAAGTATCATCCGGATCGAACGTTGCTCAAGAATATTTTTTCAATCACTAATTTTGATCCATGCTTTTAAATCAACTCATGTCTATCATTAGATATTTTGACTTTCTTTCGCACTAATATTATACAATCTCTTACAAATATTAAGTCTTTTTAACAAATATGAAGTTTCTTTTTTATGTTTTTTGCGTTTAAAAATTCATATTTTGATAAAAAAAAAAAAAAAACTATTTTTTCTTGGCAGACATTCTTATACTATTCTAAACATTCATAAAAAACTCATTCAAAATTTTGATTAATACATATGATTTGACTTAAAAGCAGAATTCAAACATGGTGATTGAAAACTTTTCGAAGACTAAAAGTTAAAGAAATTTTTTAGCTTAAGTGAAACGAAAAGTATGAATATTTATTGAGACCCAAACATATTTAATCCTAAAAACAAATACTAGTTTAACAGTATAAGAATCGATTAGAACAAGCAGATTAAACTTTGGGAATCGACTTTTTTTTATTTTTTATTGAGAGGTTAAGGAATCAACATCATGTAGACATTATCCTTAAAAAAAAAAAAAACATCAAGTAGATATTATGTATCGATTTTTACATGATACATATCACAAACAATAAACTTAAATCAATATAGGATGGAAAAAATAGATTGGGCACTAACCTCCGGACATTGCAATGTCAAATTAAGATTTCTCACCATAAATGCTGATCTTTTTTGTTTTCCAAACCCTTACTCAATCAGTATGGTATAGTTTTTTTTTTGTGCAACAATTGTATTATGATACGTTACAGAGGGCCTCATTTTAAAAAATATGTTGTCTAGAGGCTTTACCAGACTACATAGTAAACTGCCTACGGTTGGAAGAGAACTTAGAAACCAATTGTGCTCGAGTAAAAAAATCTCAATATCATATTCGTTTAGAAGAAAGACAGAAAATGTGCTTTCATCATGGTCTTAGAGAACGACAATTCTTAAATATGTTTGTATCGTTGGAAAAGTGAAAGGTTCAACCGGTCAAGTTTTTACTACAATTGGATAACATACCTTTTCGATTGGGTATGGCTTCGACTATTCCTCAATAGAGTTGTCCATCACAAAGTTCAACTGTGTGCGTTACATAGCGGGATTTTTATTTTGCACTTGAGAGTTATTAAAAAAATCGCTAAGATAGAGCTTATGTGAGGGTAGAAAATACAACAACTAATCTCCTACAAGCTTATCCATTATCGACTAATTTATCCACTCTCTTCGATAAACTCATTTTCTCCAACTAACTTATCATATATCCGCTATTTTTATTTCTTCTCCAAACAGACCTTTAACATTCATAGATCCATCAAGAAGGTTTTCTTGTCGTCCCTAGCCGCGCTCTTGGAGCTCTACATATCACCTATAAATGTGAACTACTTGAGATACTTCTAATAAATTAATTAACTTCTTTAATTGATCAACACAAGTCATATATTTTAACAAATTCTAAGTTGATTATAATTGATTAACCTGAATGATCAAATCGAATTATTCTCTAACAAATACCAAAAATAGTAGCAAATAGTTAGCGGTAATCAGAGACATTATCAATACACCACACAAACACACAATGATAAAGTCAGATATTCATTCCTCCATATAACAAAAATAACAACTAACATTGATATTTGAAAGAAGAAAAACGCACACAATTGAAATAGAATAAAGTAGGTGGAAAAA
This sequence comes from Medicago truncatula, assembly GCF_003473485.1. Taxonomy (NCBI): domain Eukaryota; kingdom Viridiplantae; phylum Streptophyta; class Magnoliopsida; order Fabales; family Fabaceae; genus Medicago; species Medicago truncatula. The sequence continues at coordinate 44,299,413 of NC_053046.1, forward strand.
CCTCTAGTTTTTTTTAGTAATAGGAAACAAAAAACCCTAGTCACAAGAAGTTACACATATAACATAATAACATAAAAAAATACTAGTTTGATTCATCACGTACATCATTTAGTCCAATAAGACATTATCTTTTGATGTTGAATATGGATTCATCAATTTCACCAGCTTCTTCCTTCTTTTGTTATTGTCATTCTTCAATTTTGTTTCATCAATGTCACCAACAAGACCACTAGTACTAGGTAGAACATTCTCCTTCTTATCTTCATTATCCAAATCCTCATCGAAGGTGTCATGTAAATGTTTATCTGTTGACATATACACGAGTATTTGAGCAGCAATAACAACTTCACCACTCGAACGGCCTCTTTTACAGGTTTTAAACAATCTTCGTGGCCAAGATTTTGATTCCTCATCAATAACCAATTCCTTGGAATTGAATGCACTAAGAAAATATTGATCTTGATCATAATCATGATAATCAATATTATTATCCTTATTAGGGTTCATACCCCGCCATTCCCTTTCAGGATGAGATCTCATGTGACCATGTAAAGCCTTATTGGATTGGAAGTTCTTTTTGCAAACATCACAACTTAATTTTACATCATTAGAATTGCAATTAGCCTCTGCTTTCGACTCACCCTCTTTCCCTAGGGCTTGACTATGGATTCTTTTGTGACCACCTAATCCTTTTCCACACCTAAAAATTTTGTTACATAATTCACACTTGTGAATTTTTGAACTTGTTGATCCTTCATCATGATGACGACCCTTTGGTTTTTCATAAACTTTACAAGACTTAGAAATTGATGCTAAGCTTTTCTTCTTCTCTATGGCTTTCATGGAATTTGCCCTAGTATTCTATTCAAAGAAAACAATAAAAAAAAAATTAGAAAATTAAGTTACACTTAAATAAAGAATATTTAATATAAAGGAATGAGCATAGAAATTACCTGATGTATCCTACCAACATCAAACTTATTATTATTCTTCTTTTGGTCATTGGGATCCATTGTGAAGTGAAAATTAAGATGTATACGTAGTGTATAGAAAGGAGGTGATGAGAGGAGAGGGTTTAATCTTAAGATTTAAGAAAACCAAGATTTTATATTTTACTAATATAATGAGGAATTAAGTGATTTTTGCTCATGTTCATAAAAAAAAAGTGATTTTACCTGAAGAGTAATTTTTTGGGTGCATAAAAAAATTGATTCATTTCATCTTTATTTCTTGCTAAAATTAAATAAATTGATATTTGATTTTTCAACGATTTTCCACGATCCTGGTGTTTTTTAAAAGCATTCCTTGATCCTAGTATCTTTCTCAATTACTACATTACTAAATTTAGTTACAAATTGCCTCAATATTATTTTATTTTTTTATATAAAATGGTAGTCCACATGTCGCACAGATGGTTAAATTCTTTTATTTTGTTGAGCTTAACTCAGTTGGTAAGGACAATGCATAATATATGCAAGGTTCAGGGTTCGAATCTTGGACACCACAAAAAAAAAACTTTTATTTTGTTAACCTTTTGGTTTATGAGAGAAATGACCTAATATTCCGTCGTATTTGGTATTTGGTCTGCGATATAAGGTAAGTAAAGTTTGATTAGATATTTTCTTTCTTTCTTTTCTTTTTCTTGGAGAGGGAGGATTTATTTATATATTATATATATGATGTTTCATTTATTAATTTTTAAAGATTTTTTATAAAATAAAAAATCTTAAGTTTAGGAATCAAATTGCGTCAAAAAAAAGTTGAGGTGTTAAATTGGATTTGATCAATAAAAAAAGGAATTAAATTGGTTTATATTATTAATATTTTTTGGAGAGATTTTGTTTTTTATATTTAAATTTATGCTTAATGAAGAAACGTATTATTATTTATTCCACTTTTTCTTGGTTTGACATAGGCAAGAAAATATGAGTGAATTCCATCTATATTTTTATTTTATTTTATGATGTGATCTGATTTCATCCTAAATATACAGTTTTTTTTTTTTTTTTTGTCTTTGTAATTTTTTTTTCAGCCCGTAACTCCTTACAAATATATGTCACATTTTAGTTTTGGTTTTTTATTTTTTTGAGGTATTGGTTTGTTTTATATGCAGAAAGAAATGAGTGAATGTTGTTGTGATTTATTCTTCCGCTAGAGATTGGTTTTAAATGGTGAAGGTACAATAAATTCTCTACCTTGAATCAAGGAGAGAATAATTACAAAGATGAAAAAGGAAACAATAGAAAGCATTTAGAACTTCTAGAAATACCTAGAAATAATTAAAAAAAAAAAGGCTTAAATGCAATTTTACCCCCCCTATTTTGATTGAATCTGAATTTTACCTCCCCTATTTTAAAACTCGGAATTTTACCCCCTCTATTTTGATTGAATCGGGATTTTGCCTCCCTTATTTTAAAACTCGGAATTTTACCCCCTCTATTTTACGTTTTTTTAGAATTTTGCCCCCTATTTTAAAATAAAGAACAAAAAAAATACTAAAAAAAATAAAGAAACGATTAGAAAATATTAATTTGGTAAAAAAATATAAAGAAAACACAAAAAAAAACTAAAAAATAAAAAAACAATGAAATTACAAGAAAAAATTAAATTAAGAATACATGAAAAAACTAGTTTGCACCTCTAAATATTTGTTATTTTCATGTATCTTAATACTAGTTTTTTATTTTATTTTTAGAGATCATACTAGTTTTATGCATTTTTTAAGCCTTAATTATTTGTATTAAATGTTTTTTAATGAAAAAATAAAAATAAAACCAAAAAAATACTAAAAAAATGAATAGAAAATACTAGAAAAAATGCATAAAACTAGTATGATCTCTAAAAATAAAATAAAAAACTAGTACGAAAATACATGAAAATAGCAAATAATTAGAGGTGCAAACTAGTTTTTTCATGAATTCTTAATTGAATTTTTTCTTGTAATTTCATTGTTTTTCTATTTTTTAGTTTTTTTTTGTTGTGTTTTCTTGTTTTTCTTATATTTTTTTACCAAATTAATATTTTCTAATCGTTTCTTTATTTTTCTAGTATTTTTTGGTTCTTTATTTTAAAATAGGGGGTAAAATTTTGAAAAAGGTAAAATAGAGGGGGTAAAATTCCGAGTTTTAAAATAAGGGGGGTAAAATTCCGAGTTTTAAAATAGGGGGGGTGAAATTCAGATTCAATCAAAATAGGGGGGGTAAAATTGCATTTAAGCCAAAAAAGAAAATTAAAAATGCACAAAGATTCTCCAACACAACCCCATCATGCCAACTTGATTAGCATTGTTGTATCTTATTAAGATTTTGGTTAGGGTATCCGCAATTAGCTAACTAGAAATCACAAAAGATAGATATATGATTCCAATATCTAATTTTTCTTTATGAAATGTTCATCAATCTCGATATACTTTGCAATATCATGTTTCGAATTGGGTCAAGGCCCATTTTCTCAACAAATTGGGTAACCTCAAGTCACTATCGTTTGTGCAAACCATGACATGGACTTGCCCTAAATCCCTTGAACTAAGATAGGATAAACTAATCTCATTCGTCATTACTGATATCTGAATATGCTCACATGTGTCCTCTTATAACATATGTACGAATAAGCTAGTAAGGGTTAGAGGACTCACAAACTCAAATCCCTTACTATAAAGGTTAACTCGTGACCTCTTTTCAGGTACACATTTTTTTACCCATAAAAAACTCACATAATTTATGTTTTCTTACTTGATCGTCAAAGTGTTTACAAATACACCACCCCCTTAAAAATCATAGTAGTTTGCTCAACTAATATTGCCGTAAAAAGGTTTCTACTATTGTTTGTCTTCAACATTTTGGAGCCCCTATTTTAATCTTGGGTCTTCAAAATTAATATATATGCAAAAATTTGAACCATAAAAATTGGTATCTTAATGCTCAAAATTTGACATTTATTGATATAATTAAATTCAAAATTCAAATTTAAATAATATTTAAAATACTTAAATATTTCTATTTAATGTTTTTTTTATAATTTTGGGTCCCACAATTTGGAGGCCCTGTGCAATAGGGCTGCTTAATCGGCTCTGGTATAACATTTCAAACTGACTTTCCTCCAAAAAAATAAAATGAAAGCTATTCTTTCGGCTAGAGCATTAAAATCATTTAATAATTTAATAATATTATTAAAGAGTTACTTATTAATTGTTGCAGTTAAAATAATCAAAATTGTTGGCAAATTTGTTAATTAATGTTTTGTCTCGCAAAAAATTGAATCAATCAAATCAACCTAAACCGGCATAATTTTGGTTGGATTTTTTTTAAAAGCGAACCTAACCAAATCAAAGCGTGTGCTTTTATCTTCAGTTCAGATGACGTTTAGTCTAAAAACTAAACTGCACCACAAACATCCCTAATCTTGATTATAAAAAAAAAACTTTCAATTGTATGATAAAATAAAATTAAAGAGCAATGATATACATCATGAATGATTTTATAGCAAATGAGTCACGAAATGCAATCCGGCTAATTAAAGTATAGTTGCTGGCAGGAAAACATTGGTCTACGCTCAAATTTATTTATTTATGGAGAATGATAACTAGTGCTCCAAGGGCATTTATGGAATAAAGTTTTAATAAAAAGTACTACTAGTATAATTATTACTTGGTCAAATGTAATATCTTACATTTCCAGGATAAAACTTTTACTTTTGAATTCTTTAATCATTGCCCTTAGGACACTTATCAACAAGAGATTTGTTTGTTTATTTATTTTAAATAAATATGAAATCCAATGGCATGAAGTTGCCAACAAATTCGCAAACCCTTTGATCTCCATTTATATAAGTGAGATATAATGGACTAACATCGACTTTTGTTTACATGCGAAGGGAACCCAATACACCACAATAACTTGTACAATAAGATGAATCATACTATCATATAACTTATTATGCCACAATGCCACATCTCTCATTGTTTTGCTTTTGTCTTCATTTTCATTTCAACTCTATTTTCTATAACTTACCATTTCTCAACCACCCCCATGTAATCCTACCTTGCAAAGCTACATTTAAAGCCATTCTATATTAAACCTCCTCAAATTCAGAGATAAGTAGCCCCTTTTAAGAGCAATTTGCTATAGCACAAGATAAACATATGTACAAATGTTATCGTCCCAGGCCTCCACTTACGACACATAAAACGGGGTTACGGGACTTATGTTAATGGATCCTTTAAATAAATATATCGTTATGCATGGTTCATGGTTAATAGAGTTTTGTGTTGTTAATTACAATTTTCTCTTCTTTTATTTTTTTGGCTTTTAGTGAGGAGATGGCAACAAACCAAAGTGTTTTTTGTTCAAGTTTTGATGAATAAAATGAGAACGATGTTTTGGGGAAAGGAAAAAGTGATAGCTCTAATAGTCATTGTAGTTGTTTATCAACCTAAGGGAATAACTTGGAATAATTTGCATTGCAAAGCTCTATTGAAGGAATTGACAAGTTGATAAATGAATGAATCAAATGTTAAGACGTGACTTAAAGTTCAAAAATGTTTCATTAATATCCACTTTCGTACACATGCGACATCTTGATAATCATGTGTAAGAGTGTCGTTAATCATATAGTTAATTAGCTATAATTTTAACCATGAATTAAATTAACTATCTACTCAACTGAATTAACAAAATTTTGAACATGATTAACCAGATATCACAAAGGTGTTAAAGTGGTGTCCACGTATCATCATTGCTTAAAGTTTTGGTAACAAAGGAATCCAAGTTAATTTTATTGATTGTTGAGCGTTGTAGTAAAAACTAAAAAAAAATAGTTTTTTTTCTTCAGAAAATTGTAAAGAAAGTTATAATGGAATTATGTTGAAGAATTTATTTCTTTTCAAAAACAAAAATAATCAAGAGAGGCACTAATTGAGGTGTAGCAATCACAAATTAATGTAGTTTTGTTGAATGCCATAGATGTTATATATTTTAGTATGCATGGACAATTCTTAATTAAGAAAGTTAACTAAAACTAGAAAAAAAGTGACAAACATAAACTTAAGTTTGATGATAACTTGCATCTTATCCTATCTGTACCTGTCACACATCTTAAATACTCCTGCTACATATTGCTCAAAAATTATATTTATCTAACCAAAATTACCAGTCAAGTATTTAATTCATACTTTATGAATTTCAACTGTAATATATTGTTGATTCAGATACAGAATGTTAACATCAACATCAACTAGGTTGTTGGTACAAACCTTTTACAACTTTTACTTTTTACTTTAAATGATGAACATTTTACAAGTCAAAAAGCAGTCATATATTACAGAAACTTTAATAGGTATCCAAAGTTTGCAAGGGCACAAAAGTTAACACTGCATAACATTTACTAACACATAAGATTATAGTAAATAAGTAAAAGTTACTGAACTTACAAAACATATATAGTACTAATAATTAATTAAAATCATGCTTCAATTTCAAACCTTGAGTACTTGATGGATCCCATTGATAAATCAATCTCTATAAAGTTTTCTTCCTCATTCACTTCATTTAATTCTGATAACAACTCCATTAGACTTTGTTGACTGAAAAGTGCATCACCAAATAACTCCTTTTTCTTCTGCTGCAAACTATAGTAATCTGATTCATCTTTCTGCATATTCACATAGTTTCCACTTGGAAGTGCAATTTCAATGAGACTTTCTTCATCAGAAATTGATCCATCTGAGTAATCATGGCTATGATCTACTTCAGATCCTTCAGAAGTTGACAAATGATCTTCTTGGCTTTCACTTTCTGATCCATCAATATTAACTTCTTCTTGTGCTTCATTTTCTTCATTACTTTTCTCATCATCTGAATTCAGAAACTTTTCTTCTACTAATTTATCAACATTTACTTTTCTTTGCTTTGATACAATAATAATATAGAGAAAAGTAGAAAAAACTATTACCATAGATGTGTAGAGCAAAGATAAAAAACCATATCCAACCAGAAGGTAACTGGAAAAAAGAAGCAATAAAGCAAAAAGAGCCATCCATGAAGATGAGCAAATAGAGCAAAAACTCTTGAATATGCAAAAATCATAAGAAAACATTTGATTACAAGCTTTGCTTTCACACCCCATAATAAATGGCAAAAAGACTACTAATTAGTTTGTGACCTGCACAAAATGTAATTAATTGTGTAAAGAGAAACAAATGAAAATAGTTAATGATGATGTTAATAATAACATATAAGACTTTTATCAACTTAGATTAGATCAAAAGGGTGTAACCAAAAAAAGATTAGATCAAAAGGGTTTTTAGAAAAAGGTGCAATTAAGGTACTTTTATTTTTTTGGTAGTAATGCTACTCTTTAATTTAATCTTGTATTTTTTTTCCTAACTCAAAGTGGATAAGTCTTATTACTTCACTACTTCACATTGATATGTTTGAAAGAAGCAAGAAAATGTAATCTAAAGAGAAAGGGTTTGCTAGCTATGGTTAAAGCAACTGAAGAGTAACAATAGATACTTGTAATGAAAAATATTATGAAGTTTTTGTTATGAAAAAGATCACAGTTCCCAAGTTTTGCATTGGACCAAAAAAAGGGGTAAAAAGAAAGGGTTTTCATTATTATAATGAGCAATTTGTCACACTAATTTGGTTGTTTTTTCTGTAACTTAACAGATTCTATTGAAAAATTTTCCCAAACCCTTACCACTAGTTTACTTCCTTGTACTATTATTTTTGTTTAATAGCTTTGGAATGTGAGAAGCCATGTGCTACCATCTGAGCTCCACACATGGCACTTTCTTCCAACTTTAATGCCATCATATACATTGAAATATACTAAACAAAATGAAAACTTAGATGTATACAATTCTTATGTCAGTTTTATACAACCAGATTGCAAACACAGCCAGTGTAACTTATATTCTCTTAAATGTAATCAAACCAGTATAGAATTAGTTTGTGTATGAAATTAAGGCCATCAAAGGAGCAACTTTCTGCACCCATAATTGGTCGTATGGTTGATACTTACCCTGGATTTTATATATGTTTCATATAGTCCTATATCTTTGTTATTCCTTTTGTGTGAAGTCAACCATATGAAGAGTGAATTTAAATGGCGACGTAAGCGGACGATGAGATTGGCAGCTAGATTAGTCGGTCCATAGATTGAATATCAAGTTTTAAAAAAGAAAAAAGAAAAAAAAAAAACCACAGTGAACTCTTAAAAAGAACATGCATGTATGGATTTGATCGGGGTTTCACCACTCATGGGATTAGAGGTCGGGGCTTTTACGGTAGGATAGACAGCCCTAAAAGTTGCGTAAATAAAGCGGTCAAATATGAGAAAGCGTGTTTTGACAATCAACATGCTTTCATAGCATTTGCTTTTGACACTTCTGACTTCGTAACACCAGAGATTGTTGACCTTCTACGTAGAGTTTAAATGATCATGCACAAAGGTCTAACGACGCATCTTATTGCCCACTGTTTTTTTTTCTATTCATGTGTAATTAATTCTTGATATACATGTATTAACAAACGTTAAGGTAAAAAAATGTCTTAAATTAGGAATTTGATCTCTCTCAAAAATTAAGTTTAATGGATGAGGACGTTCAAACACATAAACATCCAATAGTCCGAAAATCTTGTCAATGGTGTATCATTTCATATTGTAATTCAACGGAGATCAAACATGATATGCATGCTTGTATTATGTAAAACTGTACTCTACTATTCAACTAATGAATCTTTAAACATGATATGATTGCTCCCCTTTATTGCAGCATTACAAGCACCAACCTGCGCTTTCTTCTATTCATGCCACAACAAAATACTCCATTTACTATTGTACCACATAACAATTATAAATAGATAAAAAGGGTTTCTAATGAAATATTTTATGGTTATTAAGTGAACTCATATAACAATATCTTGAGTTTTCATTAGACTTCAGTGTAAAATTACTTGTATCAACAGCAAATTATTTGTATCAACAGCACATCTTCATTAAGTTCTTAATAATAAAAATAAATGGATTTTACATCGATCTTACCTCTTGGATATGTACATATTTTTGGATAAAATCTCATATAAATGTACATAAAATTAAAATTTCAGTCCACTTACGGTTATTATCATATAAAATTATATAACCAATTTTGTGGATTAGCGAAATAACAATACTCATGTACTAAAGAAGTAGTACTTTTTTCTGTCAAAAAATAAAGTAGTTTTTTTTTTTTTTTAAAGAAAGAGTGAAGTACTTTTAGCGAGTATATTTATTACAACGTGGACCGCCACCTTTAATTAAAACCACTTATTCGCCCTTAACCAGGACTCATGTTTAGGGGGTTGTGGACCGCCACCTTTAATTCAAGTCACTTCGCCCTTAACCAGAACTTGTGTTTGGGGGTTGTGGACCGCCACCTTTAATTTAAACCACTTCGCCCTTAACCAAGACATGTGCTTGGGGATTTGTGGACTACCAATATTTGGATAAGGACCCGTTAGTCATACGTAAGACCGCAACCTATGCTCACCCTTCCTAATCACCCAAAAACCATCAAACCCAAGCCTTTAGGCGAAATATTCGGCCAGGATATCCGGCTAGGAATTGAATATACGCTTTTCTGTATTCTAGGTAACTTTAGGAGTAAGTTGCGGAAAAGAAGGCTAAACAAGCTATAAATAACACCTTGGGATTGCTCCTGGAGTATGACTACAAGTACACTATGTATAATAGATTATTTTGTTCCATTTTAAAACACGATATTTGGTCGATTGACTTATTTGGAGTCCAATTCAACCTTCTGCAAGAGGAGGCTCAACTAAAGGCAAACCAAGGCTCTTATGTATTATGAGGTTTGAATCGAGGATCTAGAGAAGCACACTTCAAGCCCCTGAGCCTATGTAGCCAGACCAACCATGTGGGTTAACCTTGATATTTATATCGTTTTTATTATGGCCTTCGAACCTTTTAAAGATTCTCACCACACCAAGGTTCAAATTAATCTCACTAAAGTCATTATTATGATATTTTTTGTTGACAGATCTCTTTATTTATAGAGATACTGATTAGGATTTTGAAAGTTGCTCAATAAACATTTCAATTTCACTCGCGATCGGATCATAACTCTTGATAAGTTATTTTTGTGTGTAAAATATGATTGAATCTTAATATCCCATCAATTTTTTCAATCAAACGAGTAATTTTGAGATCTCTATTGAATGACCATCCAGGTTGTTAAGATTTACACCCTCCGATCACTATTATAAGCAAAAATCAATATTTTAGATTCATTCATTGAATAAATCTAAAATGTAAATCGTTACTTATAATAATGACCGGGAGATGTATTTTATAGTAGAATAGCAAAAACGAAGTGAAATTACTTGCAGTTTGAGGCGTGAAGTAATTTTTGTGTTGGGCCTTTGTTGGTAGTAGCCGTACATGACTTTAACTCTTTATTTGCTAACCACGCCTCCACTGGTTGCCATTTTTTTCCAAGAACATAAAAGGTAGTGTTTAGAGATAAAAGAATATGAATTCATTGGGCCACCACGATTTGTGGGGTTGTGTTAGGCCCAACAACGATTTCTAAGATAGTATCAGAGCCTTTCCAAGATCTATTGGGCCACCTGCTATCAGGTTTCCGCTATCGGACCACCCATCATTTATGTCCACGAACCAAGCTCAATAGTGTTGGTCGTGAGGGGGGTGTTAAGAGTCCCAACTTCGGACAGGACATGGCCTGACAATGTGTTTATAAATGAGGGCAATCCTCATCTCACAAGCCGGTTTTATAGGGTTGTGTTAGGCCCAACAACGATTTTTAAGATGCTATAAATTTTAAATATATCCACATAAATCATTATATAAAAAATTTAATGATATAAAATGTAATATCCTCATTTCATCATTTGAAGTATAGTATCTATCGGCTCCATTAACCAAAAGAAAATTATTTTCTCTCCCCTCTTCCATTAAAATCATTCATCACTTCTTCCTTTGTTTAAACTATAAACTAATCATTATATAAAAAATTTAATAATATAAAATGTAATATCCTCATTTCATCCATTGAAGTATAGTATCTATCGACTCCATTAACCAAAAGAAAATTATTTTCTCTCCCGTCTTCCATTAAAATCATTCATCACTTCTTCCTTTGTTTAAACTATAAATTAAATTGTTCCGGTGAGTTTAACTCAGTTGTTAAGGACAATGTACAATGTAGGTAAGGTTTGGGATTCGAAACCCGGACAAAAAAAAAACTATAAACTAAACAAAACCAAAAAAAATATATATATATATATATATATATAATATATATTTTCCAGCAAGAAAAGCAACAAGCTAATGATGCCCCTCGCAAACCATTTGCAATTACTTGCTGTGTAAAGAAAATAATTTTTTTATTAATTAATGATTATGAAAAGCTCATGCTTAAACTCTAATTAATTAACTATAGTAATTTGAAACAATACTTTTGTTTTCGAGGTTTGTGTAGAGATAGCTTTACTCTTCGTAAAAGGAACATAAACTGCTATTGCAGTGCAACGGGGACGCAACTAGGGAATGTTTTGCTCAATTTGAAAAAGTTTGTAGGGGGACCATACTATGATGTACATTGATCAATATATCAACCTATAACTATAGAACTACTCATAACATATTTATTCATGCTTTGATTCAAGAGCTTACACATTCAATATCTTCTTTACTTGCAATATGAAAATGGGGTAGTTCAAAGGTGAAATTCGAAGTTAGGAATAAGCTGGTTGTGCAGGGTTATTGACAAACCTTGCTTATATCAAGGATAAAAAGATATGTTTAACCCTTTCATGACGTGCTTATAACTTATTATAATTCACATATGTATAAATACCTATGAATTTCCTTATACTTTTTTTAAAAAAGAAGAAGTTAAAATGATATATATTATAACCAAACTACTCTCAACCCAACACAAGGTGTGCCAGAAAAGAGAGCAAAAGATATAAAGTCATTCAACAAAGCTAGAAGAGAAAAAAAATAACAATGTTCATACATTGTAGGGCTAAGCCACTAAAAAAAAATGAGCTTAATATTATCTAAAAGCTTAATTGTCTAGCATTCTTTATTATTAAAAATTCATTATTCCTTTCATTCCAAATGATCCAAGTGCAAGCACACTAAATAAGAAACATAATTGATGTCTTCGCTTTTGATGTACTAGCTAAATTGTCAAACTGAATAAAATGATTTGATAACAAAACCGGATGAGCCAAGTCAAAACTTAGCCAATGACAAACTAAATTAATGATGTGTACACTTCTTTTTTGAAGAAGAAGAATGATGTGTACACATACGATTCTTTTAATAACTCATTTTGGTTCATTTATGTATTTTTTCGTCAATTAACCGACAAATATGATAGATTGACCTTTTTTCTAAATTATTGGCTAACTTTTTTTTCCCTCAATTAACAAGATGGGCCAACTGCCTTAATTGGATTTTCCACTAGTTGATAATAGGGCCCAATTTATAAACTAAGTTTATGTAAAAAAAATTAAACTAAATTGACAATTTTTCATTATCATGGTAAGAGATTAAGTGTCGGTCCCCGTGCTTAGCTCAATTGGTAAGGGCATTGTATAATATATGCTAAGTTTGAGGTTTGAACTTCAGATACCACCAAAAAAAGATTAAGTGTCAACATATCACAACTAAACGTGTGTGATTTTTGAAGTAAGAATCATGAAAGTTAAACGTTTCTAATGAACCGATGATTATGACTAATTTACTTTGATGGTGTATGTGAATTAAATCCTTCAAATAATAGACTAACAAAGAGAAATAGTTAGAAATAGAGATAAAAAAAAATACAGGCTTAAGTGCAGTTTTACCCCTTTATTTTGACTGAATCTAAATTTTACCCCCTATTTTAAAATTCGGAATATTACCCCCCCCCCCCTAACACCCCGTTTCCCAAAAATCAATTAATTAATAATTCATGCATCAGAGTAATTCCCAAACGGGCATGTCACACTACATTTTCAAAATTTCTTAAATAGAATATAAAATCTATTTAATAAACGTCCTTCAAGTCATTATTAAATTTGCAGCGGGAAAATTTGCATCAAAACAACGATAGCAATAGTTTAAATCTCCATAATTAGATCTTTGGCATAAAGCCTTATCAACATAAATTCAACAACCATGGGGCTACGTCAGCAATATTCAAATTTGATACATAGGAATGAAAAATAATAAGGAAATCCCATCCCGTACGTATCAGAGCCCTAGACACTTTGAGCCACCACTTCTAATAAACTTCAATACCTGCAAGTTACCCATACGAAGGGCAACAATTCCAAGCAGAAGGGGTGAGATTCACAAACAATAATAATAGATATATAAATCATCAACTTAATTAAATAACGTAATAAGCAACATATAAGTCAACAACAATAATATTCATACTTCTTCGACTTTAATAACTCTTACTAAATCAACCAACAACGACAACAACAACTCGACCACAACAACAATATCTCCCTCAACAACAACGACCACAACACAACCTACCACCACGACAATATCACCATCAACGACAACGACAACATCATCCACTACATCAACGACAACGAACGACGGGGTACTATTTTCAACTCATTGAATGACTAAGCATTCCGGGGCATAAGCCCCCAACAATTTGAATGATGAACATTCCAGGGCATGAGCCCTCAACAGATTGAATGATTAACATTCCAGGGCATAAGCCCTCAACGGTTGAATGACGAGCATTCCAGGGCATGAGCCCTCAACGGTTGAATGACAAAGCATTCCAGGGCATGAGCCCTCAACAGTTCCCTAATCATGAAAGGACTCCACTTGTGTATATCAGCATACAACTCAACTACGACAACAACAACATAGGTGACGACAACGATCGTGCATAATAACTCACTCACTCCCCAACTTGGTCAACATCAACAACCTATGACTCTGTTACTTAGAAACGACAACTCGAACCAACACATTGTACATTCTAATTGAATGCAATTAAATATAAACCAGCGATCATTAACAATCATAATCAATCAACAGCAACACAAACAGTATACAGACAGCGTGATATAACAATATCTTTGCAATTCAACACTATCTAACATTATAACATAAACCAAGTATTACTTGTACAATTTTATCACATTAATAACCTCAATTTGCCATAACCAGCTTCACAGTTCATCATTTATATCCTATACATCTCTCATTGCTATCCCAAAGTTCAGCTCACAACCTCTCGTGCGACAAAGTCACATGAAATCCTAAACCAAGCAGTCTGTCAAGCACTAGCTCGCGAGGCGAGAGCCTCTACTCGCCACGGCGAGTTAGGGTAACACACTCTAGAATCCATTCTGACTCTATTCTGAGTTCAAACTCAATCTAAAACTTCGCCTAATCATAAAGGTACATGTTCAGGCCCTCATAAACACCCAAAGTTAAACTCACAGCTCAAAAACGCAAAATCTTACAAGCTCTCTGGTCACACTCGCCACGGCGAGTAAACTTGTTCGCCATGGCGAGCTGCAAGGTGCAACTCGCGAGGCGAGTAACTCCTGCTCGCGAGGCGAGCTATGATCTTCATCACTCGCTATGGCGAGGATCATCACCCGGGAGGCGAGCGATGAATAACAGTACGGCCAGGTTACAGTTTTTCTCAAAAATTCACCCAATTCCATGGTTCTAACCTTAAAACTGATTCTAAACATCAATATATGAATTATCTAAAGTCTGTTCATCATTTCTACATCAATTCACCCTAATTTCATCATTTAATCATCAATTCTCTCCTTAACCCTAATTCCCAATTCTCCAAATTTATTCATAATCTTTATTAAACAGAATCAGAATTATATAAACTAAAATCATTGCAAGTTAGCCTCACCCTTACCTTAGATTGATGAATAATGCTTAACAAAAATCTGAATTCTCCCCACTTGCCTCTTCTCTTGGTTTTTCTCCCAAAAACTGCTTCCACGTGAAAATGTTTTCTGACTGACAGTTACCAACTTCCCCCTATTCTTAACTTCCCTCAATTATAACACTTAACTCCTTCTTAATTCCTTTAATTAAAATATAACCCCCAAAACTTCAATAATTACTAATTCCCACTTATTCTATCAAATAGTAAAATAACTCATTTAATAAAATATAACACACCACATAATCAACATAATTATATAAAATCATATATATATATATAAAAGACTTTAAATCGACTAATAATAATTAAATAAAATTGGGGCGTTACAACTCTCCCCAACTTAAGAATTTTCGTCCTCGAAAATATACCTCAGATCCGACGATCCCCAACTGCTGTCTGAGTACCAGCTAAAGCAAACACCTTGCCACCTGTCCTAACCTTCTTAGGCTGTGTACACTGTGAACTGAGATGTCCTTCTTCGTCACAATTGAAGCAAACAATATCACCACGCTTGCATTCAGCTATCGCATGCCCCTTCTTTCCACATCGGAAGCACTTCTTCTCCTCACCATTGCAGACATTACTCTTGTGGCCCCTCTCGCCACACTTGTAGCAAACAATCTCTGCATGAACATCTCTCCTCTTAGGTCTCCTCTCATCATTCAATCTTTGCTCTCCTTTGTCAACATGAGCACTGTAGGGCTTCGGCCGATCTTGTTGACCCTTGTTCCTCCGCTCATTCCTAACCTTATAGTGAGCTTTCGTATCCTCCTCGTAAATCCTACAGCTGCTCACCAATTCAGAAAAATTTCTTATCTTTTGGTACCCAATGGCCCGCTTAATATCAGCACGCAGACCATTTTCAAACTTAATACACTTTGAGAACTCAGCAGTCTCAGCGGTATAATGCGGATAAAAGTTAGCAAGCTCTACAAACTTTGCAGCATATGCAGTTACAGACATGTCTCCCTGCTTCAACTCCAGGAATTCAATTTCTTTCTTACCTCGGACATCTTCCGGAAAGTACCTGCTCAGAAATTCCCTCCTAAACACAGTCCAGGTCACAGCTTCTCCACCATTCTCAAGATTAGGAAGCTCACCTACCCACCAGTCATCTGCCTCTTCAGCCAACATGTGCGTCCCGAACCGCACCTTTTGCACCTCGCTGCATTGCATGACTCGGAAGATTCTTTCAACTTCCTTGAGCCACTTCTGAGCTCCATCAGGATCATATCTACCTTTGAAAGTTGGTGGATGATTTCTCAGAAAAGTTTCTAACATCCGAACCTCGGCATTTGCATCAGCACCAACATTTGGTTGTTGCCCTACAGCTTGAGCTACAGCCTCAAGTGCAGCAGTAATAGCAGCATCATTTCTTCCAGCCATCTCAAACTCTACACCACAAACAAAAATCAGAACAACAAAAGACATATTAAAGTCGACACACTACACTACGTGGCTCAACACGACTCTACTACTTGGCCGGACGGACCAACCTGCTCTGATACCAATTGTAACACCCCGTTTCCCAAAAATCAATTAATTAATAATTCATGCATCAGAGTAATTCCCAAACGGGCATGTCACACTACAATTTCAAAATTTCTTAAATAGAATATAAAATCTATTTAATAAACGTCCTTCAAGTCATTATTAAATTTGCAGCGGGAAAATTTGCATCAAAACAACGATAGCAATAGTTTAAATCTCCATAATTAGATCTTTGGCATAAAGCCTTATCAACATAAATTCAACAACCATGGGGCTACGTCAGCAATATTCAAATTTGATACATAGGAATGAAAAACAATAAGGAAATCCCATCCCGTACGTATCAGAGCCCTAGACACTTTGAGCCACCACTTCTAATAAACTTCAATACCTGCAAGTTACCCATACGAAGGGCAACAATTCCAAACAGAAGGGGTGAGATTCACAAACAATAATAATAGATATATAAATCATCAACTTAATTAAATAACGTAATAAGCAACATATAAGTCAACAACAATAATATTCATACTTCTTCGACTTTAATAACTCTTACTAAATCAACCAACAACGACAACAACAACTCGACCACAACAACAATATCTCCCTCAACAACAACGACCACAACACAACCTACCACCACGACAATATCACCATCAACGACAACGACAACATCATCCACTACATCAACGACAACGAACGACGGGGTACTATTTTCAACTCATTGAATGACTAAGCATTCCGGGGCATAAGCCCCCAACAATTTGAATGATGAACATTCCAGGGCATGAGCCCTCAACAGATTGAATGATTAACATTCCAGGGCATAAGCCCTCAACGGTTGAATGACGAGCATTCCAGGGCATGAGCCCTCAACGGTTGAATGACAAAGCATTCCAGGGCATGAGCCCTCAACAGTTCCCTAATCATGAAAGGACTCCACTTGTGTATATCAGCATACAACTCAACTACGACAACAACAACATAGGTGACGACAACGATCGTGCATAATAACTCACTCACTCCCCAACTTGGTCAACATCAACAACCTATGACTCTGTTACTTAGAAACGACAACTCGAACCAACACATTGTACATTCTAATTGAATGCAATTAAATATAAACCAGCGATCATTAACAATCATAATCAATCAACAGCAACACAAACAGTATACAGACAGCGTGATATAACAATATCTTTGCAATTCAACACTATCTAACATTATAACATAAACCAAGTATTACTTGTACAATTTTATCACATTAATAACCTCAATTTGCCATAACCAGCTTCACAGTTCATCATTTATATCCTATACATCTCTCATTGCTATCCCAAAGTTCAGCTCACAACCTCTCGTGCGACAAAGTCACATGAAATCCTAAACCAAGCAGTCTGTCAAGCACTAGCTCGCGAGGCGAGAGCCTCTACTCGCCACGGCGAGTTAGGGTAACACACTCTAGAATCCATTCTGACTCTATTCTGAGTTCAAACTCAATCTAAAACTTCGCCTAATCATAAAGGTACATGTTCAGGCCCTCATAAACACCCAAAGTTAAACTCACAGCTCAAAAACGCAAAATCTTACAAGCTCTCTGGTCACACTCGCCACGGCGAGTAAACTTGTTCGCCATGGCGAGCTGCAAGGTGCAACTCGCGAGGCGAGTAACTCCTGCTCGCGAGGCGAGCTATGATCTTCATCACTCGCTATGGCGAGGATCATCACCCGGGAGGCGAGCGATGAATAACAGTACGGCCAGGTTACAGTTTTTCTCAAAAATTCACCCAATTCCATGGTTCTAACCTTAAAACTGATTCTAAACATCAATATATGAATTATCTAAAGTCTGTTCATCATTTCTACATCAATTCACCCTAATTTCATCATTTAATCATCAATTCTCTCCTTAACCCTAATTCCCAATTCTCCAAATTTATTCATAATCTTTATTAAACAGAATCAGAATTATATAAACTAAAATCATTGCAAGTTAGCCTCACCCTTACCTTAGATTGATGAATAATGCTTAACAAAAATCTGAATTCTCCCCACTTGGCTCTTCTCTTGGCTTTCTCTTGGTTTTTCTCCCAAAAACTGCTTCCACGTGAAAATGTTTTCTGACTGACAGTTACCAACTTCCCCCTATTCTTAACTTCCCTTAATTATAACACTTAACTCCTTCTTAATTCCTTTAATTAAAATATAACCCCCAAAACTTCAATAATTACTAATTCCCACTTATTCTATCAAATAGTAAAATAACTCATTTAATAAAATATAACACACCACATAATCAACATAATTATATAAAATCATATATATATATAAAAGACTTTAAATCGACTAATAATAATTAAATAAAATTGGGGCGTTACACCCCCCCCCCCCCCCCCCCCCCCCCAATTTTATGTTTTTCAGAATTTTGCCCTCACACCTCATTAGAGTGCATTTTTGCTGATATGACAATGATGATATGGATTTTAAAATATTATCTTATTATCCACCTAATTAATTATTTAATTACAAAATTTAAATAATTTAAAAAATACCATAAAAAATCTGAAAAATACTAAAATAACTTTTTTTTTAAATCGAAAAAAAAACGTTAAAAAATACAATAAATTGCAAAAAAAAAAAAATCTGAAAAATACTAGAAAATAGAGATAAAACGTAGGGAAAAAAATCAGAATAAACGAAAAAAAAATCCATTAGAATAGGAAGAAATCATTGGAAAGGATTTTTGAATTCAAATATAAGGAAAATCATATTTTGAAGGAAATATAAGGAAAATTATTATTATTATTATTTTAAGTTACATTTTTTATTTATTATTATTTTTATCTTTTTTTTAATTCAGAATATTTTATATAAATAATTTAAATGGGTGGATATTTTTTAATATTATTTAAGCCACATCAGGCAACTCATGAAATTTTTTAAATTGGAGGGGTAAAATTCCGATTTTTAAAATAGGGGGGCCAAAATTCCGAAAATCATTAAACTGAGGGGAGGGGGGGTAAAATTCCAAGTTTTAAAATAGGGGGGTAAAATCCTGATTTAGTCAAAATAAGGGGGGCAAAATTGCACTTAAGCTAAAAATATATTAAAATATTGAATAGATAGTATTCCTACTAATATATTATATATATCAAAAAAATGGCTGAAAATTCAAAGTATACGCTCGCCATTGTTAAGAGGTCTTTTTTTTTTTTTTTTTTTTTATCTAAATCTAAATGACTAAATATAAATACTTTAGTGAAAAAATATACATAAGAAACATCGACACCCCAATAAAGATTAATATAGGCTTCCTAAAAAAAATTAATATAGACGTTTCTTTTTATACCAAATGTTTATAAGATAACTTGCTAAAAAACACTTTTATAAAAGATATCTTCTAGCAAAACTCATATGAATATATGCATAACCAATTTATTTTTTTAGAAAAATCATAGAGGAATCGTTAATTTAAGTAGTTAATGCCTTGATGGTACCTAATATATAATAAATGATATACAATAAAACAATTCTTTGTAACTATGCGTGGGACAACTAGCTAATAGATTACAACTTGCGTATTCAGCATATGGTTAGTTTATATTTTTCTTGGCCATCATAATCAGTGTGTTCCCTTTATTTGACCTTTCTCATAAATACAAAACCATATTTTATTTCAAGTCACATATGACATTTTTCTTAACGATGCAAAAGCCTTTTGAAGATTCATCAAGAAACCCAAAGAGAGGGAATATAAAATAAAATAAACTTTGATGACTATGCATACAACTTGACAGCTACCCAAGGTACTTATTCCATAAGTCATGATAGTGATTGGGTGGAAATTCAATTTCCTTATCTTATTATTTGTTTTTTAGCTAAATTTCATTTTCTTTATTCAATATGAATCATCAGCCAAACAATTAAGTAACCTTATGTTATAAAAAAGTAACTCTTATATTTTACCAAAAAGAACAAATTTATTTAACTCTAAACCGAAATAATTGAATGAGTTATTAAAGATCTTTTTTAATTTAATCGGAGATTGAATTCAAATGCAACAATATTAAATATTTTAAAAAAAATCTTTGCAACTCATTGTAATTCTACCAGAATTATTGTCTATAGTTGCGTGCAGAAAATATCGGATTCACATCAAACAAAATTATTTAACTCTTCCCACCTTTGATTGTTGATGAGATGCGGCATCTCAAAAATTGGCAAATACCATATGTCCCTAGTGAATACATCTTGTGTTTATGCACCATGTAATAAAACAAATAGTCCCTCTAGTTTATTGTTCATGCTTTTGGTTCCACTTCAACAAATCTTCCAATATTGTCTTATAGCAAAAATTTAAGAAAAAAAATGTAAATAGAAAAAAAAAATTAAGTGGTAAAATTTTCATTAAAATACATTGCAATAATCAAGATTAAAAAGAAATTTTATAACTTTCACAAAAATTCTCATTGATCTAAGCTTCTATTATTATTATTATTTTGGACTTGAAGAGAAGAAATAGTAATCCCAAATGAGTCTCTTTTACCAATGTTTAGTTGACACCTAGCAAGAATTAAGGAACTAAGAGACAATTAAGAATAGTTTACCAACTGATTTACTTTGAGTTTGTTATCATTGATTGGATGGTTAAAAGGTAATGCCCACTTCCTCCATAATTTGCTCTCACAAACTTTAGTGGATTAAGACATGATCAATCAACTAGTACCTATTATTATGCTCACTCACTCCTTTTATTAGAAACCTAAAACAAACACATGGGAAGAAAAGATACTTAGGAGATTTTGATATGAGAGAGGCCACGGTAAAGTTAGTTGAGTGGAATTAATGAAATGCTAGCTGGAGCTACTTGTACAATTTCTAAAGGGTTAAACAAGAATCTATATATCTATGCTTTAACTTGGCTTTTTTCACATGGTTGTTCGATTTTTTGGAATCTTTAGATGCTATTGTTGCATCTTAAATTAGAAAAAGCATATTATGCTATGCTACTAAAAGATTCATAAGTATCTAATTATAGCTGTACAAGAATTTATTTGGGTTTGGCACATTCACTATATGCATATATACTACGTAGCTAGTATGCATCACATCAAAGTATATAGATAGATTCTTTGCAGCCCCTCATATCCTCTTCAACACAATCTTAGTTGTTGAACTAATATAACTATCACGAAGTAAATTATACCTAGAAGACATGTAGACAACAAATTGTGCTTTTAGGTCTTTTTGATGAAAGTTTTTACGATGTTGTAGTGAAAGTTTAATTGTTTTCACTAACCAATTCTCCTTTGGTGGAGCTCAAGTGACCTTAATTATTTTATTTTATATTAGTTTAGTACCGATAAGATTTTCTAGACGACCATAAAAATAGTTGAAGGGTCAATTTTTTTGCTTGCCCCAACTAAATGTATTGCAATTTCTAGGCAAAAAGAGCACTCTAACTCAGCCATATGATCTTCCAACAAGGGTTTTTGTCACCGTTTGATGGTGCAACTTCTTGTTGGTTTCAAGGGAGCATACCAATAGAAAAAGATAAAATCATATCGATGAATTCGATAACACGAGCTCAATGTATAGAATATATATAAGTGAGTCCTCTCTATGTATTGTTTATATGCTATGATGTACTATATAATATAATAAAGCACATCATGATGTATTGCTGGTTTCCTTCAAAAAAAAAATGATGTATTGCTTGTTAATAGAAAAATCACAATAAACAAACATGAATATGAAATAATTGTGCGGCTTACACACTGGCTTAGAGGTACAAAGGAAATTTATTCCTTTTCACTTATTTATTTACTTGTTTTTGTACCAGTTTTTGAATTCAAATGGATATATATATATATATATATATATATATATATATATCAAGAAGACATGATATTGATGTGCATGTTCTTTGAACTCTCTGTAGAAGGTCAAAAACATCTGGTGTTAGGAAACCGAAAATGTCAAAAGCAAATGGTAGAAAAACATGTTGATTGTCAGAACACGTTTTCTCATGTTTGACCACTTTGCTTGACGCATCTTTTAGGACTGAATGTCCAACCGTAAAAGTTCCGACCCCTAATCCAACAAGTGGTGAAACCCCAGTCAATTTCACACATGCATTTTTCCTCCTATCCATCCGTACATCATAACATCTGCATGCCTAAGTGTCGATCTTCTATCTAGTAGATCAGTAAGAAAGTTCACAGCGTCTCCTTGTACTAATTTGTTTGAGAAAAATGTCTATGACTGAATTGGAATTACGTCGGTAAAGTTGAAACAAAAAATATTTAAATTAAATATCAAACTCAATCGTTATACCAACAATTTGACGTTGTAGCTTGTTAATAATTTTAGACCAACTAATTGATTGATTTCCTTTGATATACTCTACCAAATAAGGTATTTTGATGAGATATTACACTAAATATACTATAGGATAGAAATAGAAGTTATTTACTATAATATTTTACATTATTGAAAATGGGACACATCAGACTAAAATATGATTTTAATGGGTCATCAAAGTTCAAGCCTAGATTATAGGCATGCCCCCCTCCCCAAATTAATATCATGTTGATTCACTAGTAAATTGACTAAGCTTTATCAAACAAAACACAAGAAACAGCAAAACAAGATAGAAAAAGACAAAACCAACATGTCAAAATCCATTAACAACTCATACTTTCCAATATAAAATGTTAGCACAATGCTATGCTCTAAGTAAAAGTTAAATAACAACTAGCAATATAGACCCTTTTCATTATTCTTTTATTTTTATACTAATAATCTTTAGACTTGAATTCCATTACGATGAAAACAAGTTGATTTAGACTCAATTTAGTACCAAATCAATATTATAGTGTTCAATTTCTTTAACCTTGATTTTTTTTTTATGTGCAATTTTTTATATTTAATTATTACATGAATAAAAAGTTTTAGACATTGTATATGGTTGTTTCATATAGCAAGGGAACATTCTCCTTTAAACCATGGTCATAATAATAATTAATATTCCACCGTGGAATCTTCCAATTTCATTGGAGAATTAAACCAACCAACAGTAGTATAGTACTCTATATTTTTTTTTCAGTTGCTTTAAGACATAGAAAAGTGTCACCTTAAGAAAGAGAGAGAAAGAAAAAAACATAGAAAAAACTTTGTTGTTTCTATAACAACAATGTCACTCTGCTACCTTAAGTCAATTCCTGGTTTGCTTTCAAAGGTTTGTTTTGTTGAGTTTCTATTTATGTACAGAAATTGGTTTTGTTTTCTAATTATTTCTTTCTCTATCTAATGGATTGGTGGTGTATTTTTTCAGTTTCTCTTCTTGAATATGGATATTTTCTTCTACCTTACTATGTTTCTTTGATGGATAATTTGATTCTAAGGATAAAAGTGATTATTACAATAAAAAATCTTGGTTTGTGTTTGTGTTTGTGATGGGGAGTAATAGTAGAGGAAAAGATGGTGAAGGAACTTCTGGAATTAACACGGTTGATGATGATGATGATAGCTTTGAATATTTACAAGAGTTGAATTTTGTGCCTTATGAAACACTTCTTCAAAATAACATGAATACCAATGGTTTTGTAGCTTCTTTTGTCATGCAACAGGTTAGAGACACATGATCCTTTTTTAATTTTTTTCAATTTCTTTTATTTGAGAGAAATTAAGGAGAGTTTCCTTTCTGTGTCTATGGAGTGTTGAATACTATGGTAAGTCCCCTAAACAAAATCTTATGATAATGAATTTGTGAATTTTTTTATCACACCCTCCTAGCTTCTCACACATCTTACTTTACGATTGTAAAATTCAATAAAATGGGGATTTTTTTTTTCTTTTTAAATTATCTTATGCTTTTCATAGAATGAAATACGGAACTCAATAGGGTATTTGGAAGAGAAAAGAGTGCGATAAGAAAACACCAATGAATTTTTTTAGTTTGAGATTGAAGAATTTTCAATGAAGACCTAATTTGATCCCTGACACTCTTCTCACGGTCCAATAAAAGTTGCATTAGATTTAATCCGAATAAAAGTTGTATCGTTTATTTGAGAAAAAAAAAAAGTTGAAACGTTTAGGTTATTTTTTTTATTTTATGTGTTGCATCATATAAGGAGGCCAAGTTACAAACAAGCAAACAATATTCCTGTGATGACTTGAAATTAGGAAAGAAATCGTGATCACAATAATTTGGTAATAATCTTAAGATATCCTAATATTAGAAATTGATTCTGTGATAATCTAAGATATTTTAAATTTTTATGAAATAATCTAAGATTGATGTGTAATGGAAATCAGAATTGAATTTCAAATACATGATTTCAAGGTTCCTGTGATTGTCATGCAAAGACCACAACCACAGCCGCCACAAGCATTGATGCAAAACAGATATGTTGAAACAGTTATTCATGAAAAGTTGAAAAGTGTAAGGATCACATGGATTCATGGAGGCACCAATGTTTCTATTGCAGGATCATGGAACAACTGGGAGACAGTGTAAATAACAAATAGTTACTTGTATTTTTTTACATCATCATCATAGTAAATTATTTGGTATCATGACTTTTTTTATCTTTGTTTTGTAGGGAGGCCTTGCTAAGAGTAGGTCAACATTTTGTGATTGTTAAAACACTTCCAATAAGTATCTACTATTACCGTTTCATTGTAGATGGACAATGGACACATGCTCCTGAGTTTCCATCAGATCTTGATGATTCTGGTTATGTCTACAATATATTGGATTTGCAGGTAATTTTTTGCTTAGTAACATGATCATCAATTCAAGTTAGTATCTATCGCGTTTATAGTAACATCCATATTATACTGTTTTAGGAATGTGTTTGCTTATGCTTGACGGAGAATATGTACTCGGTTCTAAATCATCTTGTCCAATATAGTCTAGCGTTCAAATCCTGAGAAATTAACGTATCCACTAACTTAGTAATATTTACCTATCCATCAAAAATAAATAAAAAATTCAGTTTAATATATACACTAAAATTACCTGATTAACACTTGTTTCTCGCGCTCCGATGTGTTATAGTTGTGACTTTCTAAAGCTATAAATCCTAGCTTTTGATTTCACTGTGAAAACAAAGGAGTACTAAATCCATTACTCTGTGTAGATAGTGTACCATGGTTGCACAAATAGTCAAATACTTGTAGATATTCCTGCAAAAAAATTCTATAATACTAACTAAAAACATTTAAAATAAATTCCCCTGCTTTGGCTAGGATTGAGAATTTTCTATCTATGTCCTTCACAATTTCACTAATAGCAGTTTTAACCATATTTACAGGATTATATCCCACAAAGACTGCAAAAATCTGAAGATCCAGAATCGCCGCCATCGAGTTACGATAACATATTCTTAAATGAAGATGAATTCAACAAGCCTCCCCCAGAATTACCACCACAAATACCAGTGACAATAACACAAGAAGAGGCTTCAACAAGCAATATTGATCAAGTCCCTAGTTCTACACATGTGGATCTAAATCATCTATACATCAACAAATCTGATGGTGATCAATTTGTAACACTAAGATCAACTCATAGGTTTCAACACAAATTTGTCACTACAATACTTTACAAGTCCCTTCAAAGGGAAAGATGATGATGCAACATTTAGTTTAATATCTTAAGTGGTTTTTTCTAGAGAACATTTCTAATTAAGTTCATTAATCTGATATGTAGAAATTTTATTGGAATAGGTAAATTAAGAATTTATTTTCATGTAAACAACTTTAGGTAATGTTATTTATTTATTTATTCTGGCAGTTAATATATATAATACATATTACCACTGGTCATATTTTTGAATTGAATATACTACATCGTGGAATTGAAAATACATTTAATTGTATTTGAAATTATTATAAGGGGTGTTCAGATTTCATAATACGAATAGGTGTAAAATTCATTTTTCCATTTAAAATTAGTGCAAAAACTCGTTTCGGGTTATATAATTCAAAAATGTCTTAGGAGTTTTTGGAAGAAAATATGGCGTGCAATAAGTAGGGTGAGAAAAGTAAAGGTCTTCCTATATTTAAAAGGTTTCACTTTTAGTTTACTTTGGACCTCAATCTAAGTTGGGCCGATATCAATGTGTGTGTGTTTGACGAACAATTTCAAATCTTCAAGAATTTCCAAAAATTACTAAAGAAACCTCCTCTCCATGAGTGAATATTGCTCTTGTTTTTTTTATTTACGGTACCAAATATTTCATCTATTTTTTACCCAGGAAGATGAGTTCGATTCCCAGGTAAAAAAAAAAAATTAAATCTAATTGTTGGGTATTTTAGTCATTTCAAATACGAATACTTTTTTTCTCTCGATTTGGATCCAATCAAAGTTAAAGAGAATACGCTAATCACTATAATTTACATTAAGACCAACTCTTGTGGTAAAATGTCATGCATTAGATTCGAAAGACATAGATTGCAGCCCCTCGCTAGTGTCTTTTAAAGAAGGTAAATGTAAATTTATATGTAAAAACTCGGTTGATAATTAAGTAAAATCTCCCAATCAATAAATTGATCATGATCATTATAAAACAATGTTCATTTTAATGATAAAATCATATTTGTACATTTATATCATATAACAAGCTACCGAAGTTTCTAAAAAAAAAAAAAAGCTACCGAAGTGAAAAAAGAAACGGATAAACAGTAAAATTAAAACAATGGACTTTTCATAGAAATATTGAACTTTATTAGTTGGGTGAGCCAGAATAAATTAAGATTCCAACAACAAAGAATTTGACTGCAAATTTAATCTAATCTTCAAATTAGATTGCATACAATTGCATCCAAATACTTTGCAACGGAAATTTTGATTTTATTCCTTGTCACCAAAGTATAATTGTTTCACTGTTTCTTAGCTTAGATGTATTGTATTTTATAACTAAACCTTTGATACAAGTTCCTTCTTCTCGTCGATGTGGGACTCAGTCACCAACACATTATTCTCCAAAATGGTATAAGCTTGTAACTACTAGTAAAACCTAACAAGTCACAACTACCTCTTCTAATAAGAAAGAACAAAGAGTTTGGGATTTGTGTTTCGTATATTTTGCCCACATTGTAGAGAAGAATAGATATTTAGAAACAATGATTCATGAAAGGTTGAAAAGTGAAAGGATCGCATAGATTCATGGAGGCACCAATGTCTCTCTATTGCAGGATCATGGAACAACTAGGAAATAGATTCATGACTGTTTTTTACCCTTTGTTCTTTCATGGAACAATTTTCTTTGACTTAAATTGAAACAGGTTTAGTAAAAGTTGGATTTAATGCCTGGATTGGGCACCATATTTTGCGATTTGATTTTATTTCACTTATTTAAATGCAAAGGTAAATTGCAAAAAAAAGTTCTGATGAACTTAACTCAGTTGGTTAGAACAATGCATAAAATATGCAAGGTTTGGGGTTCAAACCCCAGCCACTACCAAAAAAAAAAAAAATTGCAACAAAATAAGCCTATTGGGTTCAAAACACACGACTCTATTACTCTAAGACGAAAAATTACAGCAATAAACCAATACAACCTTTTTTTTTTTTGTGGTGTCTGGGATTTGAACCCGGACCTTACATATATTATGCATTGTCTTTACCAATTGAGCTAAAGCTCACGGGAACGACCAATGCAGCCTTTAAAAATTAAATTACTTGCTATAAATTGCTACAGTGTTAAATTGTTGGTTTTAAATTTGTTCAATTTTTTGGATGCTTTTTAAATGATTGATAATTAATTAAATTACTATTAGTAAATTCTTTAATATCAACATACATCAAATGTTAGAGGAAGTTCTTGTTCCACTTCTAGCCTGCTTAAAAAATAAGCATTATATATAAAGATAATCGAGTCAGTTCATTTGTTTCATGTATCAAGTGGAACTAATCAATTGTCGAATTAAGTCTTGAACCTTATTTGAGTTGATTCAGTTGATTGTAAAACCATATATATATATACACTATATCTATTACTCTTTCTAAACTATCCCACCTACTATTGCACAATTGCTGCACAAATACTCTTTGTATATTACTAACTTCAAAATTTAAAAATGATTACCCTGCTTTGTTTTGGTTAGCATCGAGGATTTCCTAAACCGGTGATGTAAGTTCTACTTCAACCTTTACTACTAATGATGTGTTTGGAATAGCGGTGGACAACCACCAAACACACGTCTAGACTAAAGCTAGAATTTCCAGCTTCGTTAAAATCACGTCAAAGTGGCATTGGGACGTGAGAATTGTGATTTAAACGCCAAATCAAACGGAAGCTAAGTGATGTAAGTTAAACCGGTGATGTTCATGACAAAATTTTGATGTTGAGAAAACCAAATTAAAATCTAAGGATGCAGAATTGGGAGAGAACAAAACAAAAGGTTGACAAAAACATCAAATTAAGTGCATATAAATGTTCAACTTTGTAGATGGATAACGAACAAGAGTGTTGCATTCTTTAATTCGTCACAAAGTGTTGTTCATGTGCTCGTTATTCTATATTACTCATAGTGCGCTTACATTTAAAGTATCTTACCAAATGTAATGGTAATGTTCTGTAACATAAAGATCTTGTGTGTGTTTTAAATTTGTTGAAACATAGTAAAATTAATGGTAGTGATACCATGCCTTTTTATTAGTAACTAGTTACAAACCCGTGCTTTGCACGGGTTGAATAACGTATTTTTTTTTAAATTTAGTTTTGAATGAGAAATCTTATAAATTACAGAAAATTGTTGTCATTTATAAATGTGAAAATCAAAGCTGCGTAAACCAAAAATTTGCAACACAGAGTCTAAAGCACTACATAAAAAATAACATAATAACTATTGCAATCTCTTATTCCTTAAAGTTAACCCGAAAGCAAAATTTTTCCCTAGATTTAACCTAACTTATTTGCTTAATTTTACTGTATTAACCCTATTTAATTTAATCAAAATGTTAACGTTAATTGTTAGGGAAATCAAAATAACAAATCGCTCCTAATTTTTCTCCTTAATTTTACTAAACAAATTATATTAACCCTAGATTTAATTTATGCAAAATGTCAGCTCATTTATAAACGTTAACCCGTGACGCAATATTAACCCTAGATTTACCCTAATTTTTTCGTGTGACTTTACTAAATTAACCCTAGATTTAATTTCTGCAAAATGTCATCTCTTATCTCTTATTTTTAAATGTTAACCCGTGACGCAATATTAACCGTAGATTTAACCTAATTTTTTGTGTGACTTTACTATATTAACCCTAGATTTAATTTATGCAAAATGTCATCTCTTATTTCTAAATGTTAACCCGTGATGCAATATTAACCCTAGATTTAACCTATTTTTTCGGGTGACTTTACTATATTAATTCTAGATTTAATTTATGCAAAATGTCATCTCTAATTTTAACCTAATTTTTCCCTCCACACTTTTGCATTTAATGTTTATCTAAAGTAAAATAAAAGTATGTACCTAATTATATGTTGTTTTTTTGGAAAGGAATAACCGTTAACCTGTCTCGCTATACTTAATTTAATCTCTTACTTATAAATATTAACCCGTCTTGCCATACTTAACCTATTTTATTTCTTAAAGTTAACCCGAACGCAAAATTTTGCCCTAGATTTAACCTTATTTCTTTGCTTAATTTTACTGTATTAACCCTATTTAATTAACCCTGTTTAATTTAATCAAAATGTTAACGTTAATTGTTAGGGAAATCAAAATAAACAAATCGCTCCTAATTTTTCTCTTTAATTTTATTAAACATATTATATTAACCCTAGATTTAATTTATGCAAAATGGCATATCTTATTTCTAAATGTTAACATGTGACGCAATATTAACCTTAGATTTAACCTAATTTTTTCGTGTGACTTTACTATATTAACCCTTGATTTAATTTATGCAAAATGTCATCTCTTATTTCTAAATTTTAACCTCTGACGCAATATTAACCCTAGATTTAACCTGTTTTTCGCGTGACTTTACCATATTAACCCTAGATTTAATTTATTCAAAAAGTCATCTCTAATTTTAACCTAATTTTTCCATCCACACTTTTGCATTTAATGTTTATCTAAAGTAAAATAAAAGTATGTTCCCAATTATATGCTGTTTTTTTGGAAAGGAATAACCGATAACCCGCCTCCCTATGCTTAACTTAATCTCTTATTTATAAATGTTAACCCGTCTTGCTATACTTAGCCTATTTTATTTCTTAAAGTTAACCCGAACGCAAAACTTTGCCCTAGATTTAACCTAACTTCTTTGCTTAATCTTACTGTATTAACCATATTTAATTAACACTGTTTAATTTAATCAAAATGTTAACGTTAATTGTTAGGGAAATCAAAATAAACAAATCGCTCCTAATTTTTCTCTTTAATTTTACTAAACAAATTATATTAACCCTAGATTTAATTTATGCAAAATGACATCTCTTATTTCTAAATGTTAACCTATGACGCAATATTAACCCTAGATTTAACATAATTTTTTCGTGTGACTTTACTATACTAACCCTAGATTGAATTTAAGCAAAATGTCATCTCTTATTTCTAAATGTTAACCCGTGACGCAATATTAACCCTAGATTTAACCTATTTTTTCGCGTGACTTTACTATAGTAACTCTAGATTTAATTTATGCAAAATGTCAGCTCTAATTTTAACCTAATTTTTTCCTCCACACTTTTACATTTAATGTTTATCTAAGGTAAAATAATAACCTTAGATAATCACTGCATAAAAAAAATTCTTCGAAAGAATGTAGAAGCAACTGAATTTGGAAGAAACAATTGAAAAATAGTTAAAAATATAAAAATTGAAAAATAATTAAAAGTTAATTAGAAAATAATTAAAAAAATTGGTTAGGGGCAAAAATGGAAATTCATAGGCCATGGTTCAAAAAAAAAAAAAAACTTAACCAATAAGTAGATTACCAAATTGCCCCTTATAGGGGCAAAATGGTAAATTCATGGGACATTAACTTTCCTATATAGTATAGTAGATATCTATGAAATATAACGACTACATTGTTAGAAGTCATGAAATCAAATGCATTGGTAGAAGCCTTTTTATTGGTAGAGTACATTAGATTAAAACATGTCTCGTGTTCAACATCATACTAACACACATGTCATCTACATTTAAATATTTTACTTTTTTTTAATGAGTACTAATATTCGCGTCAATATCGTTTCTGGTGTTCGTGTCAGACTTTCGTAAGAACCATATTACATATTAAAGTTTAGAGGGTGGGGATTAATTGTACCTTCAACTATTTTTGAATGACATAGATGAATTTCCTCTAAATATTTTAATAAATTTATTTCGTCAGATAAATTAATTTTGTCATTCAAATATCTAAGGTTTCACTCTTTACAGTTTAGTTTGGACCTTAGTCTAAGTGGAGTTCATGCTAATGTGGGTACATGCGAGAAAATTTCTCTATCCAAATATTACTAAAGAACCCCCTCCTCCCATAACCGAATATTGCCCTTGCTTTGTGTTTAAAATACCAAATTTTTCTTCTATTTTTGACCCAAGTTTTGTCTCCAAGGTTTTTTTATTTTATTTTATCTTTTAATTATATTTGGATAGGATACTGCAAATAATAGATGTTAATGGAGAGATGTCAAACAAAAATCATTTAATTTTATTTTGGTTAAGAAAACTTCTCTTTCGCTAAATATGAAATGCTGGGTTATATGTGTATATGTTACGTGTGTTTGGTTTAGTAGATTTAGGTAAGAAAGAGACATGAGAGAGATAGAGTGATAGGAAAGAAACAAGTTAAATATGTAAGGTAAACCTATTAAATGTGGTGAATTTGAGAGTTGCAACCTACCGAACACTCTTTAGATACCGACACAGAGACATGTATGACATCGACATATATAATTATGTTAATTTTTTCAAATTACTATCAATGTAGTTGTCGTGTCAATGTTTGGTATGTATCCGTGTATGTGTGTGCTCCATAGATTGCACTTTGGTACGGTAAAAATTTGGTATCTGAATAATATAAAGAGTATTAATTAATTATTTAATAAATTAAAATTACTTAACTAAATTAATTGAGTTTTTTTTTAGGGATCTAAGTTAATTGAGTTGTTTACATTTTGATTAAAAAAAATGTAACAAAAAAAAATTAAAACAATTTTTGTTTGAAAGGAAATGGAGTTTAAATTGGTATTTCAAGTTAAGATTCGAAAGTTAAAAATTCAAGTATTGCTAGTGTTTTTGGAATAAATTATATGTAATACAATTATAGACGTTTTTTCTTTGTCTTGGATTGAGCACGATCTCCTTACCCTAAATTTTTATTAAAAAATTAAAAAAATTACATTAAAAATATTTGGAGTTAACAGATTGTTTGCTTGTTTTAATTGTCTCAATTTATCTAATTTTACAATAATTTTAAGAACGTCATTAAGAATCACCTTTTTATGTTTATGTAAGAGCATCCTCACAAGTTTGATTACGAAATATCATATAGTACTTTTTTTAGGGTGTATTGGAGATATATCCTTGTTTGGTCATATATATTTAAATAATATTCATGCACACACAAGAATAAAGTATGAATGAGACAAATAATTAAATCATATACTTTTTATGAATGTGTGTCTAAATGATTTTTATTTGAGCTTATGATTGTTTAAACTTCACCCTTAAAAGCAAAAGCTTGAGAAAAATTACATTTGAAATTAGTCTCAAATGTTAGTTCATAGATAGATAGATAGATGTCAATGTACTGAATATTGAGAAATCCAAGTCAATGGTGTTATGCAATAAATGGAAGTATGGAACTTTACTTTTTTTTTTCCTTCATTTATGTTGTATCTTCGAAATGTTTTTATAGGAAAGATTTTTAAACATTGAAAAAAAACATATATTTACTTTTTTGTTAAATACTTTCTATTGCTACAAACAAACACAAGAACGTCTTGGCAAAAGAAAAAACAAACAAACACAAGAACATAACATCACAAAAAAAAAAAAAAAAAAGTAGTAATACAACAAAAACAAAACACAAGCAAAACAAAACCTCTTCATTCCTTCTACTTCATCACTCTCTCTCTCTAATCGATATTACCAGTCTTTGAACCAATCTCTGATTGTTGTTGTTGTTATGACGATGGGACAACGATCGTTGATCGATAGATTTGTCTCTCGTGACACCTTAATTTTCGCTAAATATACACCGGTAAATCCGCTGACGTCCGTGCAATGTCTTCATAACCTGATGAGGAGGCACTGTGCGATGATGTC
The DNA here is from genome assembly GCF_003473485.1 of Medicago truncatula. NCBI lineage: Eukaryota > Viridiplantae > Streptophyta > Magnoliopsida > Fabales > Fabaceae > Medicago > Medicago truncatula. The sequence goes on from NC_053046.1 coordinate 44,333,173, forward strand.
ATCGAATTTAGCGGTGAAGTTATTGTATTCAACGAAAAAGAAGGTGTTGCGAAGGACAAAACTGTAGAGCAACGATCTTTGTTTCATTGTCGGAACAGCAACACAATCAGTTCAGAGAATGGCAATGTCGAGATAGATAGATAGAGAGAAAGTGGTGAAGAAGAAGGAATGAGGAGTTTTTGTTTCGCTCTTGTGTTCATTTTTGTTGCGGTGTTATTATTTATTGGTGTTACATTCTTGTGTTAATTTGTTTGTAGTAAAAGAGAGTGTAAAAAAAGAGAAAGGTGAAATAAATAAAGTGTTTCAATATTATATCTTTTTTTTTCCTCGTAAAAAATATTACATCGTTTTTTTTTTTTGTAACGTTCAATATTATATCGTTTTAGAAATGTCTATCCTTATAAAAAAAAATTCTTATAGACAAAAGGATTGTGAAGTTTGAATCCTCAAGTTTTGCTCTTCAATTGAGCTCTTGCTAGTTGACGGTAAGATTGGTCTTTGAGTCGTACACTGGGTATTCCAAACCAAAATATATATAATAACGGTAAGCCATAATAGAAGTATTCTAAAACTAGAAATTGATTCTACGTGATAATCCAACATATCTTTTTATGAAAGGAAAATGTTATTTCTCTAGAAAAATAGCATCAAGAATTCTTCAATATAAAAATCAGAATTGAATTTTAAATTTCATGTCCCTCACTGTGTTTAGTTTACCATGCACGCAAAGACCTGGAATGATGACACAGCCTCTGTGCCCAATATGCATTGATACAAACCATACATGAAGAAACAAATGGAATTGTGAAGGCACAAATGTCGTTATTGCAGGATCATGGTACAGTTGGGTCACGTAAGTTACTTTGTTGTTTATACATCATCGTCATCATGGTATATTATGTGATAATAACTTGACTCTTTGTTTGCCCTTTGTTCTCTTAAGGAGGCCATAAATTAAAGCATGTGGGTCAACATTTTGACATTGTCAAAACACTTCCAATAGGGTTGTTGGAAATATGCTCCGGAGTACCCTTCTGATCTTGATGAAGCATGTTTTGGCTACAAAATATTAGATTTGCATGTATTTTCTTGGTTTACTTTTTTTTCCCACATTAATATTGTGCATACATGATGTAATCAATTACATGTTCACATTGTTTATTATCACTAGTAGTGTGATCATAACTCATAAGTTCAGTTGACGTACAGTTTATAGCTCTTTTATGTATGCTTATTCTTAAAGGATATACAAGAAATTGGAATTACATCTTGGTACTATCTGTGTGTAGTGAATTAGAAAGCTCGGTGTAAAGTTTTGGAAAATGTTTAGTGTACACCAAAGAGAAAACGAAAGAAAAAGAGAGTGGTCTAATAATGTTGTACCTCATCACATATCTTCATCCGGAATATGTTTTAACCTATTAAAACCAATGGTACTAATGATAACATGTCTTCATCAATGGGCTGTGCATGGTTAACCAAACCATATAACCCAATATTTTTTGGTTAAGGTTCATATACCAAACCATTATTTGGAAAACACCGAATTATGCTTCGGAAGCGGTTTGGGCCGGTTTAGAACCGGTTCCATTATATTTGATTTTCAGTCATTAATTTCGGTTGAGTGCTACCACAACCCTCTCACTTCCGTTGTCCTTGTTTTTGCTCTTACATTCTCTTATGAAAATAAGTGGTTCATAAGAGAATGTGTGAACATTAACAATGATGGTTGAAATGAGTTAAAAGGGGACAACCATAGAATAAAGAGAGGAGTGGCAAAGAGAACAAAACCATGCTATGTACTAATACCATCAATTAGTGTTCTCAAACAAATTGCGTTCAATTGTGTAATTTAATCCACGTAATTTTGTTCATGAGGTTCTTGTTCTATACAATGAAATTACTTTACCAAAAGTATCTTCGTTCTTTGTATTATTTTGAAGTTAAAGGTTCTGTTACAAAACGATGTGTATATGTTTTAACATGAAAAAACAAAAATTGTTTATAAATGTGATTAGATAGAGTATATTCGTACTCGTCCTCTACCGGAACTGGATATGATACATGCTGGAATTGAATATTGCTGACATAATATTTGTACCGTTACATATATGTGAAAAAGTAATTAAATAAATTATTTACTCAAGCTTGAGAAGTATTACTAATGAGAATGAACACATAACAATGAAATGTGTGACCTCATCTATCTAATTGGTACCTTAATCCAACCATTTGCAAAAGCAATGCCTAAGATTACAAAAGGAGTTGACATACCAAATAAAATAATATAAGGAAGTGGCGTCATCATTGGATTCTCTCCTTCTCTCTCACCTGCTGACTGCCAATATCTGCATCATAAAATAAATACACTTTGCTTATAATTTAATTAACTATTTTTATTAGTGAAAAAAGATAATTAAATTAATTGTTATTACATACTGTTCTGGTTCTTGTTCTCTGGTTATAAATTTCTTTTTTTCTCCTTTCTTGGTTTCTTCATCTCGACCACCTAATACAACAAATATATACCAACACAACCATATTAATAAAATAATGAATCATAATGTTTGCATGAAAATTAACTAAACTAAAAATAGACAGTATAGTTTTAATGTTACCTAATTGAGCACAAACTTTGACACCAAGAGAAATTCTTTTTGGGGAGGCAATGGTGTGAGAAAGTGAAGGTGATTTAGGAAGAAATGAAGTGTTGAAGGTAAGGGGAGAAGATGGAAGAGTTAATTTGGCTATGGTGGCCATTTTTTGTTGAATTGAATTGAATTGAATTGAATGGTTTCTTCTTGTGTGCTACTATGAGTCATCATTTCATCACATGATATCTATCACAAATATCCTATCGGTTTGGATTTTGTATTGATTACCTGGCCTCCACGTGGTTGACTAGGTTTTTAAATATTTTTGAAATTTGTCGTAAGATTACATATGAAAGTGATTTTGTATAGTGTGTACCAATTGTTCCACGTAGCAAGCCACGAGCCTTAAGTCAAGAAAACAAAAATAGCAACACTTAAAAAAGCCAGGTGGAATTTGTGAAGAATGCGACAAACATTTACGATTTAAGCATATTTGTTCCATTATATGCAATGTAACACCTAACAACAACATATATATTCTTTAATTTAATGTAAATATTATTTTATTTTATTTTTCAAACCCGTGCCCTCCATATCAAATGTGTGCATAGGACTTTTACCAATTGAGCTTCCTGCTTGACGCACTACACAATTTAATGTGAAATTTCTTGTTTACATAACATTTTAAAATTAATTTTGTGCTTTAAATCCTATGTATTGTTGGATAGAACATAGGAGGGGCTTGGAGTCAAGTCAACCAAAATCTAGTAGCTAAGCCATCTATCTCTACATAAAGCGCCCAGGAAAAATACCCTTATGAGAACTATCTCTAGTTTTGTGTATTCACATTTTTAAAAGCTTTCATATAAGTATCTCGTAGAGTTTGTTAAGCACACAAAATTGATTACAAACGGAAATGACCTACCAAATATGATATAGAGCATCATTCCATACAATTAGTGTCAAATCTGATGAGGAACAATCAAGTGCGAATCCAGACTTTTGGTATATGTGGGGCTAAACTTTCAAAAAAAAAATTATGCAAACTATATTATAAATAAGAAATAACATTGTTTGATACAATACATTACAATGAAAATTTCTTCTCCAATCCATTTGTTGAAAATGAGCTAAAGTGACATCTTTGTTAATTGTTAAAAGAACATCTTTTTCTATATATGTTACAAGACAGTCATTTAGTCATTGGTCACCCATTTTGTTACATAGGTTACTCTTTACACCTTTCATAGCTGAAAAAATACGTTCAACACTTGCAGTTGCTACCGGCAAGAGCAAAGTCAACTTCAAAAGTTTATAAACCATAGCAAATGTGTTACATTTATTTGTTTCCACAAGTTTTGCACAAAGATTTGAAAACTCTTTCAACTTAGCAAATTTTCGGTCAGATCGAACATTTGTAATATAATTCTTAAGTTGATGTTGTAATGTCACTTCCAACACATCTATGAAATCATTTGGATAAACCCCGATCATCTTCGATAATTTGTTCACATGAAAAACTGCAAATAACTTTGCGAAACTCAAACATAAAACAAATTGTAAAAAAGATAATTTACTCATTTATAACTTATTCTTTTGTGTTATATCTATTATTAAAACAAAATAGGGAAAAGACATGTGAGGCTTTAGCCCCACATAGCCCATATGTACATCCGCCCTTGGAAACAATATTTGTCGCTAAGATTAACCTAGAGGTTTCAACACAAATTAGCCACTTCAATATTGTACAAGTTTTAGAGAAGGAGAAGGATATATCCTGTGGAATTGTGCACTTCTGATTAGTATCAAAAGCCTGGCAACACCCACAACAATCAAAACTCTGCTCCTCTCTCCTCCATTTTACCTTTCTTACCACCATCACTAAGAGAAGGACATGTTGAATCCTAGAGATTTTACACACATGCAATCCACAAATTTTACCTCCATTTTATCTAACATGTTTTATTTAATTTGCAGGTTCGCTTCTAAGATGAACTATAGAGCTAACCTGTAAAACAAAACACGTCAACTAATAATCTGAGGTGTCGTGAAGATTGTCTTTGGAATTTATGCACATTACGTGTGCAAATTCTCATGATTCAAGAGATCATTCTCCTACTAATGGAAGTAAGAAAACTACAAGAAGGATAACTCTTTCAGGTAGATGTATGCAAAATGGAGGAGAGAAGAGTTTTGTTTGCAATGGGTGTTGGTATGTTTTGGATACTCCTGCGTTTTTGTGAGTAGATAATAGTAAGAATAGACATATTAAGTAAAACAAATAACTCAGGTGTCACAACACTAGAATAAAGAAAGGGTCTTGTTAACGAGCGTCTCTGAGACACTCTTTAAGCATTTTAAAAGAAGAAATTATTTCATAAATTTTTGATGCATTGATTACATAAATTTTCAAAAAAAATTACTATTTAAAGGTCTTAAATAGTGCCTCAGGACACTAGTTAATATTTTTCGTAAAGAAATAATGATTTTATCAATTAATGGAAGAATTGGTCACATAATGTAATTACTCAGATAATCCAATGATAAAAATGTGAAGTTCTCATTTGACATTTAACCAAAAATCAAAATATTTCATAAAATAATAACAAATTACTTTTGAAATATACTAAAATCCCAACACTTTTTAGAAGGGAAAATCACAACACTTACGGTGCTTGTACGTTTTTTTTGAGAAATTCTTACGTGAATTCTTACCCAACAAATCATTCTTACACCCAATCAATTAAAATCAAACACCTCATTAAAACAATAAAAAGAATTAATATCATAATTTTTTTCTCATTATTTTTAATATTTATCTATCCTTTTTCCACTTTATTTAACCGACAAGACCCACCCACCACCATTTACGTTTCCATTTCCTTAATTAAAATCACACTTTTTTAAAGTTAATAACATGTGTCATATTTTTATTGGTTGGGTGTAAGAATAATGTGTTGGGTGAGAGTTCATGTAAGAATATCTCTTTTATTTTTATGAATTTTTCTCCCCCCAGCACAAAACACTCGCACCCTGCAGCCATGCCCAAAATGCCCTTGCGCTAGTAAAACTAGCGCAAGTGTAAGCTAGTGCGCAAGTTAAGTAATGTTGCGTCAGTTAAGTAGCGCAAAGTGGCTACTTTTTTTTTATTTATTCTAAAATATTTTATTTACTTTATTCTAAATTATTATGTCACTTTATTCTAAATTATTTGTTCACTTTATTCTAAATTATTTATTTGCTATATTCTAATTTATTTATGCACTTAAAATAAATTCGATATTAATTTTTTTTTTTTTGAGGGGAAAAGTATTAATGCATTTCATTATAAACCAAGTCATAGATACAAGGCGGTACATCAACATAAGTTTGGAAGCTAGCTTCCAACAGGGTATTAATACATAATCATAAATATAAAATAAATACAAATAAAAAATAAAATTAATAAATATAACTCTCATTTTATTAATATCATTCAAACATTACAATAATTAATACATATATTTTACCCTCTTCGGTATATACCAATAGCTTTTGAGGAAAACGACATCAAGATCTCTTGGGTTAAATTTAAATTTGGTTCGTTTTATGCCCCAATGATGATTCTTTTTACCCATGGTAGATATATTTTGGGAGTAAAAGGAAGCAAACCTAATTTTACCTCAAGGTATGATGTCTTTTTTCCCAACCTAACGGACCACTACTTTCCCCAAAAGCCACTGGTATTTACCTAAAGGGGTATAAAGAGTCTAGATACTATAGAAGCAAAAAAGAAGAGAAAGAGGGGGAGAGATTGGGAGGAGATAATGTGAGGAAAAGAGGAAGTATGTGAGGGTTTTTATAAGTGATTTAAGGTAGCAATAACGTGAGGGTCTTAATGAGAGCCAAAAACGTGTAAAAACCAATGAAAAGAATTGACCATCGTTCAAAAAATATTTGTTTTTCAGTTTTTACCACCGGCCAACTTGCGCGAGTTAACTCGTGTAGAGGCTCAGTGGTGCGTGACTTAAGTCACGCAGAGTTTGTGAGATGCGTTAGTTAAGTCACACTAGCAAGGTTATATTTGAAAAACATGTTGGGCACGAGTGTTTTGTGCTAGGGAGAGAGCAGAATTCTATTTTTATTTTAGACGTTATGCACACATAAATAGTTTGCTCGATGATAGTGCTTGTATTTTTTTTTCTTTTCTTTTCTTTCTTTCTTGTTAATTTACGATTTGCATGATAGCAAAAGGGAAAATATAACAAGCTTTGGAAAAAATTAAATGAGATTTGACAAACCAAATGAAAATGTAATGGTTATATGCTATTTTATAGGTGATTTAAGGTGGCATAACATTTAATGAGGTTCAAAAATGTGAGAAAAACTTAAAAAACCAATGTTTATATAGTTAAGCTTAAGCATGGTCATTTATTCTCCAAAAACAAACAACAACTACAATAAAGTTTTTTTTTTGACAAACAACTACAATGAAGTGTGCACAAAGTTTAGACGATCATGTCATAGATTAAGAACCAAAATCCATTCTGATAAAAAAAACACAATTTCTTATTGGTGCGATCTTGTAAAAAAATATATTATTGTGATAAAAAAAACTAAAATAGAGGACATGGAAATGCTGCTATAAGATCACAGATTAAACAACCAGAATTTAGTCATGCTTAATGAGTGAGTATGAAGGAAGTGAGGTTCCTGTCGTGATTCAATTTATTCTCAATCACAACGGCTTGAAAAATGTTAGGAACGGAATTGGAAGTAGAAATGATAAGGCGGTAGATGGCGTCTTCAGCAAGGGCAAGACGAGATTCACCTTTGATGACTTTCTCGAACTTTAACTTTGCCCCAGTTTGTTTGTTGAACTCGATAACAGCAAAATTAGCGATATCAATCACATGTGGGTTGTTGATATCTTTGATTCGACTCCAACCATCCGACAAAGGTTGCTTCCTTGCATCTGCATAAGACATCAAAACAACAAAAAGAACAAACAATTGGAGTTTCATATTGTATTGTAAATGTTATCTTTTTAAAGTTTATAATTATAGTTGTTGTGGATTAGCCTTTAGCCGGTTAGGTTCTTATATATGTGTCAAAATTAATTTACTCTTAGTGTGGTTTTGGGTCAATTCTTGACTTAAAATTATTCATTTTCATCCTTTTCTCTCTATTTCGATCTAAATAAGTGACTTTCACATATATTTAGATTTTTTTCTTTGTGATTTCATCATCTAAGTGTGGTGGTTTGTTGTTCGTCGTCTTGTGCGGTGTTGTTTGCTTTCCCGTCTTCTTGCGTTGTTCATTTTATTCCTATTGAAAGATCGATTATTCAAAGATTTGGACCTCAACGTTGCAGATCTGGAGGCCATGGATATTCCGGTGACTTTAATTTTATCATATATTTTTGTAGGCATTATGCCGTTATATGCTATTAACTTGGATGTTGTGAGTTTGTTCGCAGATTCATCCTTTACATTTTTAGCGGTGTTGAATGATATAATCTCTCGATTTGAATGAATGAATATCATTGTATTTTTGTCAAAAAATAAATAAATTAATCTACCCTCTTTGGTCATAATCATGTGTATAAAAGAAATTTATTAATATTTAATTCAATGAAATAGTAAATCAAATTGAAGTCAATACATTCTACTATTTGATGTATGGAAACAAATCAAACGCCTTTATAATATTTATATTTTAATACGACGCATTGAATAATTTAAGAATTGTATAATGATTATCCTTCAAAAAATAATTGTATAATGATTAGTATCAGAGTTTTTCTATTTACACCCCATATTTTTCTGGTTACACCCAAATTTTCTTAAATTTTTTTTATAATACCAAAATTGCCCTTTTATAAGTATTTCTTTCGACCGGAATTTCTTTTGACCGGTCCAACTACCAAGTAAAGTTGCGAAGAGACATTTAGTTCTGTAAATTTAGAGCACTAGAACTATGGTAATACTATGTTATCTTCCTCATACAAGTTTCCTTTTTTTTTTTTTTTTTTGGTAAGCACCTCATATAAGTTTCCTTAATATGGTGATATATCAGACGTACTCAATATTATACTACTGTGGTTTTAATACGGTGAATTAAAATTTTACACCACGCCCTAAAACATGTCATCTCTTTTTTGGCGTTAATGCAGTTTGACAGTGAAGTATGGATAGCCTGATTAAGAATTATTCCACTGAAATTGAATAACACCTCCTTTTTAGATATAGATGTTTAGTGCAAAGTGAAGTGTTTGCTAATGAGTAACAATTTTTATTTTTTTTGCTGAAATACAAAATTGAGATTCGAAGATTTTTGCAAGAGACATAACAATTAACAAGTGTCGTATTTTTCTCATATTAGAATATTAAATAATTTTCCCTCTCAAATCAAATCCTCAAATACTTTATGTACAAACTTTTTTTTTTAAAAGTATTTTAGTGGTTAGATATTCACATTTTTAAGGTTAATAAATTGAATAAATGAGATGTTCAAGGTTCGAACTCCAACCTATGTATATATTAGATACAAAACTCATATGAGCTTTCGGATATTAAAAAATACATTTGGAGTCTCATGTTTTACGGTAACTATTATATTTTCAAACTTTATGATTGTTGTTGTGGTTAGCCTTTAGCCGGCTAGGGTGTTTTTTTTTTTTTTTAGATAGACGAAATGGTAAAGTCATTATAAACTCACACACACAAGTGGAGGTACCGGGGTTCGAACCCCAATCATAGCATCCGGCCTAACAATTTCGCCATTTTGCCAGTTGAGTTAGGACTTCTTGATTCCGGCTACGGTCTTATATATTTATCAAAATAACTCAATATATAATAAAATTAATCACATTAGTAAATTTGTAAATTGAGTAAAAATGGATATTCAATGTTGATACCAGTCCCACAAACCTATTTAAAATGCAATTAGTTACTCTTGTGAGTTGACTTCAAAATGTATTCTCTTTCAAGAATATTAAATAATCTTCTCCTTTCAAAGGTTCATTAATCTCTGATTGTCATTGGTAAAATTCAAACATATTCAATGTTTTCATGAGTGGTTGATTTCAAAATGTTAGAATTCGATACCATAACCATAACCACAAGCAACATTGCAAATAGTTAGACAAAAATGTTAAAGATTTAAATCCACAAAACTTTTTGATATCCAAAACATAAAACTTCATTGGTATAATAATATGGCAAATAAGGGAATAATGTTGTAAGATATATATAGAATAAACAACAACAATTTAATAATTAACAACTGGTGCAAAAGAAGTGAGGTTCTTGGCGTCCCGGTCGGTCGTTTCCCACACAACGGCTTTATAAGTCTTAGAATGAGAACCGTCATTGGCGGAAAGGATGAGGCGGTAGTTGATCCATTCAACAACCATGGATTCAGCCTTGATAATCTTCTCAAATTTCAGCTTCGACCCAGTTTGCTAGTCGTACTCAGTAACGGCAAAATTGCAAAGATCTATCATGTATGGTTCGTAGATGTTGATTGGGTCCCAACCACGGACAATAAGTTGCTTCGTCGCAGTTGTAGAGACCATCAGAACGAGAACAAGAAGAACAAGCCATTGAAGTCTCATGATGTATTGAAACTATTATCTTTTCTAAGGTTTATAACTCAAGTTGATGTAGGTTTTTTATAAGAAAATAAATTATGTGGGTTAGCTTTCTCTCTTTAATTTCTCTCTTCTCAATTTCACTCCAACCAAACACACTGTTAGAGTGATAATACTTTTTCCCGTTACCTAACAACTCCTAATTAATTCAAAGTCCCAACCTCTTTAAGCAAAAAATTGAAGTCCCAGCAAAAAATTGAAGTCCCAGCAAAAATCAAGTTGCTCAATTGAATAAATAACAACTGAGAGGATTTTATTTTTTTTTTTTTTTGTTAATGTAGCCATTCCTATTCTTCTATATACTCACTATTCTTTTGCCCTAATTTCAGGATCTTCTCAAAGAAAAGCTTAAACTGTCTGGAATTATGTCCCTCGCTTTTCTAAATCTTTGTATATTATATTATGAACCTACGAAGAGGACTTTACCAGTTGGTATCAGTTGTCATATCTTGAACATAATTATGTATATCTCTCCTCTTACAGTCATGGTAAGTAACTTTTATATCCCATTGTTACTTTATATATTATGTATAATTTTTTTTTTAAAGAATAGATTTTTTTTGAAAGAATATAATATCTCTCCGCACAAAAAATGTAAAATAGATTTTCACGAAAAAATAAATAAAGAATTTACGCATACATTCAATTACATATTACTACTACAAAGATATTTTCACATGGTAACTTCTACTATAAAGAATTTACTCATACATTCAATCACAAATTACTACTAAAGGTGAATTCTAACCATTAAGTTATACGTAACAAAAAGAAAAGGTATTTTCATAGGTATTTTTGAAAATAATATATGATAGACCATTTTTTTTTTTTAGAGAATATCTGATATATCTTAAAGGTGAGATTTGGTTGAATGTAAAATACACAATTAAGTTATCTTAAATATCTGATATATGAATGAAATTGTGGATAATAGAATCCAAAATCTATCAAAACGGAATAAAATATATCCAATCATGTGTTTTATTAGTCCGACAAATAGTACGTCAAAATGGTTTCACATTTCGGTTTATATAATACGAAATATGTCAAACCCTCATGATACAATTTTTTCGCAACATTGAGATTCTTTATGTTGACATATTTCAGTTATATAAGTTGAATGTGTAAAATATGTGATCCGTTTATATAATTTGAAATGTTTCAGTAGCCGACACGTAGATTCCACATAGCGTGTGTTTGGTTATGCGGTGCAAATAATTGATTTTGTTTGAATTGATTTTACATAGTTGATTTCAATTAAAAGTGAGTTGAATGAAAAGTGATTTATGTTTGGATACCTTTGCGATAGAAGTGATTTACATGAAAAATGTTGTTTGGATATTTTGTGTCAAAATTGATTTTGGTTGTGTAAATGACCAAAATGGGTATTTTTATGTGTGCATTTAAAATATATTTATTTCATTTAATTTTTTCTACAAATTTCATTTCCATTTTTGGTTATTTACTTTTATGTTTAAATTTAATTCCAATAAAATAAAAATAAAAATCTACCAAAAATAGTTTATTAAGAAAAAAACTATTGGTAACTAGCAAAATTCATATTATTATTTTAAAAAATTTAAAATTACTGGGCTCCAAAAATCATACAGGCAATATGTACTAGCAAAATATTTCAAAACAAAAAACACCACTTTACAACAGTGTCATTTACCCTTAAAAAACAAAAAACTTGTCTTCTTCCTTGAGTTTTCTGCAACAAAAAAAAAAAAAAAAATACTTCACAGCAAAAAAAAAAGGCAGACATCGATCAACAGTGAGAAGGAGTAACATATTTGGATATGTCAAATATAAAAAGAAGGACTAATGATATTTGAACAACTATTTTGGTACAACTCTTAGGACAACTTTGTTGTTCTCTCTTCTCATTGGTCAAAAACAATGGAGAGAGAAAAAGGAAGAGAGAAAATAAAAAGATAATGTGAATATGAGAGAGAAAGTTGTACAAAAATTGTTGTACAAATATCATTTCTCTAAAAGGTATGTGAAAGGAAGTAATAAGATTCAAGGGTAAAAGAGACAAATGGTTATATGTACTTCTGCTTTTGATAAACTCGATTCCAAGAAGCTAGGGAGAGCAGCTTCTCCAAGAATCGATTTTGAGGATGAAAACGTACGGCGGCGGTTGGGTGTTTTGGAGAACCAAACACGGTTAAATCGCTTTTGACGAATAGAACACACGTTTAAGTGTTTTTGCCGGGTAAACAAACACATACTAAAAATAGTCGTGGAGTTAGCAATATTGAGATTCTTCATGTCGACGTATTTCAATTATATAAGTTGAATGTGTAAAATATGTATTCTGTTTATATAATTTGAAATGTATCAGTAGCCAACATATAGACACCACAAAGTAAACAAAACATAATTGTTAGCACGAACTCCGCGACTATTTGTAGCCTATTTACAAGACACATATTAACAACACACATCAAATATTATATATGCATTACTTGGTATCCAAATCATACAAAATATCTATAAAGAAAGATGATGGTATTTTAACTCCAAGAGTAGCTCAAAAGAGTTACTCTAAATCTCCACCTTGTATTTTGATTTAATATAACGGTTTTAAACTTGATTTTAATTATTAGTCGTGTGACCTTGTGATACACCTTCCCTCTAAATACCTAAATATGTTATTGAACTTGTCTTCTTTCATTCCCAGGAAAGTTGCATTCAATCTGCTACTATGTATGATACACCTTGAATTACATCGATCAATTATTCCACACTCGATCAATTAATTATTCAACCATTGGACTATTTGTTTTACATCTTTGCATTATTTTTCAATTGGAGTCAATTATTTGTTCGTATTGATATTCAATTCATGTTTATATTTATCCGTTGATAAATACAAGCATCAATTGAACGTCAATTGTTCTATAACTTGACTACCAACATCCTTTGCCAACAACTCAAATAAAACGTAGGATTGGCTGTTTGGATCAGAGGACTTTTCCACTCATACTTACATTATTTTTTATTTTATCTCTCTATTGCTTTGATTTTCGTGCAAATACTTATTCTTTCTTTGCAAATTATGGTTGCCCCTATAAATTGTCAATTAAAAGTTGTTCAAATAACACTCATCTTTTTTGATTGAGTGATCTAAACTGCTTATGAACCAAAATATGTCGTTGGGATGTTATGTCTTTGTCATAGAAAGACTTGACATAAAAATCCAAGCCCACATTTTTGAATTCAGAATGTAATTTAAGTTACCAAAAAAAATCAAAATGATAGGGTCAGGGCATTGATTTTGAGTCAACTAAGAAATTGCTAGGTGTGTTGTTTGCGAATACAACAAGGGGCTTAAAGGTCGATCAATTCGTACCAGTATACATCATTCACAACTTGTAAAAATGTTTAGCCAAAACATAATTTTAACCTCAAATTTTTTATTCTCAAATTTTAATACCAATGTTATATCTGTATGTGACATTTGTAAAAAAAATAGTTGTATGGATACCATTATTCTTTAATATATTAGAGTGATCTCAGTTTTTTATTGTACAATCATCATGTAGAAAAGATAAATATTTAATTCCTACAAGCCAAAGTGAAAATTCTAAGTGTCCTAAAATCTGAGAAACTTAAGGTTAGGTAATACTAATAAACTACTAAATAACAAGCACAAGTGATTTATGATTCTGATCATAATCAAAATAAAACTTATTCTCAGCTCTTGAATCATAACAGAAAGTAGCTTTCATTTTTTTGATAAAATCCTCACATTTCTTATTTAGTTTCTCTGTCTCATCTTTATCAATTATCATAGGATCATTTTCCTCTTCTTCAATATTCATATTTTCTTGTTCCACTATCACCAAACTCTTCACTTCTTCATCTTCTTCTGCTTCAATAACCACATTTTCTGGTTCTACCATGATCAAACTCTTTTCTTCTTGTTGGGATTCACTTTCCGTAACGTTATCACCACCAATTGGTTCTGTAATCTCTGATTCTGATATGTAAAATTCAAACCGGTTACTCTTCTCGCTGTCGAGGACATGTTGAATGTTTTGATGAGTGGTTGATGAAGAGGGATTGATTAAATTTGAATATAATGCTATAAAAGCAAGAAGTGTATTGCAGAGAAGGAACATGTAAGTCTTTTCAATGATGTAGCTAAAGAATTGCATAAGGAATGGATTCAAGGACTGAGAGAGTAAAGGAAGAAAAGAAAAGAGAACACATAACAAAGAAAAAGAGAGCAGAAACTTGAGATTGTGAGATTGAAACAGCTTGAAAGAATACATGTCTTGTCTTGTGTTCTTTGAACCTTAAATAAACCTTTGAATATATATGCTGCTATCTATGACATGTCTTGCTGCTATATATTGTGAAAGGTAGGAGGTGTGAAAAGGAATGTGTGGGACCACAGAAATTACTTGGAAAATGTCTCTCACAATTTTGATGACTTTGATTGGGGGACAATATCCCAAGTCAGTCAACTAGCTTTTTTAATCATTTAATTAAAAAAGGAAGTTAAAATTTCAACAACGCGTGAAAAGTTTTAAAACAGCAAACTCATTGTAACTTACCAATTGTATTTTCACTAATCAATCTATTAGGCAAACTAAAATTAGCCTAAAAATGTGTGTTTTTCTAAGATCTTCTGTTCATGGTTTGCCTCTTAATTTAAAACTTCAATTTTATGAGACCATTTTATTTGTTCATCCATATACAAGTTAAGATTTGGAATGATTGATCAACGGTGAAGTCTAATTTCTAAAGAGTAATTTTGGGAGATAAATTAAATTGACTCTACTAACATAATATATTTTGCCAGATAAACTCGACCACAAGTAGAGAATCAGGTATTTCCCAAAAATAATAGTATATTGTTAGAGGAATATTAGTCAATAAGTAAACTATAAACTATTAAAAAAAAAATCCTACTCTAGTTAAATTATTGGCAAGCAAAAAGGAAATAGGTCAAAACACAAAGATCACAAGTAACATTGACTAATACCAATTGAACTTATAATTGAACTAGAGAATAGATCAAAACACAAAGATCACAAGCAAAAAGGAAATAGGTCAAAACACAAAGATCACAAGTTACTCAACTAGAGAATAATCAACTTGAGACGGTAGATGTCTAAAATACCAATTGAACTTGACGAAATTTGTTCCACGAGGAGGTGTTGGAAGTGTAATGCATTTTTGCAATTTTTCTTTCTCTTCCCATGAATACACAACATTTTGTAGAAAAAAGACTCATGACATACATAGAGTTACTCTCATATCCCCACCTGCTTGGGTTGCTCATTGCACAACAACTTCCCGGCATCATATTCGTAGTATAAAGTAATGCAATGTTGCCTAAAGTTTTCAGTTTGACATAACTCATGGTTGAGAAGTCTATCTTATACACTTTCAATATTGTGCTCAACATTAATTCAACCACTAAAAGTTGCTCAATCTTAGGTATATGTAAAGTCGTTAATTGACAGTACTCTTCAATTTTAGAAATCTTATATTTGCAGAGTTCAAGCTAAATACCCCTATGTTGGCCTTATTAGTGATGACATATATTATACTATGCAAAAGCACAAAGTCAACAACCACACCTAAATTTTCCTTGGTCGAATAAGTAACCCAACCACAACTTCTAGAATGATAGACATGCAAACGACTTTTGTATAAAATCACCAAGACAAATTCCTCACAACATTTGTCAAAAGCAAGCAAGGCACGGTCAATTAAAATATAGTTGATTTCAAAGTTAGGGGCATTGATTAACTTCTTTATTCTTGTAAATGGGTTGATTAGCATAAGTGTATTAGTGTGGCACTCCGCCAAGATAAAATATCCGACATAAGACACAATATATTGATGGTATAAGAAGAAATGATCCATCATCTTCGAGCAATAAAATTTTTGGTAGTTTTATTTAGGATAATTTTATCAGCCCAAGTCTATTTATATCTATAACAATTGTTAATTTAAACAAAATGTGCAGCCAACTTTCTCTAATATTTTATTCTTATAGACACCCTTCCTATATATATAAAATTTAGGGGAAATTTGGTTTGACTATAGACACACCAAGCCTTATACTACCCCGCCCATGGATACAATATGGATATTTATGAGAATACTCATCATTGGATCCAAGACACCATATTTTCAAAAGATGTGGGTCGTGCCACCTATCCAACTTCCAACCCAGAATAGTTTCCTTTTAGATCGATGTTTATTTTCTTTGGAAAAACTTCATGCAAATAAATGTTTGGCATCCTCCAATTTAAACTCAACCTTCTAGTTCTAGATGATGGCACAAACAAAGCATCAAACTTGTATGTATATACTACGAAGAAGAAAAACACTTATAAGATGAGAACAAATTGACAAAGTTAACATGACATGTATTTCAACAAGAAGCTTCAAAGGGCAATATTGGTGGTTGATAGGAACACACCTCATGTTTATTCTACAAAGAGATAGAATAAAGAATGCAACATAACGGGCGTGGAAAGACGGACACGTGGGTGATGAAACAAATTAATCTACTAGGTTAAACCAATCAAAGTTTAAACAGGAAAATTGTTTTTTTTTTCTCTGAGAACGAGTACAATATTGGAAGTAATTGATTTGGGTACAAACCAATTTAGAATGTTCTACTTCAGCTTTTGTCTGTCTTGCAGCATAGTTTTACATCATATTTATGGTTCTGTAATCTCTTGTTCTGAAAACTAAAATTCCAAAATGCTCAATGCTTTTATGAGTGGTTGATGAAAAGGAATTGATTAGAGTAGAAAACAATGTTATAAAAGCAAGACGGTATTGTAGAGATGGAACATGTCTCTTTAGTTTTTTTAGGTTGTCTTTAAAGAACTATCGATAATTTATCCAATAAAATTTAATCAAACTAGTGAAACCGTAAATTGAGCAAAAATTAGTTGCAATAGTCAAGGTTTCCAAACAGGAAAAAAAGTCTCAAGTAAAGTTCTACAATTTGGGGATCTTGGCCGCAACACAATAGTTTTTTATATGTTGTCTAAATCGCAATGCAATCATAATTGAGGCCGCATTTTGATAGTAATTGATATCAATACCACAAACCTTTCTAAAACCCAATTAGTTACTCTAATTTAAGTCTTTATGTAATTTCGGGTCTAGCAATACTTGTAAAAAAAGTTGTTATTTCATTTTCACTTCATAATTTAAGTAATCGTGTTATATTTGTTTGTTATCCATTCATTTTGTTTAGTCAATTAGAGTGTTGGATACTTGGATGTTATGTCTCTGCTTGGAACGATTTTATTGTCGATGAAGGATAGAGCCAAGTCCACATTATTTAATTGTAGAAAATGTAACTTCCCTTAAAAATCAAAATGGTAGGGTCAGGGCATTGATTTCGTTGTAGACTTTGAGTCAATTAAGAAATTTCTAGGTAAGTTATTTGTAAAGACAACAAAGTCAACTCAAATGAAATGAGCTGGAAGCTGTTAGAGTGATCTAAGTCCTATTCTTCACACTGCATAAGGTCGGTCAATTCATACCGTAGCAAACTGTTAGAAAAATGAACTATTTAACTAACAAAATAATTGCTCTCTCCCTTAAAAAAAACAAAATAATTGTTCTCCTTCAAAAACAAAGACAAAATAATAGTTCTTTTTTTTTTTTTTTTTTTTCATTGAGAGTGTAGTTTTCAGTCAATTTTGACTTAAAGTCACCTCTCCTTCTATTTTTTTTTTTCTCTATTTTAATCTAAAAAAGTGTTTTTAATATAGATCAATTTTTTTTATTTCATAGTTTGAGTGCGGTGATGTATTGTTCAGTACTTTTATGTCATTGTTTGATATTCCGTCTTGTTGCAGTGTTCAATTAATTTAAATTGAAAGATCAATTATTCAATCAATGATCTGAATTGCAGATCTGGAGCCATGAATAAAATTGGAATTTCATGTGTGGTAGTGATTATCACGTCATCGAATTAGTGACGTGGCAGTGATTAAGTTGGTCAAAGGACGAAATTTTAAATGATTAATGATTGCAAGGCTAGTTTGTAAGGATTAGCGAATACAACGACCAATTTTTAAACGACCCCTAATTGCAAGGATGAAATACATATTTAAACCTTTTAAAATTTTATTGTATTATTTGTAAACATTTGTATGTTATAAGTTTGTTGTCATATTTATTCCTTAGGTTTTAAGTCATGTTAAATGATGTACTATGTCAATTTTCAATTTGAATGAATATAGTTTTTTTTTTTTTTTTTTTTTTTTTTTTTTTTTTTTGTTAAAAAAACAAGAAAAAATACTTTAGTACATACAATTGTCCCCAAATAGGTGTTTTAGGAACCCAGATGAAATGCATGCATGCACAATAGCTTGCTAGGATTCGTTTACCTCACCATTTTCATCTTCTAATTAATAGTGAACAACCACATTTCAATGGCGGAGGAAGATAACAACAACATTGGAAAATCAAAGTCACCAGCTTCAACCGAACCTTCACTGTTGTTCAATGACGCCGTTTCAGCGGCGCCAACATTCAAAGTAGGCAGTGTTTCGTAATGGCAGCCGCAGCAGCAGAAGAGTCTGTTCCTGATCAAGATAAACAAGCTATGAATGTTGGCGCAGCTGAAACTGTGTCGTTGAATAACGGTGAAAATTTGGTTGAAGCTGGTGATGTGGCAGCCGCGGTAGCAGAAGAATCTGTTCCTGATCAAGAAAAACAAGCTATGAATGTTGGCGCCAATACGGTGGAGTTGCTGTTGACGGACGATGAAATGGCAGCTAGGGATTCTTCCTCAGTTAAAGCTGCTATGGAGATAATGAAACGCGGAAGAAGGAGTTTTGCAGACATTCGGAAGAGGAAGATGGATGAAGAAGTGTTGTTAGTGAGCAGAACAAAGGAAGAAAGAGACGTGGAAGCTGGAGGCTCTTCATCATTTCAACCGGAGAGAAAGAAATGCGGCAGAAAGAGAAAATCGGAGAAGGAAACCACCGAAAATGAGGTTCCACAAAACTCTTTCTAAATTGAAAGAAAGCGATGTTGCCGAGGCATGTCCTGTGTGTTGTAATAATTGCAATTGTAAAGCGTGCTTACGATCTTCTAAACTCATTAATGTCGGTGATCCTCCCTTCTTCTACATTAACTATTCTTATGATTTTTCTGTATTGTATATTTGAAATGTATCCATCTGGTTTACTATAGGAAATGAAGCATAAGGTCGAAACCAACAGCAATGAGGAAGTTGAGTTCTCGAAGAATATTCTGAAAGGACTTCTTCCACATTTAAGAGGGTTGGATGAAGAACAAATGATTTAGAAGGAAAGAGAAGCCAAGATACAAGGTATTCCTTTATAGTCAGAGATCATTTTTAGTTTTATATATTTTTCATTTTATAATTTGATTTTGGGATGTGAATTACAGGCCTCTCTCTCACTCTCAATGCTAAATATAAAACCGGCGGATTATTCTAAAGATGCGCGTGTGTTCTGGTAAGGACTGATTTGGTATATTAATCAATGTTTTCTTTACTTATCTAATGCTTTATAGTGACAATGTTGGCTTCACACTTTTTATAGTGACAACTGCAAAACATCAATATTTGACTACCGCAGAAGCTGCACAAAATGCCCTTTTAACCTTTGTCTCCTCTGTTGTTGTGAGCTCCGTGGTGGGAAGCTTCTAGGTGGTCCAGATCCATTGAGCTTCAGTATATTTTCCGAGGTCGTGATTATCTATATGGTGGAATTGAAGAAAAACAGGTTAAAGAAAATGTATCACAGGCTGAGGATGAATCTATGACTCATGAGTGGTCAAGATCTGGGTGGCTAGCAGATGGCGATGGTAGCATTCCCTGTCCAAAAGTCGATAATGAATGTCATCATGGTTTCCTTGAACTGAGAAGGATACTTCCTCCGAATTGCATCTCCGAGTTACTATGTAAAGCAAACGAACTTGCAGAAACATTTAAGCTTCAAGATGTAAAGGAGACTTGTGATACTAGGTGTTCTTGCTTGAAACCTGTTAGTAACGCCGATGATATAGGCAATAACACGAGGAAGGCAGCTTTATATGAAAATTCAAGTGATAGATTTTTATACTGTCCTAGGGCTGTAGATCTACACCATGGAGATTTAAGACATTTTCAATGGCACTGGAGCAAAGGGGAGCCTGTAATTGTCAGAAATGTACTTGAATATACATCTGGTTTAAGCTGGGAACCAAAAGTCATGTGGCGTTCATTCTGTCAAAAAACCAATTCTAAATACGATGAAGTTTTGGATGGGAAGGCTGTTAATTGCATAGATTGGTGTGAGGTTTGTTTGATTTCTCAATGGAATTCATGTTTATTATCTTTGTGTGATACTTGTTTCTAATTTATTTAACCAGTGTTCTTAAACTTGTTTCTAATTATCTTTGCACTTGTCACATTGTTTTTCCCACATTTTCAACAAATGCGACTTCACACTTCTCATTCAATATCTTGTAATCTTATCTTTTAAATTGGTCTAAATTTTTTGATGTTGGGTGTCCCAATTTGTTTTTGGATTACATATCCAGATTATTTATCCCAAATTGCCTAACAGTCTTGGGCGAATTGTAACAGCCTTTGCTTGATAGTCTATTCTGTGGCTAGTAATTTCTTTATTTTTATTTTAGTTGTTCATTGAATGCAGAGAGACATTAATATCCACCGATTCTTCACTGGTTACACAAGGGGTCGCAACTCGCAAGGACTGGCTTAATTGGCCTGAGGTGTTGAAATTGAAAGATTGGCCTCCTTCTGATTTATTTCAGGAACGTTTACCTCGTCATCATGCTGAGTTCATAACTTCCTTGCCTTATAAAGAATATACAAATCCATTTAGTGGTTCTCTCAACCTTGCTGTGAAGTTGCCGGATTATTGTGTAAAGCCTGACATGGGGCCAAGAACATATATTGCTTATGGATTTCCTCAGGATCTTGGACGCGGGGATTCCGTGACTAAGCTCCATTGTAATGTGTTTGATGCAGTATGCTTCGAAACCTTTTTGTCTTTCCTGTCATGAACCTCTTAATTATTTGAGTTTTTTTTCTTCTTTTTCTTTCCGAAAGTTTTTAATGTTATTTTGAACCGATACCGTATTAAAAAGTACATAATTTACAGGACATGTGTGTTTTTGTTTTGTAAGCCATTGCATTTATCTGTTCATTTTCTTAGGAGCTGAATGTTGTGTAGTTTCAAGTACAAGTCATAATTTTTTGTCCATTGCACTGTCATAGATAATTTCATAATTTGATTTGTGGTGTTTTGGTAATTAATGATTCGAAAAAGAATTCTTTTTACGACTAGTGACATAAACTTCAAAGTATTCTTACGACATGAATAACGAATGACACATTGCACTGTCGAAGTGAATATTTTATTATGAGGAAAATTAAATGTTTTCTTTTTTTTGTAATTTGACTATAAGGTAAATGTGTTGACGCATATCGCTAAAGTGGAACTGAAACCTGAGGAAATTAATGTCATTAAGAAATTGAGACAGAAGCACCTTGAGCAAGATAAGAGGGACCTTTATGGTGATCGAGAGGTGGTTGAAATATTTCATCGACACTCCGACACTAATGATAGTGACTTGGTGGTTGGAGGGGACCCCTTAGAAGGTGCTCTCTGGGATATTTTTCGGAGAGAGGATGTACCCAAATTGAAGGAATATATAAAAAAGCATTTCAGAGAGTTCAGACATGTCAATTGCAGTCCTTTAAAGCAGGTAAAATCAGCTTAGACAATTTTCCATTATCTAGCTCTATGGATGCCCCTCGTGATCATTTACTTTCTCTGCTGCTAACATAATCTACAAATATCCTATACTTTTTCCGAGTTAAGATTCAAATATACATGCCACAAAGGAATGGGCGAAGGATCCAGCTTGTAATGAATAATAGTTGCTTGTTGTTGTGTTTTCTTGAAAGAGATATCCTTCGGTAATGTAGGTTATTGACCCCATTCATGATCAGACCATTTATCTGACTATGGAGCATAAGATGAAACTTAAGGAGGAGTAAGGTTAGTAGTATTTATAAATATTTCTTTGTTGTTTATGGAATGGACTGATTTGATCACTTTGTTGACATTTTTTTACATTGACTTGTAGGATTGCAAACTTGAGGTCTTTTAGTTATGAAATTGCATGCTTACATTTCTTTATTATCCTGTTCGATTTTCTGTCGAAGGCATTGATAGATTATATCTTATGTACAATTTAGAATTTGAGTATATTGTGTATATCGTGAAAATTGATGATTGCGATTATATTTACAGGTCTGGGAAAACCAAGGTATCCACATGATTAGATTTGGTAATCTTGGGTTCTTTCTTTATAACAAAACAGAAAGGTTCCATATTTTGTTTTAACTGGTGCATTTTGATGAGGTATATTTGAAACATTGTATGCTGACTTGTATTCGTGTGGGTTTAAGTATCGTAACTTGGAAGTACCTATGGTGCTAACTATCAGCAGTTGCTAATGTGAACATTATATGCTGAGTTGCATTTCCTTGTTGCATCATGTTTTGCGAAATGTGGGAGATGTTCATTTGATGTCCTGTAATTGTTTTTGCTACTAAAACATACATTCTGGATTTCCAGTGAATGATAATGGAACGATTGTTGTTGTATGTAGCGAACAAAAACATCACTTAGATGCATGAACTATTAACAATTGTTAGATCTTGCGTTTGTAGGAAAACATGGGTGGATTAAAATAAGAAGGATCACTATATAGTGAGATACTTCCCAATGTTTTTTTATTTTTGAGGGATTCCCAATGTTTAGATCACGAGACACTTTAAATGTTTTTTTGTTTCCAAACACAAAACATGTTTGGTCTAGTTAGTTTGTTTTAATTTGTTATGAAGACACATGTATATCTGTTATGAAGAATATTTAAAACATGAGAAAATAACTAATAGTCGTTGATGATAATTTAGTCAATGCATTAGAAACCTAAAAACAAAATGTAAAGGGTTTGAAAATTAGACAACTGGCTATTTGTGAGTGACTGAAAGGTTGCCATTAACTGTTTTTGAGGTCACTCTTGTGAAGGATAGAAATCTTCATGTCGAATTCGAGGTCATTCAACACACAAATGACATTCAGCGATCGAAGAGCAGAGATCATTCTGCCCGTGTGAGTCCAGATCAGCTTTTGAGTGTGTGTTGTACTGCTATACGTCTCTGCTTGATTTTTGTTGTCTTTTACTCTTGTTTCTTGATCCCATGAATGGCCTAATGCTAATGCTGTAGTGGAAGCACATTTCTTGGGTTCTTTTTGTTTCTAAAGTTCTGGTATAATAACCTTTAAAAAATATGCATGACACTCTGATTTTTAATGGAACCATCAATCTTTACTGTGAATTTTCCGGCAGCATGGTTCCTAAAACGAACGGTACTAATTTTTAATGGAAACATCAATTAAACTTTTAAGAAAAATAAACTATTTAATGGCTACTAACAAAATAAATAATTTAGTAGATACAATTGTCCCCAATTAGGTTTAGATGAATCTTTCCCACCACAACTGTGGTTTTGTATTTCATAGCAAGTTAAGAAAATCATCATAGTTTGAAGGAATAACAACTGCTGCAAGTTGTTCCGGAATTACCAGGGACAGTTTATTTGCCACACTGTGCTGGAAATTTGCCAAACTCTCTTCCGTTGAAGGTGAAGCAGGTGCATTATTAGAGGCGTTGAAGCTTGCATCCAATAAAGGTTTTGAGCGAGTTGTGTTTGAGAGTGATTCGCAAAGTTTAGTGAATGCAATTTACTCGAATGCTCAAGGCACGAATTTTAGTGCTATCGTTTCTTGTATGTCATACCAGTAAAATTTTGAGTGTAAATTTGTTAGAACACAGTCGAATATGACTACTCATATCCTTGTGAGGATGGCCATTTCTTGGACTAAGTCATCAAATATGAAAGAGAAATGTAATAATAAAATTAGTGCTTTTGTATTAGGAAATTCAAGTCAAACGATCATAAAAAACTAAATTAAAAATAATTAATTGTGTTTAGAAAATACAAAATGACTGTGAAATTAGTTCAAAAAACTTACATTTTTTCAAGCAACAAATATAGTTTCAGGTTAAAAAAATGGAAGGCGTATGTTCTATGTGTGTAAAACATTTAAACGATCGAGCTCATTCTAGTTTTTTGTAAGCAAAGCCAGAGACAACACATTGAACTTGAATTCAGCTTCCTTATTCAAAAAGAGTTTAATATTTTTTTTTACTAATTCGTATAATATATGTTAAAACAAAGAAAGAGTCTTTACATTTACAATGAAAATAAAACTTTTATTAACGTGGAGTATGAACCAACTTCTTAACAATTTGTGTTGGCCTCGTATTTTTTTTTAATTAATACTCCTTTATGTTTTTACTCGGTGATTAGTTATTAGTACCTCAATCTTACAATGAGTGGTTCAGTTTGTGTATACTACTATTTTTACTACCTCAGTATTCTCATAGAATCTTAACTTAACAATTAGTTATTACTACATATTTACTTCCTCAGTCTTCTCACCGAGTAAACTGTATTTACTGTATATTTACTACATATTTACTACATCATTCTACATATTTGGCAATTAGTTATTACTACATATTTTTACTGTATTTTTCTATTAATATATAAAAACAAACGGTAACATTTAAGATGATGTCTGATTCTTTAAAAATATTTTTAAAATATCAATTTTTTATAACTTTTGTTAATAAATAATTAAAGGTATTAAATGTCAAAATTATACATTGACACATATGAAAGAGTCAATTAAGACATTTATTTTAAGAGGGAGGGAGTGATATATATTGTGTTAAATATGTTTTTGGTTTCTATAAACATATCAACTTTCCGTTTCAGTCTCTATAAATATTTTCAATCACCACTTTTGCTCCCTATTTTAAAGTCAATTCATTTGTATTCTTTGTATTTTTTTAGTGAAATCGTGCAGAAACTAATGTGTATCTCTAATAATGTCCTATTTAAAGTCAAATACTCATAAAAAATTATAGGTCAAATGTATCTAAAGGTCTTTAAGTTTTTCATTTTTCCCAAAGTCGTCTTTTAAGTTTCAAAAGTCTCAAACAAGTCCTTTTAGTTTTTGAATTGTTTCAAACAAGTCCTATTGTAGATAGCATAGTTGGTAATTGCTTTCTTGAACTCATCTTTGGTACCAAATCTGACTCATAACACCCACTTAAAATTAGTCATCTTTTTAGGCATGACAAATGATGGATAATGCTCTTTGTTTCTATCATTTAAATCATCCTCTAAAAAGACTTGTTTGAAACGATTCAAAAACTAAAAGGATTTGTTTGAGACTTTTGAAACTTAAAGGACTTGTTTGGAACTTTTGAAACTTAAAGGACGACTTTGGGAAAAACGAAAAACTTAAAAGACCTTTAGATACATTTGACCAAAATTATAAGATATTGACATTTTATAACATAAAAGACTTAATTGAGACAAAAAAGATAAAAAAAAATGAAAATTTTATTTAAAATTAAGTTAAAGAACGAATTGTGTAGGACGATGCATTATTATATGCAGACGCGGTTCGAATCCCAAACACCCCACTTATTCACCTTATAAGGTGAATTCTAGCCACTAGGCTATCTGACAAAAAAAACTAATTGTGTAATTTTGTCAAAATATACTTAACCATTATATATTTAACTACTTAAAAAAATCCAGTTGACTGACATGGGATATTTTCCAAGTAATTTCTTCGGGCCCACATGTTCCTTTTCACCCAATCAAAATCATTAAAATAGCGAGAGACATTTTCCATGTTCCCACAGCATGGCTATTTATATCATACATCCATATTTAAATTAATAGTTTAATAAGTTATTTTTTTAGAAAAAAATAAATATTTTTTATCATTTACAATTTTAATAACTATATTTTATTTTTCAAAAGTGTCGGGGAAGCAAAATTCAAATTTTTGAATTTTTTATTATTCATAATAGTGAATATTTATTATTTTTCCGATAAAATGTAAAAAAATTAGTATGATTCTTATAAACAATGGAATTATGTTTTTTCTTATGAAATAATATTTTCTAAAATATAAAAGTCGACAAATAGCTCTTTGTTACATAAAGATGATCTTTAACTTATTGATTTATGAAACAGGTGTACCGATATACCTTAATTTAAGGGTGTACAGTAGAAACTCCCTCCATCCATACCTATCACCATATATATATATATATATATAGCAGCAAGACATATCATAGCATGTTCAAGGTTTAAAGTTCAAACAACATAAGACATGTATTCTTTCAAGATTTTTCAAGCTGTTTATGTTCTCTTTTTCTCTGTTCTGTGTTCTTTACTCTCTCAGTCCTGTAAGCCATTCCTTGTGCAATTCTCTAGCAGCTACTACACCATTGACAAGAGTTACATGTTCCTTCTTTGCAATATCATTCTTGCTTTTATAGCATTATATTCAAGTTTAATCAATCCCTCTTCATCAACCACTCATCAAAACATTGAACATGTCCACGACAGCGAGAAGAGTAACCGGTTCGAATTTTACATACCAGAATCAGAGATTACAGAACCAATTTATGATGATAACGTTATGGAAAATGAATATCAAGAAGAAGAAAATAGTTTGATGATAGTGGAGCCAGAAAAAGTGGTTATTGAAGTAGAAGAAGATGAAGAAAAAGAAGAGGGAAATGCTCTTATGGAAAGTGAATCCCAAATAGAAGAAAATGAAGAAGTGAAGAGTTTGGTGATAGTGGAAGTGGAAGTGGAACAAGAAAGTGTGAATATTGAAGCAGAAGAAGAAGTAGAAGAAGAGGGAAATGATCTTAGGATAATTGATGAAGATGAAACAGAAGAATTAAACAAGAAATGTGAGGATTTTATCAAAAAGATGAAAGCTACTTTCTGTTCGGATTCCTAAGTTAAGAATATGTGTTATCAAAAATCACTTGTGCTTGTAAATTAATTTATTAGTATAATCTTGTTATTAGTACAGCCTAACCTTAACTTTCTCAAATTTTAGGCACCTAGAATAAAATGTGCTTGTAGGAATAAAATGTTTATCTTATCTTTTCTACATGATTGCTTTTATAGCAGCAAGGAAGATAGCAGCGCGTAACAGAACATTCTAATTTGCTATGTACACAAAAGTTGGACCCATATATGTTACTTGAAATATATTGTAGTGGACTTGTTTTGTGAGGAAACACAATTTACTTACTCAAACTTTGATTCTTCTAATATAAAAAGTAAAAACTAAGCCGGATCTCAGATTTATACCCCTCTTTATAATTACTTTTTTTTAGTCAAAAGAAACATTTTATTAAATATAAAGAAAAAGATACAGAGACAGTAGTCCTGACCAACGAACAGGGTTTCATTTCGGCGAATGGATCAACTGTCAACACGGTATCAAAATTCAAATGTCAACAACTCCCTGAACAAGAAGCAAGCATAAAGCTCTTTCGAGCACAAAGTATCTGCGTGTAAGCAAACAAAACGACTTGAAACCTGCAGATCTCAACAGATCTGCAAACATCAGAGAGTCGAAGAAGTCAAGCTAGCAGCACAAGCGATGTCAAACAGACACGTAAGAACTCAAATTGAGGGATGAGTCTAATACGTTAGCAACCAGACTCTTTCGGGTAAACAGAACAGACCCTTTCGGGGGTTTTAAACCTAACCACATCAGAAAGAGGCCATAATTGTCATCCATCCAGTCGCTGATCAAGAACATAAGCAAAAACACATACCAAACAGCCGTAGACCCACGGAAAACCTCTTTACAATTACTATATCATTACATATATATTTTGTGTATACTTTGATTTTTTAGATCAATTTTATTCTTTAAACATTGAAGTTTATTAATCAATATTTAAAATATTGTTATACGGTTATACTAGAAATATTTTTATTGAAGACCATTCTGATCTTGAGAAAAATGTAGATCTCAATTTCTTTCTAAAGCAACAAAGTAAATCTCACAATTTTTTTTAATGTCACATCTTACTAATAAAAATACACGTAGTAAAAAAAAAAACCTCAATATTGGGTTATAGGAAACAATATTTATCCATTTCAGATGAGCGTCAACTTTTTATAAAGATTGATGTTCGTGCAAAGACTAATGATCAAACAACTAAAAGCCGTGAGTGAAATTTTGTAGGGTTTAGAATAATGTAAGTGAACTTAAGCCATTAGTTAGTGAAATTTTGTAGGTTTTTTAGGACTCCAAATCCTAATTGGACAGCTTAATTTGATGACAACTATATCATGATATGATGTTCGTCACACAATTTTGATTTGATCTCCAAACTTATCTATGTGTGCCTCTAGAACACATTCATTTGACTTGTTTTATTCACAAACATCACACCTAGAAATTTCTTAATTGACTCAAAGTCTTTATAACAAGATGAACAAAATAAATGCCCTTACCCTACCAATTTGATTTTTAAGGGAGGTTACGTTTTCAACTATTAAAAAGTGTGGACTTGGCTTTATCTTTCATCGACAATAAAATCGTACCGATAGATCTAAGAAGAGACATAAAAAATCGTACCACTTAGTCTTTATATAGTTTTTTTTTTATATAAGAAAGTCTTAGCAATAATTGTAAGAAAGTTGTTATTTAATTTTCATTTTGATAATTAAGCAACCGTGTTATATTAAATTTCATCCATTAATTTTCAATTTTAAATTTTCTTTTATAAAAGACTAACTTATGATTGGTTATTTGGATCAGACGACATATCCACTTATTTTTTGTTAGAGTGATTTAAACTGATTAAGTAGTACTTGGATATTATGTCTCTATCTTGGAAAGACTTGACTTATAATGTCCCTGCTAAGATCTATTGGTAGGGTATAATTGTCGATGAAAGATAAATCCAAACCCACATTTTTTGTATAGTTGAAAATGCAACTATAAGTCCCTTAAAAATCAAAATGGTAGGGTCAGTACATTGATTTTGTTAGGCTTCTTATAAAGACTTTTGAGTTAATTTAGAAATTGCTAGGTGTGTTGTTTGCGAATACAACAAGAGACCGAGTCAACTCAAATCAAGTGTTCATACCATATGGTAAATAAATTTTCAGAAATGACAGTCTACTTCATTCACAACTTGTAATAATGTTTTTAGTTAAAACATTTTTTTTAATAGGCATACTATTGTTATTGTTAAAGTGGTAAACATATGTTTTTGACAATAGGAGGTAGCTAGTTCGAGTCTTCCAGCCTTAGTGAAATTATTTGAAAACATCATATGTAATGATATTTGTACAACTACTTTTTGACAATTTTTAGAATAACATTTTATCTCATGCTTACATATGTTTTTATTCTCTCTCTTCTTCTTTCTCTCTATATTTGTTTGTTTAAAACTAATTATACAAATATCATTCCTCATATTCTATGGATTTTGGTCATCCCACCCAAATAACTCAAGATTTTCCCGTGACATTTATCGAATAAAGTTGTCCAATTGGGATTTGGGTAAAAGTACTCACGCCTCTAACTTACTTAGTCGTTAAAGTAGGTATATGATGTTGGCAATTCTCATGTAACTCATGTACCTAGTACTCCAACGACTAAGTAAGTAAGAGCAGGGACGTTCCTAGAGTTTTAGGGGTCATGGACATAATATGAAAAAATGGCCCCTTACATAATACATCATAAAGTTTGTTAGCTCATTGATGTGATTTTATTAACTCTTCAATTCATTTTTTTTTCTTCCACTACCAAATAAGTAATTTTTTAGGCAACATCTGAAAATAAATCAAATACTCTTTAGACACCAAAACAAAATAAAATATCGTAGAAGCATGGAACAATAGCACATGCGAAGTAGACTGTAATTTTAGCACCTAAGAATAATAACACGAAAAAAATAAAAGTATATCAACACGTAATTAACTAAATTTTAAACTTTTGGATGCAAAATTCTCCAATGTTAAACTCGTAACAAAAATAATACATAATACAAAATTAGTGTTAGACTTTGTAGAGGAATCATAAATACAAGAACTCCTTTGTACACTAGAAGTACATCATTCCTTTTTTTATATGTTATAGGTATCTCTAAAGTTCATTATGATGATACGTAAATGTGTCTCGCATGATCTTGCATTATCAAATTTAACTATGCAATCATTTCGATCAATTAAAGAAAGTTGACATTACTATATTGATGTAATTTATTTTTTTGGAACCTTTGAAAAAAAAAATTAAGATTAATTTCTCTAGTAGGTCCATTTTCAACTAAAATATCATTTGTTATGAAAATTATCTCAATATATTGGATAATAAATATCACCAATATTTTTAATATTAGTGAAGCACATTATTAGGAAAAAAGATCCCCAAAAAAATATCACAAATTTCTACTGTACATATTTTTTGGTATATTATTAAGAGCAGCCAAAAAAAAAATTATAGGGAGGGGATGTATATAGAAATCTTTGTGTTCTAGGGGGTACATATAGTAATCATGCCAAAAACATTAACAGACTTCAGCCCAACCTTCATCATGTCAATGTTTGGGGCCTTTCTGTGAACTTTGCTATATATACCCCATAAACAAAATATTTCTATACACATGTCCTTCCATAAAAAAGATTTTTGAGCCCCCTACCGACAAGGGCCTTAGGACGTTGAACCCTCGACCTATGGCCTAGGACCAGCCCTAAGTAAGAGACATGAAGCTAAACATCTTAGGTTGAAACATATAAAAAAAAATCCCTACAATCCGCGTTTAATTTTTTTTAACATGATGTTATTTTAATTGACGCTATCCATCCTTAAAAATGTTAGACTTACATTATTGCTTTAGAAAGAAACACAACTTTTACACTTCCAAATCTTCGAAAAGACTACAGTATTTTAAGTAACCGATTTGGGTTCAACTTTTGTGTACATATATACTCTTTCTCTGATTTCTTAATTATAGATCACATACATCATTTATTTGATTAATTTAAAAAATTGTTTATAATTGAGACCGAAGGGAATACCAATTTAAAATGTTTTGAGACACAGTTTCTTACTTTCTATCTTTTTTAAAAGAATCAAAGTTTGAATAAGAAAATTGTTTTTTCTTCTCGGAACAAGTACAACATTTCAAATACAATAAAAGCAAGAAGGGCATTTCAGAGAGGGAACATGTAACTCTTGTCAATGATGTAGCTTAAGAATTGCATAAGGATTGAGAGAGTAAGGGAAATTAACAAAACATAACATATATAGAAAATAATCTTTTTTCTTGCCACTATATGGTAAATTGTGAAGGGGGATAATGAAAAGGAACGTGTGGGTAATGCCAGAGGGATCGAGTATAGTTT
Source organism: Medicago truncatula (assembly GCF_003473485.1). Classification (NCBI taxonomy): domain Eukaryota; kingdom Viridiplantae; phylum Streptophyta; class Magnoliopsida; order Fabales; family Fabaceae; genus Medicago; species Medicago truncatula. Next base: position 44,364,779 of record NC_053046.1, read on the forward strand.
GATTAAAAAATATTTGTTGTGACAACATGCCTCCAACAACGTAGTTACTTGTGATTGATATCATGGTAGCTTATTGTGATTTCAGTAAACCTACTGTGATTACAAAAGAGTGTGTTTTCATTCAAATTGATGGTTGGCTACTTTTGGATCGTAAAGTGTGAGTTAGAAGTCTCAATTAAATAGAAAAATCGATGTTGAACAACATATGAACGATACATTTTTATTTTTGTTGGTTAAAAAATGTAAAAAAAAAAAAGAACAACTAATCCCACAGTGACTTTGTATTTTAAAAATACAGTTAATTATTTTTCATTTAGATTTTTTTGATTGATTGATTTGAATCACTTCAAACAAAACCACGAATTTTATTATTTTTCTCTTTCATGTGATCATGGTCTAAATTCGAGAAGGAGAAGACTAAGCTGAAGCAGCCGAAACCTAATTCCCTTCTTGTAGAATATTACACATCATTGACAGTTTTTTTTGTGTGTGTAAATTAGTATCATTTGCACGCGCAACTGCAAAGATTAATCTCTTGAACTTTATGAGACCCAAATGAGCGGTGAACTTTCACAAAAAGTTTTAATGTTGTTGCATGCCTACGGCTAGATTCGAACCTAGACTTTGGTTAAGTTATAAGAGACACATGTAATATCATCTAAACTTTTCTAGGTACAAATCATTGACAATTTGTGTGCGTGTGATAAATTTTTTTTTACCAAAACAAATTTTATTCATTTAATTAAATAAAATGTTCTCAAATACAAAGAGAAATTAACTCAAAACTAAGAGAACCAACGGAAGAAATGGTCGTCCTCATAAGGTATGAGAAACCATATCCGTTTGTCTCCTAACAAATTTAACCTCAAAATTTATCTTGGACGACATACAATAAACAGTATTAGACAGTAATATCGTTTTGAATCCATTCCATTTGAATTGGTATTTTCTTCATCATTATTATTGTGAAAAAACGTTTACAATAATTAGTTTTGGACAATTTATTTATGAAAATATATGTATAGCTAAAATGAAAAATGGACCACATCTAAAACTAAAGTCGGGTCAAGTTATAACTATTCAAATGGATTCTGTAATAATAAGATCGGCTAACCCATATTTAGCGACTCCGGAAGCAACCATTCATAGCCATTATGGAGAAATCCTTTATCAAGGAGATATTTTAGTTACATTCATATATGAAAAATCGAGATCCGGTGATATAACACAAGGTCTTCCAAAAGTGGAATAGATATTAGAAATACGTTCGATTGATTCAATATCGATGAATCTCGAAAAAGAATTGAAGCTTGGAATGAGTGTATAACAAGAATTCTCGGCATTCCTTGGGGATTCTTGATTGGTGTGGAGCTAACTATAGCGCAAATTCATATTTGTTTGGTTAATAAAATCCAAAAGGCTTATCGATCCCAGGGAGTACACATCCATAATAGACATAACAAAATTATTGTGCGTCAAATAACATCCAAAGTCTTGGCTTTAGAAGATGGAATGTCTAATGTATTTTTACCTGGTGAATTAATTGGATTATTGCGAACAGAATAAACTGGGCGTGCCTTGGAAGAAGCAATTTGCTACCGAGCAAATCCTTTATTGAATGTTAGCTTCAATAATTGTGTTGTTAAAGTTAAACTCCAATGAAAATTTTATTTACGGGTCTATATTTTTTTTAAAATTTTATCTTGAGTTGTTGCCGTTTCAAAAATTCATATATTTAATTTTTCTCATGATAAAAAAATAGTGAAAGAACTTTATATAATGTTCTAAATATTTTTTAAAAATTCATTCAAAAAATATTTGTTGGCATAATAGCAGGAACCGAAACTTCTTGGAATATAATATTTTGTCGAAACTAAAAAGTGAAAATATATTTTTTGGGTTTGGATCCTCTTAACTTCTACAAAGAAATGGAAATCCCATCACACAAAGAATTTTGAAAAAAAAAAGTTAAAAATAATAATTGATGGTGGAATCATTTTCACTTTTAAGTGTCTACACCTCTTAAGTAGATCCTTCCATTTCTATTGAGAGATGGAAAGGATCCCAACTCATTATTTTTTATGAGAACAAAAATCGAAACTTAAAATTTTTATATAGGCTAAAAAAATATATAATACAAGGACGCATACTTTTGAAAATTTGTTTTGAATAAAAAATTTAATGATAGTGGAACCCACTATATAAATTTGTGTGTTTCACAGCTAATTTAGAATTATTTGACATACTTTACTATACGACAACGGCAACAACGGCAACACAAGACAAAACTATGAGAGCTTATACAAGAACTAAAACGAACAATATGCATGACACAATTTGTTCATTTTGTTTTTTAGCAATATCTTTGGAAAAACATTAAAAGAGTTTTTTTTTTTAGAGTTTCATTTTAAAATATGGTTGTATAGTGTGACAGAATTACAAAATCATGTAGAAAATGATTTAAATCAAACAATCAAAAACATGTATGACACAATTTGAACAAAAATTAAACCAAAAGAATAAGTTTAAGGAAGAGGATTATTATTTATTTACTCCATTGCTACTCAATTAATTAACAAGGACAAGAGATTTATGATGATAACCATAATAATAAGCTCTTGCCTCAGAACAGAACTTTGCTTTCATCTTTTTTATAAAATCCTCACATTTCTTGTTCAATTCTTGTGTCTCATGATCTTCATCAATGATCATAAGAGAATTTTCCTCCTCTTTATCTTCTTTTGCATCAGAAATCATCATTTTATCTGGCTCATAAGATATCATCAAAGTTTTTTCCTCCTCTTTTGTTGATTCACTTTCTGTAACATTTTCAGCATCATTCGCAGATTCGGATGCAATGTATTCTAACCACTGACCACCGCCATCGTTGTTGACGACATGTTCAATGCTATCATGAGTGGTTGTTGAAGATGCATTGAATAGAGTAGAATACAGAATTATAAAAGCTACAAGGACATTGACGAGAATGAACATGTAACTCTTCTCGATCATGCAGAAGTTAAAGTAGTATTGCATATGGAGTGGCTCAAAGAACTGAGAGAGTAATAGAGGTAGAACAAACAGCACAAAGAACAGATAAAATGGAAGAAGAAACTTGCGTAGTATCTGCACCAAATAAGCCATGTCTTATGTTTGTTTGAAACATTAATCTTAAGTGCTCTATGGCTAGGGTGCATGTGTTATATATATTGGGAAAGAGGTATATGTAGGCTTACAAGGCTCCTCAACAATTCACTTTTAAAAGGTTTATAAAGTAAATAATCTCAAATATATTTTAGTCCTTGTAACATTTTTCTTTAGTATTTCTAGGAATTAAAAATGCTGATGAAATTTTTTACAATGACTAAAAAGTGGATGTATTTTTAATTATCTGATTAAATACTCAATCCGTCTGGCCTCAATTACAAAAAAAATTGAGTCAATAAAAATCAATGTTTTTATTTAAATTTCGGATCCATTACATCAACTTTTGTCGACTTAACTTTTTTAATATTAAGCCGAGTAAATTACTTTTTTTAAAGAGCCGAGTAAATTAATTACTACATGGCACACGTGTTGATGGAAAATAAGTTGAGTGACTTCCGTTCAAAATCATATGATAGATGTTTTATGAGGTTCCCTTATAATATATGTTTATTACAAAGAAGTTAAGATCAACTGCGCGTGAAAAGCTTTGAAATATAAAATTCTTTGAAACCCAATTGTATTCATTAACCAATCAACTCACTCCGTATTTTAATATAAGTAAAATTGATTTTTTAGGTTCATTCATTTAATGATGTATATGGTTCATATTATAGACCAGATACATCATTAAATGAATGAACCTAAAAAGTCAATTTTGCTTATATTAAAATACGGAGGGAGTATTTAGCAAACTAAAACTTTCCTAAACATGTGTACTTTCCAAGATCCTTCAAAAAAAATGCGTGTTTTCCAAGAGTTTTTGCCTGTTGTTTGATAGGGGTATGCTTACAAATGTCCTAAAGACACGTGTGTTAAAATAGGACCCACTATTTTTAAAGACGACAAATAAGTGTATAGTCCATTTTTCTAAATATGAAAAGTTTACTTTTTAATAAATAGAATAATGATAGAGATATGACTGAGATCATCCTGATCGAAAACGCCAAATTTAATCCTACTCAACCTTGGTTGTGTCACATACATTATGGTGTTATTTTCGAGAAATACAGATAAGATAGTATCTTACAATACAAAATATAAGATGAGATGATCAATTACAGACTGTTCTTATTCAGAGTGAGAAAAATATTAGGATGAATAGAAGTTTGTTTTGAATTTAGGTAAAGAACGTTGAAAATTGTGATCATAAATTAATCTTTTTATCAACATATCATTCTATTAGAAAACTAACGGTTGTATCTCAAGTAGTACATATAAATAATTTGAATTATTACTTCACAAAGTAAAGAGTGGTTTATCTTTATCTGAACTTACAGTGAGTACAATATTAGAAACTAGAGTTTAGTTTGTTTAAGTGATGCCTTAAGAATGATCTCAAGAGGGTTATTTATAACATTTCTTCGGCTTGTATTTCCGTGACTTAGGCCCCAAGCAACTTGGGCCCTAAGTTAGGTTTAGAGCGTTCTGGATATTTCTAGAAGCATGTTGAGGCGGCGCCACTGGAGGGACACGCCTAGGGCTCCAGGGCCTTTCTGGAGGGCGCCTGAGCCCTTGTGGATGACATTTGTGTCCTTAAGGATAGATTATATTGACGGTCCACAGCCCCCAAGCACGAGTCTTGGGACAAGGCGAAGTGATTAATTATAGAATTGATGGTCCAACATCTCATCAGAGTAATATCATAAAAAATTTGTACATTTTGCATATTTCTTAATATGAAAAACATGAATATCTTTCTATTAAAAAGAGTTCATTTTTATCATAATCAACCATGAATGTTCATTGTAAAAAAAAAAAAAAACGAATATGGTGGCATCACTTACAATAAATTATCTTTTCGAATGTGATGTTAATTGTGCACATGTGGCTTGAGCTTTATCACGTTGAACGTTATTCAATGGAGGAAATTAAGTTATTTGATGATTGCTCTTTACGCATCTAGGAAAAATTGAATGGTTGTTAACTATCGTTCGACGCACTTTTTAAATCAGATGAACTAATTTAAAAAGTGTCACAATCGATATCAGAAGTGTTGAGAAAAAGTTAGTTGCAGTTCAATTGGTGTGTGAGAGCAATCACTAGGTGTCTAAAGAGAAATTGTCATGTTATTTTCTTATAAAAACCTTCGCACAAAATATCAGGCCCAATAACTGAAAATTGAGGTTCACACATGTTATAAGACTGAAAAATACCATTAAATAACCATAATACCCCTCGATAGTTAATTGTCGCTGGGTTCATTATTCCTCGACAGTTAACTGTCGCCGAATTTTTGAATTTCTCGGCAGTTAATTATTGAGGCGCTCTTTCATCAGATGAAACAGCCGCCTGCTCCCCCTAGTCACTATTTCATCATCACCTTTCTTTCCTCTTCCATCTAAACACACAAACTCCAATATTTTTCATCAAATCTTACCACAAAATCATTGATGCATCAATCTTAGGAGGCATCAACACACTTTTGACGTTAAAAAACATGTATTGTTGCTTTTAATCCGTTCGTTTTTTGTTGTTCTTTGTGTTTTTGCTGTCAATTTACGTTAAGCACTGACATGGGGGGATCGGCAGTTAACTGCCGAATCATGGGGACATCGGCAGTTAACTTCCAAAGGATTCTGGGCAAAAACATAGCTACTGCCACTTTGCACCATTTTTTTTTTGTTTGTTTTAATTCATTATGCAATTGGTTTTATGCATCAGTTAGTTGTTAATTCATAGTTTTGTGTTTTTTAATTATAGAAATGGTTGAGAACACGGAAGATGATCCAGGAGAGACAAAACTAAATTTAGTCAAAAAATCCGGAGATGTCAAACAGCCAAATGTTGAAGCCAAACCAAGCATTAATGGAGCTTCCGTCCATGTTGAAGCTTCATTATATGTTGACTTTGGTGTCCTCCCACCTCATGCCAATGAAGTTGACATGGCTAGGTTTTTTTCCAACGACGTTAAATGGAAAGATAGGGATGACTTGCTTAATTGGGTACATCGTCAAGAAAATAAGGCGAGATTTACAATTGTTATACAAAGATCAAGTTTGATCAATCCAATGGTACAACTAGTGTGTGAAAGGATGGTTGTCCACTATCACAAGAATCAAGAGGCGATGACTTGGGAAGATGAGTATTTGGGTGAACATGATTTGTTCCGAGATCTCATGATTATTGAAAAGGGAGAGAAACTTTTGCAATCAAAAAAGGAGTCAAACAAAGCGGAACTTATTGCGGAAGATGAAGAAGATTCTATTTCATTTTATCTTCCCCAATCACTTGGTTATTAATGAGTGATTTTTTGTCGGTGTTATTCTTTTTTTTTGTAGAAATTACACCAGCGTATATTTTGGGGTCGAAATTGTAACACCAATTTTTTGTGGTCAATATATAACTAACATTATGTAATTTATATAATATGATAATATGTCTTTTATGTGGTGAAACCGGTGCATACTTATTTCTTCTTTATTAATGTTTACGCATTTTATATACATTTTTATTGATTATCACGTTTCGTTTAATTTCATCCTAATGTATGATTTTTTTTCAATAAAGCTTTTGTGAAGTGAAACATGTCCGAGATTGCAAAAATTGAAGGTCGTGTTAGGTATTCCGCTTTTAAAAAGACAATTAAGGTTATGATAACGTCAACCGACTCTCTTGATGATTTGAAGGCACAACTTATATTTTGAGCATCTTGGTGAAAATCAATATACACGTCACTTATTTGCTCAAATGTCTTGCATAGACCTAGGAGAAGATAGAGATGAACACGCATGGAAAACGGTAAGCTATATGCCTTGGCTTATTCGCGACGATAGCGACGTTTGATTTATGTTTCGGAATATGGTGGAAGATAATATATTATATATGTATGTTCGTTCCATCTGCAATAAAAATATATGATGGAAAACTAACTATGGATTTATGTCGGTACAAATTTAATTTAACAATATATAATGTGTTGTAATGTGTTGTTTAATTATGGACACTCTTTAACGTTTTGATGAATTTCAAACATTCGTGTAATTTTAACGAAATGTTGGATTGTATTAATTATGGACAAGTGTAAAAGATAATATATTTTTCTTGTTTTTGACCGAGTATAAATGTTGTACGACTAGTATTGCCTTTGAAAATGCTCTGGTTGAATTACAGGTAAAAACTGACCGAAAATGGCTTGGTTCAATTATGCAGAACCCACTGTCTGCATAATATCTTTCCTCGGCAGTTAACTGCTGATGGAACCGGCGGCAGTTAATTGCCGATGAAGTTCGGCAGTTAACTGTCGAGGAACAGTGAAACCGACAGCAGTTAACTGCCGAACAGTATTTTTGTCTTTTATAGGTCTGTTTCAGCCTTATCAAATATGCGAACAACGATTTTTCCAATAACTTGACGATACTCATATTTGGCCCAAATCTCTTGTACATAGAAAAAGTTAAGACTTGTCACAGCTGGTCAATCTCTATCTGTATGTATTTTCCCTTTTACAACCAATGAACTAAATTCATTTTATTAACCACTATATATGGTATTCGGCGCATCATTTCACACTTCTGCATTCATGCCTTTCTGTTAATCAAATCCTTCCACCATGGAGCTAAGATGATGTTAAGTTCAATTCTTGAGAACGATGTAATGGCATAGTGGCATCTTGAATTAATCGCAGTCTTTCGCCTCAAATTTCTTCTAGCGTTCACTAATCGAGAAAGCCAAAACCCTCTGTGATAATCTCAAAGAAGATAACGAAGAAAAGGTTTTATAGAGATGAAGAATGCTGCTAATGGATGAAAATTACATAGCAGATTGTAAAGTGTGCACACCATTCATTCATATATACACTTAACAAACCAAGGAACCTCACTTTGCAATTCAGGGGTAATCAAGTATATTTGGTTTTTTAAATTGCAATTTACATACACTTTTTCTGTCCTTTCCCTGAGTGCTCTTTCGATTTGCTTCCGACCGGGGAACAATTAATAATCACCTTTTTAATACTTTTTTTGACCTTATAGATAGCTATAGAAGCATGTTAACTAAAGCAAATTTTTATGAAAAAAAAAATTAGTTAGTATTCATAGCTAGTGATATAGGGGCAAGTTAATTTAATTTATAAAAAAGATATCACGATATAAGCTTTTATCGTGAAACTCAATCAACATCTGCTTTCAAGAACTTTCATTGCATTCTCGGCTGCTATATAAACTATGAACAACATTCAAGATATTTCTAAGTTATATTATAGAAATAGAGGGAATGATAGCTTTTTATTTACATTTTTGAGGCTGAAATTTAAATCATTAATTAGCTGAACCACATTTAGTCTCTTCTCTTACAAACATTACTCTTTATATGTCTAAAAAATAAGTATATCTTATCCTTTGTGGGTGCTTTATTTTAATGAAATTACTTTTGCTTCTCCAAAAAAACAAGTGACTACACTATTCAATCTACTAAGCAAACTAAAACTTGACTAAACATGTGTGCTTTCCAAGATCCTCCAAGAAAAAAGTGTGCTTTTTGATCATGGTCTGTCAGTTATTTGATAGGTCATTCTAACAAATGTTCTAAAAGATACTTGTTTTGAAATAGGACTCATCATTCTTTAAAGATGAAAAATAAGTGTATAATCCATTTTTACTAAATTTAAAAACTTTACTTTTTAATAAATACATCAGTTAATAGAGATATGACTGAGATCATCCTGATTGAAAACGACAAATTTCATCCTACTCAATCTTGATTGTGTCACATGCATTGTGGCGTTACTTTTGAGAAATGCAGACAGGACAGTATCTCACCATACTAAAATATAAGATGAGATTATCAATTACAGACTGTACGTATTTATTCAGTGTCATAAGAGTATTAGAATGAATATAAGGTTGTTTGGAACCCATGTAAGGAACGTTGAAAATTGTGATCATAAATTACTTTTTATCAACTTATCACTGTATTACAAAGTAAGGAGTAGTTTATTTATATCTCATCAGAGTAATTATCACCTAAAATTTGTACGTTTTGCATATTTCTTAATACGAAAAAGATGAATATCTTTCTATTAAAAAGAGATAATTTTTATCATAAACCATAAATGTATCACATCACATGTATGGAGGTATCACTTACAATAAATACAAACAAGATAATTTATCCTAATTATAATTCGAGACGAAGCTACCATTTAGAAAATTATCTTGATCAAATCCGAGGTTAGTTGTGTACCTATGGCTAGAACCTTATGGTGTTGGAAGTTATTCAATGGAGGAAATTATGTTATTTGACAACTGCACTTTAGGCACCCAAGAAAAATTAAACGGTAGTTAACTACCGTTCGACACACTTTTAAAATCGGATGAACCGATTTAAAAAATGTTTCAACCAATCTCAAAAATGTCGAACGGTAGTTAATTGTCGTTTGATGGATGTGTGGGAGCAATTATCAGGTGCAAAGAGCAATGTTATTTTCTTATAACAACCTTTGCACAAAATTTCACGCCCAATAACTTGACAAATAGAATTCTGCTCTTTACCCAAACAATTTTGCTCATTCCCAACTCTCTTGTACAAGTAGTCAAGACTTGTCCCGGTTAGTTAATCTCTAACTGTATTTTTCACTCTTCAATTTGTTGTAATATTGTTACTCTATATAAGAGTTGTAACTAGATCATTTACAATCAATGAACTCAATTCATTCTATTCATCATTTTCTCTATATGGTATTAGCCATTAGGCGCATCATTTTATGCATGCTTCCACATTCAAGCCTTTTTGTTAATCAAATCCTTCAACCATGTAACTAAGATGATGTTAAGTTCGATTTATGGGAACGATGTAACAGCATGTTTGTATATTGGATTACTTGCTGTCTTCTTTCACCTCAAATTTCTTCTAGCGCTGACTAAACCGACAATGCCAAAACCCTCTTTCAAACAAGGTGAACAATATGTAACTAATCTCTTCACTTTGTTGAAAACCGTATGGGACGAATTAGAGGCTTTATGCCGTATTAAAGATTGTATGTGTTCTGTGAAATATTCTTGTGGATATCTCAAAGACATCGAGTTGCTTCGAGATTTTGAATGTGTTGTAAACTTGTTGAATGGTTTAAGTGATCCCTACAATTTTGTTAAATCACAAATTCTACGTATGGAACTTTGGCACTGCTAATGATGATGCCAAAATTCTTTTCAACTCTACTGAAAGACCTTGGTTCCCTACACAGAGTGGAAGATCAAGTTATGGTCATTGCAATAATGGAAAAGGTCGTGGTCCTCTTGGGACAATTCTCATTTTGCAACAAGCTAGGTCACATTGTGGAACAATGTTATTCTAAGCATGGTACAAGCCAAAAAATTCGGATTATATCAATTATAATACTATTTATGATGATAATGTAAATTCCACTGCTCTTATTAAGGATGACTTACATGACTATTCCTATCTTCAATAGACATTCTTCATACTTTATCAAGCAAATCTTTTTTTTTTTTTCAAACTAACTATGGATGTCTCTTGTCTGTGAATGAGCAAAATTATTTTTTTTTATAGTTTTTTTTTTGGCTTAATTAATAATTTGGTCCCTTAAGTTATTTGTTGGTTACATTTTGGTCCCATAAATTATTAACATTACAATTTGGTCCCTTTATGTCTCGACCGAAGAGGTCTCCTCTTTGGTGACTTTCCTTTGCTTACCTGCTGCATCTTACATCATTGGACAAGTTATTTGTGTTGATGGGGGATTAATTGTGTTTGGATTTCAACCCAGCATGAGAATTACATGAGATAGTGCAATTCTTATTTCAAATGGACTGGTGGCTAGCTATGTTGTGTCAAAATATATGTTTGGTACATGCAAATATAGTGAGTTTCAATTTTCATATTTGTAAGTTGTTTATTTTTAATTTCATCCTCGTGAAGTCATAAACTATTTTTTGTTGAACAAAACAAACTCAACTCATATCATTTAAACAGTGTTGGATACAAGGAGGAACAAAATCAAACATTTGTCTACTAGCTAGCACTGACTGCCTTAGTTAAGCTATGAGCAATCATATTTGCTTGCGGCAAATAAACTTAACCTCAAAGTTGCAATTAGAACACAATATTCTAATATTAAAATCAATCAAGACTACTAAACTCCGAGGAACCTACAGATAACTGTAACAACGTCCTGAAGTCCCATACTTAGTGACCAATTCACAGCTGAGAGTACTGCAAAAGCTTCCCCCTCATGAACTAACAGTTTCGGAGTCACGAATAAAAGCTTTCCAACCCAGCAAAAGCTGTAACAAACTGTCTGAAGGAGTCACGAACGAAGCACCTGAAGCCTGTCTTTGTTAGCAGACTGCTAAAGCTTGCATTCACATTACATTTCAGAACACCTATAGGCAGACGACACCACTGAATTCTACAATGTGTCTAATACTTGTAATTCCAATTCTTTTGAACTTTGGCACTATATAGGTCATCCTTATTATAAGATTCTCAAACATGTATCCAATATCTTTCCATATGTACATTTATCTAAGAAACAAAAGTTACATTTCATGTCAAGTAATTCTCAATCTGCAAAATCTTTTGACTTAATTCATATAGACACCAGGAGTCGACTTGTTATCACCTCTATTCACATCTATTTCTATTTTCTAACAACTGTAGATGATCACACTCATCATGGTTTATGTTACGAAATCCAAAGATGAAAGCATACAAAGAACTGGGGGACATAAAACCTGACCATTGACACCAACATGAAAAAAACTAATGATAATTAATATAAAATAAAAAAACCAACCTAAATTGCAATAATTAATAGCTTGATTAAAATACTTATGATTAGGCAAATACACAGTAAGAACCGTGAGTATTTTCAATATGGTTATGGTGATGGCTGAGAATTCTTTGACGAATTGATCATGGTAGTAACGCTAGAGGAGTTTCTGGTGGAAACAAAAACCGAAGAAGAAAAGATGGTCACAGATCATTTTTAAGAAGCATGTGGAAACAGTGTAAATTAAGTATGTTGTCTTTCTCAAAGCGATCGCCTCTTTCCCTATTTCTAGGGTTTGAGGTTCATAATATTTGCCACTGTTGAAAAGCCAATACAAGGCCATTAATCTGATCATGAGGGATTTAGACATGTTTTAGAGAGAGTGTGTGTAGAATCAAAGCTAAAAGTATGATTAAATGCGGAGTAATACTAGCACTACTTATTTGACTTGACCACTTCCAATGTTGCTGCATATGGTTCGATCCATCCATAGTCTTCCTGAAGGATAGGTTACTTATAACAACTAATATATGATGATATATTTGTTGTTGGAGTTAAGCACCCGCGGCTAGAATTCACCTTTTTCAAAAGGAATAAGTGGGGTGTTCGGAGTTTGAACACATACCTTTACATATAATAATGTATGTCCTGCGAACTGAGTTATGCTCACGGGGACTAACATATGATATTTATATCCTTCCAAAATGTAAATAGATGTTCTTATAATTAGTTGGTAAGTAGAATAATTCAAAATAGTCCCCGTGAGCATATTGGCAGGAACATGCATTATTATATGCGGGGGCCGGGTTTCGAAACCTGAACACCTCAATTATACCTTAAAAAGAAAATTGTCAATTTAACCACCAGATTACTTGACAAAAAAAAAAAAAAAGTCAAAATAAAAGTTCCTAAAACATTGAACATGTGAAAGAAGGGAAACTCTTTCATGGACACATACCTAAATAAAAAACATTTAGGCACACTCACACGATTAGAAAAATAAAAATAAAAATTAGTCACATCATTTTTTACTTTTATCTTTTAGTTTTGTTTATCTATTTGTGTGTCTAAGTTTTTTTTTTTTATTCGTGAAAGAAATTGGTAAATGTGGAAAGGTGGAATTTCTAATAAAAGACCAAGTCAAAAACAGATATTGCTAAAATAAAGCAATTTTTGGATAAATTAACATTATTAATTTCCAAATAAAATAATTAATTCGATTAAAGTAAAATACATTTTTTGAAGGAAGGAAGGATTTAAAGTAAAATACATAATAATTTACTTTTGAAATATGTAAAATATCCAACAATCTCTACTAAAATCCAAAATGAAATAGCTGCGCTGCATCATAAAACGCAATACATAATTGTTTCCTGCGGATTTATTTTACTTTTTCCGTGGATGTTTTTGCAGGTAAGTTTCCTGCGGTTTCTAAAATCCTCAGGAACGAAGGCATTAGCTGGTTACCAAATTACACAAGAAAATCGAAGAATTCTAGTAGCGATATCGTCAAACAATGTAGTAGTTGAGGTTGTGGGAATCAAATAATGCAGAGAAAAGGAGTGAACAATAACTACCTGTGAAGAGCACAAGCCTGGCACTTGTTGCAAAAAACCTCTAACCTCTGGAAAACCTACATCGCAGAGTGGAAAATGGTTGCTAAGTCAACATTTCTTCAGATGTTATGAAGCTGAAACAACCACTAACATCTTAGCAATTGGTTTTTTCAATTGGTAAATCCAACTTAAGCCAAAATGAATGGTTTAAAAATAACCACTGTTGTCGATTGCAGATCGCGGAGAAGAGTGGTTTGCTTGAAATTGGCTATGCTACGAGCTATGTACAGCTGCTATTTAACAACAATGATGATTACAACTGATAATTTTCTTCATCATAAACACTAAAATAATCTTAAAGGATACACCGGACCTCTGCATGGGGGGCGGAAGGCAGCTGCTCCGCTATCACAGCCACCACCGCGGCTACTATCGTCTATTGGCAACAGATACTCAATGTAGCAAACCAATTTGGTAGCCTCCTGCTTGCATGCTACCCATCCCTCCTAAGCTTTGACAACTTCACACTATGACAATTAGGCCCCACTTGCATCTTTGGACAATGCCACTTGAATCTTAACTTTTAGGAATCCACAACACTCATTTTCATTCCATCTTCGAAATTCACTCTGACTCGTTCTTCATAACATAAATTCATTAATTTTCATTATTCATCGCAGAAATTCATCCGGACTCGTTATTAACCAATATATTTTTATACTAACATAATCAAACATTAAAAAGCATCTTGGACTGTGTCTTACCATGAGAAACAAAACATTGTTATCATACGACCCGATTAAGAATATTGTTTTAACTATGTTACTATATTCTGATTGAACACATTCCTTTCTCTTTTTTCTTCTTTCACATATCTTTTTTTTTTCTTTTCTAGATGCATAGTAATAGTATACGAGGCATTCAAGTGGAGGAATTAGACATGGTACAGGGAGAGGTCATAATGATCCACCGGAACCATCTCAATTGTTCACTAGGCTAGCACCGCCACCACATATGTCATTTTCCCCAGGTACTGTTTTGTTCTTAAAATTCAGCTCAAGTTGGAAGATAAAGAATGACTGTGTGTTGACGTTGTTTGTTTTCTTTGCAGTTTCTTGATTATATATAGATCACATAGGTTTTTAATTTTCAGTTTCAACACTGAAAATCTTCCGATCAATGGAATAGAGAAGGGAATCAAGTGTGTTTTTGATTGAGTTTGAATTCTCATGACTGTGTAATCTGTGTTTCTCTATATTTCTCTCCAAACAAAAGAGAAGGGAAAGGTAATTTTAAAATTGAGTTTATATTTAGAGTTTAGACATAAAGTAGAAGTTAATTTTTGGTTGATTAATATTACAAAGAGCACTTTTATATTGAAGTAATTATGGTTTCACATTCAAGTATCTGATTTGAATATTCGCTTTGCCCATTTTCGAAGGTGGGAGCCAGAGAAGAGATATTAGAGATGTTTCATGTTTAGTGTCTAATAGCGCAGAATTTTGGTCATAAGAGATAGCTGCTTTCGTTTGAGATGAACAAGTATTATGAAAGACATTCATAGCTCCATAGACCTCCTTTACATAGGAATGATCTTGTTTATCTGTATTATATTCTGTTCATTTATGACACTTGAAACTCTTGGTAGTTCTATTTTTTACATTTATTTGATTTGGAAGTTGCTTAGATGCTTTCGATTTAAATGCCTTTACCTGCCATATTTCAGTGTAGAAGGTAGAATATGATATAGGGTTGGATGCTATAAAAGATGCAGAGGATTTGTTGTTGAGCTCTTAGTTGAACTTGACCTCATTCCTAAGTAATGAATGATTTTCCTTCTTATGACACTATATATATACGGTTCTGTTATTTGATTAGTTTAATTGCGGTTTGAGTGATTTAAAACAATTCAACCATGATCCAGAGATATTCTTGGTTCAATGTTCAGTCTTTAAAACACTGCAATTAATTGAATTCATATTGTGACCTCCACTGATATCTTTCAGTTCATGAAGAAAAATGGAATGGAATACAATGAGACGAAATTTGAGAGGATTTGATTGTCGAAGGTCTGTTTTTCTCAACATCATCGTTGTTACAACTAGAAAGCATTTAGTGACTCTTATTGAGCTACTTGTCTTATATCTCGGTGCTCAACTGCTGGATTTTTGGTGATTCTTTCATCAGTTGGCGTTCAATAAAACATGTTAGCATCATTTGTTCCTATTTGGAATCCGGATGGATATAGGGATCTAGCTTCCATTCCACCACTTCTGAAATCCCACCAGCACTCCTTTACTGTGATAGTCGGTCTTTGTGTCACATCACGGCCAACCTTTGCGTACATGAACGCACAAAACATATTGGTGTCAATTGTCACATCATTCGCGAGAAGCTTCAAGTAAAGTTGTTTTGCCTACTTCATCATATACAATCAATGAACTCAATTCATTCTATTTATCATTTTCTCTTTACAAAAAAATAAAATAAAGAATGTAACTAAGTTATTTAATAGCGAGTAATCCATAGTAAACAATGTACCAAAGTAATCCGCGTACAATTTTCCCACTTTAGGAGGATTTTATAGTTTGTGGTTCATCTATTCTTCCTGTTGTTCAGCCTGTCGCCGAAGTGATTCTATCACACCCATCATTTCCGTGTTAACCTGTTAAAAGATCATAAATAAGCAAAATAAGACCTCTTTTATGTAGAGCAAAACAATACTTAAAATTCTATATATTTCAATTACAAAAGTAAATAGCTCATTTCACTAAATATTTACAACAAAACTTCAAACAGAATTTTACATTTTCAAAAAGGTTTGAAACTTTCATGGTAAATTAGGATTGCTAATCGTTTCATAGTAGATTAGGAATACAGTTAAAAGAAAGGATTAACATAATCTAGAATTTATAATTGTGTGTAGTCATTCGGATTTTTCAATAATATCAATCATTTGGAAATTAGACTACATGTTTCTTCATAAATGGACACACACAAAGCACGTCTTCTGGAGTACGAATGAGAAGGCAAAAAAAAGATCCACACCTCAGTAATGAGGGAAAATTATTCTAACATAATGTAATGTAATGAGTGACCCATATGTAGTTTCCCTCAATGTAATTTCTTATAAAATTGAGAACAAAGAGAATTGTGTAGGAAGTGGCACAGTAACTTTTTTTCTTAGAAACTTTACTTTATGGTAAATATAAGGAATATCTTGAGGGTTTGGGTAATTCATTATGCTAAAAGATATTAAGTTAACGGTTTTGAGTTTCCTAAGAGATAATAAGTTAAAGTTTTGAGTTTAAACTTGAACGAAGAAGAAAAAAATTAACCAAGCAATCAATTATTAACATTTTTCATTCAAAAGATATAAAATAAAACTTTCTTTAACAAGTTATTGTTGTGCCATTTTATAGGAATGTCTTTGAATTTTCAATTCAAATACACCTAACTAATGAATGGATGATAAATGTGTATCCAATGAAACTCCATAGTATTACAGTAGTCAATAAAAATAGATTAATAGTCACACAGTCCATGTGAATTATTGTTCAAGAAAGTAGAATCAATTATTACAGTTATTTTCACATAATATGCAGGTATTTATTCTAATGAAGTAGGAGTAATGAGTCTTTTTCACTCAAGAGCCTAAAGAATCCAATGTGTTCATCAACCACCTTTACTAATGACTAATGATGAGAGCTATATCAATTTTAACAAGCTACCTTATCCACCATCTTACACAAACAAAAACACCCAATACTTTAGTGTGTCAACATCAAATAAAGATGGAGTGGGTTTAGTGGTTGTCTACAATTTAATACTAGGTTGGAGTGAAACTTAGCTCAAGTTAACTAAACCCATCAATCCCTACTGCTATCAACTATGATAAATTTAATAAAATTTAATCGTCCATTGTATGTATCATGATAAATCTGATGTATGTATGCATGACATGTCACATAGATTCACATGTGGTCCCTCTTTTCATAGATACTAAGAGTCTACAATAGAGGGACCCAATTTTAAAAACCACTTTTAGATAAAAACAAAAGTAGAAGCTTCAAACGGCAACCCAAATTCACCAAGTACAATTCTCAAATAGTGTCGTGTTTTGGATTTAGTGTTTAAAGTGTAACCAATGAATATCCTCTAATCTATATAACATTAATCAAAAGTGTAAATAAAATATGAAGCATTTAGATATGACAACTTTATATATAGGTTATATCTTTATAACTAAACATTATAACACTCGGATATGAAAATATAAAATGCATTCATTGCTTCTCATGTTTACCATATGACAATTGACAACTATAGATTGGTGATACCAATTAAAAACCAATTCCCAAATCCAGTAAATATCTTTCTCAAACTATGAGAAGTACTCAAGAAATTAAAAATTAAATCATAAAATGTCTTGTCTTTGAGCAAGTAATAGAAAATTTTCCCTTTGTATCAGCAATATTAACTCTATTATAAACTAGTGCTGTTTAATGCAAAACCCAAAATAAAACAGCACGAACCAATCCACCTCTAGTTGCAAGCCACTGTTTTGCTTTCCACTCCTGCATCATCAATCTGTTCTTCCACATTGACCACAGCCTTGTCATCATCACCTTTCCTCTTCTTCTGTGGAGGATTCACATCATCCTCGTTAATTTCCTCCACGACTTTTTCACTCGAATCAGAGGATTTTGAGACCTCGGTCTCCTCATCCGGCTTGTCATTTTCTTCACTCTTAGCACTTGATTCTCCGGAATTCTCCTCCATCTGTTCTTCCTGTTGTTCAGCCTGTCGCTGGAGTGTTTCTATCACACCCATCATTTCCCTGTTAACCTGTTAAAAGATCATAAATAAGCAAAATTAGACCTCTTATGCATATATTGCTATTACAAAAGCTATTAGCTCATTTCACTAAATATTTGCAACAAAACTTCAAACATTATCAAGTACCTACTGATTTGCCACAAAACAATATTAAGTACCTAATGATTTGCCACAAAACAATATTAAGTACCTAATGATTTGCCACAAAACATCAATCATTTTCAATACACAGACAACACTGTCAACAAAACTTCACTATATATTTACATAGACACTGTCAATAATATTAAGTACCTAAAGATTTGCCAAAAAATTCAAACATTTTCAATACATAGACACTGTCAACAAAACTTCACTAAACTGCATAGACACTGTCAATAAATTAAGTACCTAAAGGTTTGCAACAAAACTTCAAACATTTTCAATGCAGACATTGCAAATATTAAGTACCTCAGACAATATAGAAAACACTAAACTCCATGCAGAATTTCACATTTGAAAAAGGTTTAAAAGTTACACGGTAAATTAGGAGTACTAATCATTTTGTAGTAGATTAGAAATACATTTAAAAGAATTCAATAAGGATTCAATTTGAAGTATAACAATCCATTCCATAATTGATCAAAACAAATCTAAATCCTGACATCAATATGATTATTAATCACATTACAAATAATCAATGCAAACCAAACCCTAAAAACTAGGCTAATAAAACCCAGCTAAAAGTCCAATAAGACAGTTCTTTTCATTGAGATCTATTTAAAAGTATGTGCAGTAGTACCTGTGGATTCTGAAGATACTCAGCTATGTCAGTTGCACAGGAAGGACATTTCATAATGTTCTTCTGTGTCCGCAAACTGCGTCCACTTTGAGTTGTCCTGTTCCTGATATAGCTTTGGCCAGCAAAGGCACCCTCCAAGCAGCCTTTGCAGAAGTTGTGAGCACAAGGTGTAGTAAGAGGAGAAGCCAACACCTTGCGACAGATATTGCAACCAAACTCTGCAAAAACAATTAACCAAAGGCAAAACTGAATTAACTTAACAAGTCTACTACTATAGTGAGTTGGTAACGAAAACAGCTTCAAATAACAGTGAACTAAGGAAAGGGAAATGAGGTTAATTGTTATCACCAAGGACCATATACCTTTCAATAGCCTATCCTTAATTTTGAAGGACGGTTTTATAGCTTTTGGCCTGACAATTTTCATTTTTGTTGGATCAAAAGAATCCACAACATTCATCGGCTTCTTACTTAGTGGTGGAGGCTTCTTCCACAACCAACAGCCCTTTTCCTCCTGAAATGTAGAGAAATGAACATATTGAGAGACCTTACAAAAACTATGGTACAGCAAAGTTGGGGAAAAAACATTCATCACCTAGCAAATAATCTTCCCAAAATTTAAACTTAAATAATTGTGAAAATAATATCTTACGCAATACAAATACAGTGTCTAGAAAACAATGCAGAAATGTAATATGGAACACTGAAGGAAGCACTTTAAGACATCAATAAATCTAAGAAAAGCATATAAGTAGACAACACTACTTACATCGAAGTCCCATGATGGATCATCCTTTCTTTCAGTAATATCAACTGCACCCTTAAACTCCTTAATTGTAGGTAGTGGGCGAGGACGGTCTCCAGTTAAATCACTGCAGATCAACAAAAAGAGTTCAAGTGATCAAGTTCCAGACTTCCACTTGTATATATTAGTACAAACACAATAGGAAAAATAAAAGTTGAGGAACAAAAATCAACCTTGTCCATGGAGCTGGCTCATTGTCACACCTCACAAACAAATACCTGCAGACCTTATGACCCTATCACAGAAAAGATTCCCAATCAATGAAAAACTTTAACAACTGATAATCCATTAGGTCTCACTCAATGTACTTACTGGAACTGATTAATGTAATGATTAGTTATTACAAAACAAGAATCATACTTACTTGTATTCCAACTTTGCGCCAACATTTCTCAATTCTGTACACCCCATCGTACCTCAATCCTTCTTCTGGTGCATAAGAGGAACGTTTCTCCTTGTGGGACCTGAACCAAATAAACAGATCCATGAACAAAATAGCATACCAATTCCTCACATATCACAATGAAACTAACCAAATAAGGAATCAATTAATCAGTTGATTTATAATCAATAAAAACAGATCTAACAAACTAATAAGAAATCGATCAGTTGAATTGAATTCATAATAAATAAAAACAGACCTAACAACACGAACAGGATAGCCTTTTCGGCAACTGGTTCGCAAAGCCTCATTCATATTTTCAAACTTCTGGTCAAATGACTGGTTTTTGTTCGTGCGTTTATTCCCACTGAGATCCCTTCCACCGCTTCCAGTGTAAAGGAACCACTCCCCGTGATCTTCATCATCTATATAACCACCCGAGAGAGCGACAGATTGAGCCCCGTGGGCACTCTGACCAGCAATGCCAGCAACATGGGGAAAATGAGCTCCCCATTGCCTACATTCCATCCTATCCTCCCAAGTATCACCAACAAGAACCCCACGGTTCCTATTAGGATCATACTCAGCAAGGATTGGTCCAAAGTGATCCTTTGGAATAGTCACAAAGATTTTTCCACTGCAAGCATTAGCCTTTCCTGTTTTCCTTGCTCTCTCAGTGGTGTAACAGGTGTCGGGACGCTCATCGTTGAGAACAACTTGATAATTTTTTGGAGCAGTGCTTCCACCGACACTCTCTGCTCTAGCTAGCTTGGCCATACGGATCGCAATCGCCAACTGTGCGTTGATTCTTGGATTACTCGCCATCTTCGGTGGAATTGCAGTCCTGCAGTTTGAGCAAGTTCGTTTCCCTAGCCCAACCCATTTCTCAAAACACTTCAAGCAGAAATTGTGCCCACATGGAGTCTGAACCGACAACAACAACAACAAATAATCAACTTCGATTTCAAATAAATAAAACCAAATGTTCAGGATGCTTCAGTTAAGCTAACAATACAAACTTGTTCAGGTTATCATAACAGTTCAATCTCAAGATTACAAGACAACATCATCAACAGCAACAAAATCAAATTCAATTTCAAATGATAATAATAATAAGCTTAATAAAATCATATATGATATATTTAACCCACTTCAATTGAGATCAAAACTTTCAGATAATCTAGCCAAAACAAACTTTTTTAACTCATCTGAACGATTCAATCTCAAATTATTAGACAGCATCATTAACACCAAGAACCAAATCAAATCTCAATTAAAAAAATAAAAATAATTTTAATAACATCAAATATTTAACAGACTTCAGTTTAGATATAATCATTGGTTAGGTCATCAACCGATTCAATCTCACACTTAAAACACAATGTAACTGAAAATCACATGAAAATTAAAATACAAAAAATAATCAATTTTAATTAGTAAAGAGAGAAAATGAAAGAAACATCACATGAAAACATCATTATCATAAACAACAGCAACATTAAATATTTAACACATTTCAAGTTAAGATTGAACCGTTCAGGTAACCTAACCAAAACAAACTAAGTTAAGTCACCTGAACGATTCAATCTCAAAATACAAGGCAACATCATCATCAACAACAATAACAACTTTCAATCACAAAAAAAAAAAAAAAATTAATTTAATAAAATCAAATATTTAACACATATCAAGTCAAGATTGAATCGTTCAGATAACCTAACCAAAACAAACTCGATTAGGTCATCAGAACGATTCAATCTCACAACTAAAACACAATGTCACTCCAAATCACATGAAAATCAAGACTAAAAAAGAATCAATTTCAATTACTAAATCTATAAAAATAAAAAATAAATAGAAAAAAGCTTACAGTAACAGGTCTCTCAGGCAACTTCACACAAAACGAACAGTTAAGACTCCCATCAAAGATATCAAGAACACCACTTCTCCTAACATGAACCTCATCCTTCTCTTTCAAAGATCCACCATGTAACTCTTGGCGTTTCTTTCTCTTCTCTTCCTCCGTCAACGAAGGATCATTCTCGATAGCGCGAATAGCAGAGACAAGATCCCCCGCAACAGACGGAGCAGCAGAAGCAGCAACAACATCACTTGGTTGAGCACAATCAGGACACAACCAATCGAGCATTTCACTTGTTGTTGGAACAACAGGGAGACAAGGAGCATGCCATGGTGTTGTGCAGGTTTTGCAATGAAGTGTTTCGGTTTCTGATGGTTTTTGTTTGCAAACCATGCATACACCGTCAGCGTCACAAGGAAGGTGGTGAGTGATGATGTTCGCCATGGATGAATGAATGAATGATGTTGTAAAATGTGATGTTGTAATGTTTTGGTTTTTCTTTCTCTTTCTTTCTTGTGTTTGTTGAAAAGTGATGTAATGTTGAGACTTTTTCACCCTTTTTAAAGGGATTTTTTTTTTTTTTTTTCACACGCGCGGAGGGAATCGCGGCTTTTGAAATTTTACTTAATTTTTTTCCCATTTTTCCCACTCTTTTTTTCACTCTTTTTTCCATTTCCCTCTTTCTTTGTTCTTATCCATTTCTCTTCTTTTTTTATTATTCGTATCTAATATTTTAATTAAACTACTATAATTGCTGTCGAAAAAGTTAACTTTTAAATTATAATATTCAAATACTATTTATAATAATTTAAAAAAAATGCTATATAGTTTTTTTTTTTTTTTAATTATTATAAATAGTATTTGAATAGACAGTTGTTATAAAACTCATTAACATGCATGGTCAAGGTCATTTAACAGGTGCAAGGAAAATTACTTTATTTAGGACAAGAAAAACGTAGTATGTGAATTTTGTAGAAATGATTTAGACAATATACCAAAATAAAATTATTATTTAGATATTTATGGGCTTATTTAACAAATGTGGATATTGTTAGACTTTGATATTTTCATTTAGGCTCCAATCTCGTATGTGGATAAGTTTGTGGTAATTGTCATTTTTTTACGAAAAGAATAATTTAATTATTTATTTATCTACTGTTGGTGCAAGAAACAATTACTCTTGCTTATTATTGTATGAAAGATATCGTATATGACTTTTGTATAAATGATTTAAATATGTCTGTAGCATTCGACTCAACTAACAAATGTTGATATCGTTAGACTTGATGATTTCATTGAGATTCATGCTAAGATCTTGTAATTATGCGATTAAATTTCAAATGGATGATTTTCATTTTTTTACAAAACAAAAAAGTGATATCATATTTCATTTCATTTAATTGTAAAACTTATTGATTAAATAGTCGAGGCAAGCATGATTACGGTTCAATATTTGTCTCACTTTATGCACCACACGTAATTGGCCTTAAAAATAATAATAATATTTTATCGTGCATATCTAATATTTTTAATTAAATGACTATAAGAGAGTTGTCAAAAAAATTAATTGTTATGAGTTTATATATTCTTTTTGTTTAAAAATATATGTTGCAATTTTACAATGTGCGCTTTTAACTAATATATAAATGCAAATGTTAATATGTAAGATGATGTTTGATTTGTTTCAATGAATATTTTGAAAATATCAAATTTTCATAATTTTTTATTATAAATAGTTAAAGATATTAATAGTTAAAGATATTAATAGTCAAAGTTATGTATTGACATTGATACAGTGGTTGACTCCGACATATATTTTAAAATGGAGAGAGTATTATAGTATATAGAAGAGTGTTATTTGAACATCTTTTAATTGACAACTTATGGGGACAACCATAATTTGTAAAGAAAGAATACGTATTTGCACGAAAATCAAAGCAATAGAGAGATAAAGTAAAAAATAATGTGAGTATGAGAAAGAAAGTTGTAACAAAAATTGTCACAAAATAAATGTTTAAATATCATTTATGTTATATATATTTAGTTGGTCTATTTGAATCATTGAGAGTTGTTATGAATCTCATTAACTTAGTCAAGGTTCATGAATCGGTGAAAGAAAAAATTACACTCTGCCTCTATATACATGTCGTAACTGGTCATTTTATACATTCTAATGTACAATTTGACTTCTTTCAACAAAAAAAAAAAAGTACAATTTGACTATTAATTTTTGGCTTAAATATGAAAATAGTCCTTACAAATATCTGACATTTTGGTTTTAGTCCCTGTAAAAATATTTTTTTGGTTTTAGTCCCTGCAAATATAAAAAATTTAGTTTTGGTCCTTAGTGTTTTGTTTTAGTCCTTGTAAAATTGATTCATATTCGATTTGGTCTTTGTAATATATAGAATATTTAATTTTAGTCCCTCAAAATGAGGACTAAAATAAATATTATAGGGACCAATTTTAATATGAAATGATTTTACAAGGATTAAAACAAAATACCAAGGACCAAAACCAAATATTCTATATTTGCAGGGACTAAAAACAAAAAAATATTTTTATAGGGACTAAAACAAAAACACCAGATATTTGCAGGGACCATTTCCATATTTAAGCCTTAATTTTTTAACTATATGATAAAAATTGTAAAAGTTGATATAGAAAACGTAATAACTCCCTTCAAACTCAAATGTAAAAGATATTCTTTTCTTAAGGTTTATATTCAATACATGATGTATTTAGTTATAATATAAATCAGATACATAAATTATTTATAAATTTGAAAAATAAATCTGTTTTTATATTTGAAATTGGAGGGAGTACGCTAAAGTAGTTTTAGGAATATGTGTGGAGAGTTAGCCTATGTTATTTATTTATAAATTATTTATATTCACTCCGTTACAAAGTATATATTGCAGCCAATCACTTCACATATATCAAAACACAACTTTGACCATTAATACATTTAAAACTAAAATGTATTTTTGGTCCCTTAACTGTTTATTTGGTATCGCTTTAGTCTCATAATTAATTTTTTATTCATTTAATTCTTTTAAATTCATATTCGTTGCACATTTTATTCCTTTCCGTCAAAGGGTTAACCTCAAATGTTTTAGGTGAACTAACATTATAGGTGGTTCACCGTAAATCTCATTCATTTTTTAATCTTAACTGTTTAATATATTTGTTACGTAAAAAAATAAACCATTTGATCTCTGAGGTCAATTGTAAGGAACAATACAATATAACCATCTAATGTTATTTTCCCTATCTTGATCTTCTTCCATCCTCCTCTTCTTCATCTCCAACACCACCTTCATCGACTTTCAAAAAAAAATCATCTCTCTCTCTCTCTCTCTCTCTCTCTCTCTCTCTCTCTCTCTCTCTCTCTCTCTCTCTCTCTCTCTCTCTCTCTCTCTCTCTCTCTCTCTCTCTCTCTCTCTCTCTCTCTCTCTCTCTCTCTCTCTCTCTCTCTCTCTCTCTCTCTCTCTCTCTCTCTCTCTCTCTCTCTCTCTCTCTCTCTCTCTCTCTCTCTCTCTCTCTCTCTCTCTCTCTCTCCTCTCTCTCTCTCTCTCTCTCTCTCTCTCTCTCTCTCTCTCTCTCTCTCTCTCTCTCTCTCTCTCTCTCCCCTCCAATACACAACTATATGGTGTAATTTTATTTTATTTTTGTAAGAAATCAAAATGAAACGTATTAACCGGAATGACCTTCAATCTTGCTTAAGGAGAGCTAGCCTAGAACTCAAAATATGATACAACCAATATTACAATAAAAGAACGAAAACAACAAAAGAAACACAAGCTATGTAACATGAATACAATAACGAAGTGGATTTATTTACCATTGATGAAAATCAAAAGATAAATAATTGCCCTTCACTTTCATCCACCATAAAAGAGAAGAGTTTGACTTTATCGAATAATTGTTGAATAGACATCTCCTTTTGTTGGACATGATTATTTCTCTCCTTCCATAACACTCAAACAAGAGAAGAGTTTGACTTTATCGAATAATTATGGAATAGACATCTCCTTTTGTTGAACACAACTTTCTCTCCTTCCATAACACTCAAACACCAACACATTAGCTAACCAAATCAGATGTAGAAAATACCGACTCTTCCTTGGATCGCTTCCTAAATGAACAAAATGTGGAAATTGATCAACTATATGAATCATGTCGGCTGAGCAAATGTCCGACCATTGGCGAATAAGAGTATGAAATTATATTATATATAAAATATGTTGCGCCTAAAATCATAACTATGTAGTATGTTTTAGCGGTAAAGTTAAGCGAGCCTGTATCTTGATGTTTTCACTTTGAATCCCTCCGATAAGTTTTTTAATTTCTTAAGCGTTTTGTTAAAAAAAAATTATCTAAAAAACCTTCAATGGGGTTCGATTCAAGCTCGAATCCCTCCAATCAGCTTTTTAATTTCTTATGCATTTTGTTTATTTTTTTTTATCTAAAAGACCTTTAAGAGGGTTCAAACCGAAGCAAATTTAAGGACTAAAAGTATTCCTAACCACCAAGGCAACAACCCTCTAATATATCAACTTGATTGTAGTTATTATATATTTGATATTATATCTCTCACCAACATTTTCTTTGAATAAAACATAATTCTTTTTTTCAATTAAAGGTGTATGTGTAGTATAATAAAAATTATATAATATTTATGTTTTTTTTGAGAGAATAATATTTATGTTAAAATATCCTTAAAACATTGGTTTGAATTATGTTTTATAGACAAAAAATAAATAAAAAATGTCACTCAAGATAACTAATAAAAAAATATAAATTTACACATTAAAATAATTGGTCCATTCAAAAATTATTTCCACCTCCGCCACTGAGGTGGCATATCACTTTGGATTCATATCCTAATAAGGATGATTGGAGGAACATCCTTGAAACACGAGATTGACCAATACATTTGAACAAGAATGGATGATTAAGTTCCTAACATCTTATCCCAATCTATCTCCAGCGCAGAGAGAAAACCTCTAAATTCAACTATTGTGGTATTTGTCTCACTCACATCATTTGTGAAACAAAAAACCTATCGTCCATGTTCATCTTGAAAAACTCCTTCATAGTAGGGCTTACAAATTCAAGAGTAAGGAGGGATAGCTCAAAAAAGGTAGTGGTGAATGAGATAAAGATAATCTTTAAAACAAAGATAGTCTTTCAATTACATTTCTCTCTAAAAATTCAAACAAAGCCTAAATCTCGACTCTTGGTGAAATTGCAAGCTATCTAGAAGTATACTTCCAAACTAATGTCATATGTGTGTATACCACCTATGTGATAATAATATCACCTCTAGAGGTAGGGGTGGTGTAGAAAAGGTGTTCCCGAAATTGAAATTCTCATAACAAATACCCAACTAAAACAAACAAAAAAACAAAAATAACTAGGGTTCGTTATTTCACAATTCACAATAATAAAGCACGCACGTAACAAACAAACTAGGGTTCCAAATGTATAACTCAACCAAAACAAGAAAGCTCTCACAGATTATTCATTCATTGATTTGAAAACGCACAAAAGAAAAAAACTCGGTTCTAAATTACTCAATCCTCCGAAGATAAGAGCTTGGAAAGATGGCAGCGATTCAGGGTGAACCGGAGAAGCGTGTCCGATACAGGATAAGCTGCCCTGAAAAGGAATACAATGGTCCTCTACCCCCAGGGTTGCTAAAATATGGTCCTCCTGAGCCACAAGAATCGTTTGAAGGCCTCAGCGACGAAGAAATCTGTTTGAAGTTAGGAATGAAGAAGTCTGATCTTGAAAAGAAACGCACTGATGGTCCTATGTCCCCATGGTTGGTAGAAGTGCTCAAATTAACATTTGTTCCTCCTCAACCAGAAGAATCGTATGAAGACACCAATGATGATGAAGAATCGCCAACAAAGTAGTAATATGAATAGTTACATTCTAATTAACTGATGTAAAGATGCTTTATTAATGAAAAATACACAATCAATGTAAACTTTTGATGGTATATCTAGCAGGTAACTTAGTTGTGAGCTTTTATAGATATGTGATTCTATCAAGTCTTACGACATATAGTAGCAAGGGAGTTTGTTGGAAAGGACTGCATAGTGAAACTATGATATTTTAAGTAGAATGTGATGAAATTCAAACGAATATATGTTGCTAGTTTGATCTCTTCCATGCATCTTATCACCCTATTACTTTCTAATTTATATTTCTATATGCAGGAATCACTTGCTTTCTCAATTTTAAATTTCTTGTGTCTAATGTCTATGACTCTATGATTAAAATTTTATCACAGACACATACAATTCATGTTGTCGATAAATATTGTGAGTAAAACCCTATCGGTCGTAAACCTTAATTGTTTTTTTTAGTTCATCCTCAATACAGTTAGACAAGGAAAGTGAGACTTTAATAGAGAATTAAACCAAGACAAAAACATTTTTTTTTACCGTCACCTAACACATACTTAAACCTCATAGCTGTGTGTGAGTTTCAACTGATGTTTGTTACTTCGTCTATATAAAAAAATTACCAATTATTGGGTAACTTTTTTCGGTACGACTCAATATCAGTGGATAGAGTTTTTGTATGGGAATATCTTGTAAATAAAATTGATTCAATGTTAGATCTAGGAGAGGCGTTAGGTCTTTACCATGCTATACAATGGGTTCACGACTTACAATTAGCAAAGGTGGACTTTGAGGTGGATTCCAAAAGAGTTGCCGATTATTTTAAGCGTGGTAGTGGTGACTTAACTGAGTTTGGAACCATTATGAAGTGTAGCATCCATTATTGTAATTTACATTTAGAGAACTCTCATGTTGAGTTCATTAGGATGCAAGTCAATGTGGTTGCAAATGCATTAGCTGAGAAAGCCACATCTTTAGTTGGGAAAGTCAATTTGATTGCTAATGAAACGCTATAAACTTAATTCTCTAAAAAAAAAAAAAAAATTATTCAATATTAAATCAAAATTCAAAAAAATAATTAAACCAAAATTCTAAATTTCTTGGTAATAGTTTCATTATATTCAAGTTGAACATTTTTATCTTTTACTGTGTTGCAATTTTTTCATCTACTCATAAAATAGCATTGCAAGGATTCAAGATCTGGTATTTACAGAAAAATTTATTCAATACACATTTTTAATAATAAATAAAAAAATACAATCAAGTCTATCAAAAATTCCTTTACAAAAGTGAGAGGGTATCACTCTTATGGAGATTGTTGGTGAGAGATTGGAATGTGACTCTTTGTCATACTCTTCGTGAAGGAAATTTGATGGGAGCTAAGAGTAATAGTAGAATCTCTTTCTTGTTGGCAGATGCCATGGGGGTAGCCTTTTGCGGCCCTAATTTTCCCTTTACAAGTGAGAACACTTTTTCACACAAAAAATAGTATTACATTTATATGCAAATAAAAAATGAAATTTTATTTTGTAAAAAATTAGGTAACAAGCAATGTAGAATGAATGAGTGTATATATACACTATATATAGAAGTAAGTAGATGGATCAGCTGCATTTGTTGTGTCTTTGCAAAGAATAGATCGAGCTTCAATCACTGAGCGAGGAGGCTCAATATCTTTCTCTTGCAATGCATTTCCTCTTAATCTTTGCATCTGAGAAGCAAATGTGTCATCCAATATCTACAAAGCGAAACATTCCATGAACAATGTCAGTTATTTTAATATTATAGAGCATAGTTAAAGTACAATATTGCATATTGTATTCAAGAACACTAGAAAAAGACAACACATGTTAATTCTAATGTTTACTCACCCCAAGAGCATAGCAAGATCCATTGTACCATATTCTATTTTCTTTCCTCCCTTCTAGAAATTTCAAAACAATCTATCATATTAAAGAAAAAAGTTAGATTCATTTACATGATAGCACATTAGAAAATTCCAAATACATAAGTAACATGTTACAGGTAACATTTTACTAGTACTAGTTGTATACTGTAGTTGGTCTCACCTGTCCCATTCTGTCCCACAATCCACGACATATTGCTATGAATATTTGGCTGGTAAAGACCTCATGAAGGTTGGAAATGAAGTCAGCGAGTTGTGAATTCAACAACTGCATTCTTTCACGAACTTCTGCTTCTCCATCTGCTTCTCTTGTTTCCTCAAGCATCTTTTTCAGCCGTGTGCTCTTATTACCTTGAATCTGAACAAGTTTTGGTACATAAATAAACACAATGTTTTCTATACAATGATATAGAGCTAACATAAATCAAGGAGTCTTAACGAATGTCTTACATTGTTGACAAGATTCCCTATTATTGCTTGCAAATAAGTTTTGTATCTGGTTCTCAGTAACACGGTGATTCCATTCATTTGCTCTCCAAACAACTTCTTATCTCCCATGACAGGTAGACAGGATGCCCATGAATTTAGGATGTCTTCCACTCTACAATGCAGGACATCAAGTATCCTCTTGATGGTGTTCAAGAATATTCCCAACTGGATGAAACAAATTGTTAATGTAAGAACATATATATTTCAATGTATAGCAATGTAAGTGAAAAGTTTAGTATAAGCATGCAGAGATAACTTACTTGGTTAGGAACCAACTGAACTGTAGCTGATTGTCTTCTTGCTAGCTTTTGAACTTGCAAGTGAAGTCTCTTTGGTATGCTATCTTTCAAAGGAGTTAAGATCTCACTGTATTGTTTTTCAAGCGATTTCACAATTGCCCTTTCAATATTTGCCACAGCCTTCCAGAAAGAAAAGGGAAAAATTCAATGTCAAAATATAAACTACGTATCACATGTATATGAAAGGACACAGACATTAAACTGAAAAAGGGATCTCAAATGCACATAGAATGTTTTAGGACTTACATTTTCCAAATACAAGGAGTATTGAGGCCATCTATTGATTACCACTTCATACTGGATCAAGTTGTCTTTAATGTTCTCATACATTTTCTCAGCAAATGGTGAAGTGGAATGGTTTGTGGTGACTCCAGCCCATGGAACCTGTGTCATTTGTTTGTAAGAAGGAGGGCCATTTCATTTATATATATTTAAGTGATTTGTTTGTACATAGAATAACTAAAATAACGACTCGGCTACCTTTTCTGCTTTACAAAGATCAAACAAAATAAGTTGCATATCCTGAATCCAAACCATGATGTAATTGTGAAACAAATTTCTGGAGTCTACACCTCCCTGCACAGAACTGAAACATGAAGAATATTGAATTTCAGAAATGATATCGTAATCTTGTGGAATCTAAAATTCGAGCTGTATTTAGTGGTGCAAGAGGATGTTTCATTGACAAACAAACCTTATATTCCATGACTCGAGATCGCGTTCAAAGTCTGCAGTTGCCACTAGAAGCTCATTCACATGTGGCTGTGGACTTGATGGTGGCCATGCAGAAAGGAAAGTTCTCAGCCTTTTACACAGCTCTGTGCTATAAATGGCTGCTGTGATGTTTGCCAGGTCAATTGAACTGAAAATTGAATAATTGATCTCAGAATGTAGTCAAAATTAATATGTATTAAGCAAAAAAGGGGGAGTTTGTGCAGTGATGCAACTAAAGATATGTTCAAAATAGAGAGAAACTAAAACTGTTAAACAAAGAGAAACTTGACAAATAAAAATTCTTGTGAAGCTTATACAAACTAACTGCATCCCCTAGTGTTGAGAAACTAAATTTGAATCACTGTTATGCTGTATTGTCTACGTGAAAAGAAGATCTTGTAGAATTGTAGCCAAAATACCTGGGAAAAATATGCTGACCATGGATTGTATTATGGTTGTTGATCTTTATGTCTGCCTGAATTTCATTTCTTATGGAAATACAAAGGTTTTTTATCTTCAGGTATGCCGTTGCGATGGTAATGCTGTCCATTTGGTAACTTTCAGAGGCACCCGACACAAATTCATCAGTCTCCATCATGTGTTTTCTACACCTTTTTCTTGCTGCAGTCTGTCAGTATTAACCATTTCATTTAGACACCAAAACAGAAAATCTCATTTTGTTATTGTTTAAGGAATGATCCAGAAAGACTTTTGGAGGGGTGGTATGAAGGGCAATTTTAATATTTTTCTAAACTTCATAAACCATTAGAAGGTATAATTTAATCTTTTCAAGGCTCAGTTACATTGAGCAAAGGCATCAGTTATCACTATAACGACTACATAAAAATTACCTGCAGATAGTTCTGTAGAATAGTTTGGGCATCTGAAGATAGAATATCATGAAGAATACTGTAGACCTGTAGAGCAGGATGTAAAGCTGGTGCTGCTGAATGAGATGCTAGACCAAAATGATCGGTTAGACCTGTTGGCGAGTTTTCATCAAGGGATTTGTAATTCTCAAAAACAGTCGCTAGTAGTCTTTCAATTTGTGTTTCACAATCCAAAAGTATACTTCTCTGTGAGAACAAACAAATAATTGTTAGCGACAACAGGAAAATACCAAAGTAACTCAAGGTAAAAATCTGAGCCAACAAATAATACAAACATTGATTATTTATAGAACATTTTCTCAAGTTTTCCATAACTGAATCGATAGAAACAAATGAAAAGAATGAATAATTTTATTGGATGAATGAGAAAGAATAGAAGAGATCTATCTCCTCCAACGGTTTCCCCTTATCAACAAAGGATTTCTCCTATCCACGAACTCTCCAATGTACAGAATGCACCTCCATTTGTTTTTATCAGATATAACTACTTAACTTCTTCAAGTGTTCTCCAACCAGTCCTTATATCCTAACTAATGAATACAAATATTAAGCTTGTGTACTTTAAAATCTAAGCTAATCTCATTGTCTCAACATGTTAAATTAAATAAAAGTGACGCATGAACATCATAAAATTATCTAAACCGAAGTATATGATTTTTGAAGTTACCTCTTGCCTAGTCAGACTTCTCTCACTTCTGGCCTTCATTAGGGGATCAAGCAACTCTTTCACAAGCTCCAGGCAGTCCTTTGTTGGAGTTGCTACATTCATGACCTGTAATAGATATCTACAAAGAGACCACAAGGTAAGTGAAGGTTCAAAATTAAAAAGCAGTTTCATGCAGCTGTGTGAAGAATGTTCATAAAACTTATTATTTTTGCCTTGTTAAGGAACCCAGATGACATTTAACTACCTCAATTTAGCATATGAATCGGAAACTCCATAGTAGTCAGCAAATGCATCCAACAACCATTTCCATGGCCCATTTAGCCGCAAGTTTCGGGAGTGAAAACACTGTGAACGCATCGCACCCTCCAACAATACATCATAAGCTTGAGTTTCCACAACAGGAGCACTCTGCAGAGTATACAAAAACAGGGAAAATGATAAGTCTATGCTCAAACTCAGAATGAAAAGCAAGAAACGATTACATTGGTGGTTATTGGCTGTAACCCAGGTAAAACTAATCATAAGAAAATAAATCTAACAAGTCATCTATCAGATCGAACTGGAATAACTTCATTTTATACCTACATTGATAACCTGATTTTAAGTAGTGGATATGTATCTTCCTCTCCATCAACCACATTTACCCTCAGAAAGAGGGTAAAGAAATCAAAGCCTAGTTCTTAAGGAACAGTTTTTATGATACATTCCATCTTATAATCCTTGATACCATGTAATTTTTTTTGCCTTCGTCCGGTTGTCAACTTGGAAAAATTTATTCGTCAAACCAAGATTTATTGAACTAATGTAAATTTTGAGATAAGTATAACCTTTATATGATTGTTGTCACCACTTGTCATTGTACTTCCAATTGAGAGCTGGATCTTGCCAACACATTCATTATCATCATGATTTATTTCCCACCACCGAATTCTGTCATTCTGCATATTCAATTCAAGATAATTATTACATAAATTTGGATGGTGTAAAGGGAAAGAAGAGGAAGTCTATGAACAAATATGGCAGCGGAGAGCACATACAGGATTATCATTAAGGTATGAAATTGGAATCCTGGCTTCACCATGGACTCCCTTCTTAGAATCTTGGACTTCTACAAGTAAAGCATCCCCTTGGCTCAATGGGAAACTGAAATCACATGCCAGTTATAAGATCTCCAAGATTATTAGCAACATTAAGTACATTTCTACAAGTAAGAAACAACAGAACTTAATGAGTAACATTTGCTTCTCAACTGTTAAGAAGGGTAACATCAGTTCCTCGTGTAACCTTTCTTCGACAATAGTCTAAAGACTCTATAGTCTATATCATGCTAAGGTGTAATTCTTAGATGTTTCTAACAGCAGGTCAGCTAGAAGCAGTTTTACTAGTAAAAGCATATACTGATAGAAGTAGAAGATAAAACTTACAAATCATGATAATCTCCACTTCCAGGGCGAAGAAAAATTGCAGAACATGACTCTGATTCATTTTCTTCTGTTGCACTCTTGAGTTGGATCAAACAATACAGTGGCTCTGCAAGAATGAAACAGATTTCTTTAACTCATTCATATATATGCAATTACAAGATTAACCCTTGTAAAAAAAAATTAAAAGCTCAATTTATCAGCTATGAATGGTAAAGCGAAAAAGAGTTGCAGAAACCTTCCTCAAACATGCACTAACCTTCTTCTGTCACTGAGAACGACGCTGACTTTATAGAATTTATACCACTTTTCACAATGGATGAAACGTGCCTGACGTACTCCATCCCAGCTTGCTTATACATTGATCCTCGGTTTGAAAATGTGCCCTTCAGTTTTCTTCTTTGTATAATACGAAGTTTCTTCACTGCAAGTTTCACATGGTAGCTCAAATTTAGTGATTATAAAGTAATGTGTCCAAACAATATCAAATACAACCATAATTACATTAGTAATTTTTCATAAACATATATGCGCACGTGTTTGCAACTAAAATAAAACAAACATGTGCTAATTTGTACAGAAATACACAAAAATTATAACATTTACAATTTATAAGGTTACCTTCCACTCTTATTTTCCCCACAACCTTCTTCGTCTTGAGAGGCACTGTTTGTTCTGAATTCCTTGTACTTCCTTCAGTTGGCTTTATACCTCGAGGTTGCAACAAGAACTCATGTAACCTATGAAATTAGAGAAATAAGAAAAATGATTGATGACAATAAATGAAGCCAAAGAAGTGTTTTTGCAAAGCCAAATGAAACCTACCCAAAGGCACTTCGAAGAGCCAGACACTCATCCTTTAGAAACTCCGGGGCCTCAGTACAGCCTCTTGCCCATGCTTGCAGGCATAAACGAATGCAGGCGTCATAAGTGATAAGGGTTTGCCAGGCATCTTGACTACTGCAACTGCTGAGATGAAATGCCATAAAAAAAAAGAGAGGATATCAATATGATAATATGAACTAAATATTATAAAAAAGTTACCAAGTGAACTCATATCTCAGACTCATGACACTTGAATTGAAAACCTGCATCATAAGGGTGGCAACTTATTTGTATAATTGTGTTCTATTCGAGTTTTATTTTAAAGTCACATAAATGATTGGTAGTGACATGCTGACAGTGAAAAACTTTTTACACCAAAAGTGCATGAAAATTAAACTATTTATTAGTTGACCTCATACTAAGTTATACGATCAAAATGCATGAAGTTAAAGTAAACAATAATAACAGCTATGTACTAATTGTTATATATAGTAGAAAGTTAAAAAATTTATGCTTGAAGCACCTGTTGTTGAGATATTGTAAGTGTGGAGGAGGAGCCTGCCTTTCCATGCCCTGGGTAGAAGTTGTTTCCTGACTGTAAATTTCAACATCAGAAGGCAACCGATAAGAAAATGAATTCCAAAAAGGAAAGTAACCTATGAAGCACATGCACTTCTTGCATTAGACGTGTCCTGTTGCAGACACGCATTAGTGTCTGACACAACACAGACAGATATGATTACATTGAATTATGTCATTTTCTCAAATTACTATCGGTGTTGATGTGTCACATGTTAGTGTCCGTTTATGTGTCCATGCTTCATAGAAAGTAACACAAAGCAACAAAAAAGGAATATATTATTACACTGCAGAAGTACCTTTCAGCAACAGTATTAGGCTTTTGTTCAATTGAACACTCACTTCTTCCTCCGCCATCATCACAATTCACAGAATCTCTAGATTGCCAAGATCTCCTATCCTGCTGAGTCATTTCATCGACTTCATTCGCCACCGATCCTTCTGAATAATGAACATCACCTTCTCCTCCTTCACCATCAATAAAGATTGGAGGAGCACTTGGAGTAGCCAAATCAACAGAATCATTCAAATTACTCGTATTTTGAAACCGAACCCCTCTTCCAGCAGTACCAATTTCACTTCCACATGGAGTCATTTTCTTCTGAACACATTTGTTAAAACCTAATTCTCCATCTGTAAATCTCCTAGCATTAACACTATTCGGAACTTGAATTATTAAAGTCTCATTTACCAAACCCTTCCTCAAAATTCCACTAGGTTTGAGGGTTTTATATTTTGTTCCATTACCAAATCCAAATAATTGTTCCTCATCGTAACACTGTGCAATTGGAGTATCCAAATTGTCAAGTATTCTTTGATCTTCTTCGTTTTCATCATCGGTTTCAGCAGCAGGACAGGATAATGAATCAACACTCTCATCATCATCATCATCATCATCATCATCACTGACACTATCATTATGATTGAATCCGAATGCGAGGTTAATACGAGGAAGCAAAGAAGAGTTGAATTTCAAAGGAGGTAAAGAAGGAGATTTAGGAGTGAGGTTATTATTGGAAGCGAAAAGTGGTGATCTGGGGAGTGGTGATTTTTTATCAGTTAGAGGAGAGCGTGTGGTGCATTCTTCAACTTGTACTTGTTGTTGTGATACCTGCTGTTTCATTAAAAAAAAATAATATATTAATCAAAAAAGGAAAGTTTGAGTTTATTTGTATAAACTGCCGATAGAATCACAATAGGTGGCTAAACTGTAATTGAGTAATAAAAGTTTAAAAAAAGAAAGAAGAAAGAAGGTTAAGTTAGGTTACCTTGTTGATCCATTGGAGTGCGGTTTCATCTAATCCTTCTGTGAACATTTTTTTGTTAGAGAGGAGAAGAACGATGTTTGAGATTTCTTTGAGTTCGAAGAAGTAGAAGAATCAATGGAAGCTGTGTGTGTGTGTGTGTTAGAGAGAGAGAAAAAGAGACAGGAGCCTAATACAAAGCTGTACTATTACAGAACAGCGATCCCGCTGCCAACGGCTACTTTCTTAACTTTCTTTTTTCTTTCTAGTTAAATTAAATATTCGTTTCTTTCTGAGTTAATTATGATTAAGGTTCTAACATTGGTTCCTAATTAAATTTTATTAAATATTTCATCTCTAACGATTTTTTCTGTTTGTAAGTTTGATCCTTGCCGTCAAACTGTGTTGACTAGGCTAACATAATGTTAACCCAGACATGTCACATGGACATTTCAAGTGACATGGCTGTCATGTGATAAATGACATCATATGTTTTGGTTATGCACTCAGTTTTAGTCCCTACTAAATCTGTTTAATTATGCTTGAACTTTTAAGATTTTGAACAATTTTTTGCACAAGTATTAAGAACATTACCAAAAGTTCTTATGCAAAAAATTATCTCAAAATTTTATTTCTTCGTCCAGATTTTTCTTACTTTTTTTCGAACTTTTGTCTTTTAAAAAAAATCATATTTAATTTATTTCATGTTAAAAAATTCTAAAACGAATCTTTTGTAATGTTCTAAACTTGTATAAAAAAATGATTGAAAAATTTAAGAGTTTTTAGAAGAGCGTCGCTGACGTGAACGAGGTGGTGAAAAATCCAAATTCTCTCCAACTACTTTTTTCACAACTTCATTCACGACGGCGACGCTCTTCTAACCTTCGCTTGAAAATTCGTCTAAGACATCAATTTCAACAACTTAATCATATGTCAACTTCAACACACAAAAACTCAACAATCTTCACCATTGAAAAATCCAGCAACAACCTTTTCGAGAGAGAAGCGGAACCAGTCGATTTTCAATGTTCGGATCGAGAAACAAAGAGTGGGAGCGAAGAAGATTGAAGAGAGCGAAGAAGATTGAAGAGAGCGAAGTAGTAACAAAGAGAAACAATAACACAAATCAGAGTTTTCTTATCCGGGAAATTCAGTGAATGACCGAAAATATTTGTATGGTGAAATATTTTATGAATCTGGAAGAATAAAAAGAAATGAAGGAGAGCGATAGGCTTTGACAAAAATTATGGGAAAATTTGTAACTATCCTTAAACTCTAAAATTTTTCAACGATTTTTTTTATACAAGTTTAGAACATTACAAAAGGTTCGTTTACTAAAATTTAAAATTTTTTAACATGAAATAAATTAAATATGAATTTTTCTAAGAGACAAAAGTTCAAAATAAAAGTAACAAAAATCTGGACGAAGAAATAAAATTTTGAGATAATTTTTTGCATAAGAACTTTTCTTAATGTTCTTAACACTTGTACAAAAAATTGTTCAAAATCTTAAAAGTTTAAGCATAATTAAACAAATTTAGATTTAGTAGGGACTAAACCTAAGTGTATAATTTTTTATATGGACTAAAAACACGTCTATTAAAATTAAGTAAGGACTAAACTTAAAAGGTCCCAATTTTATAGGGATCAAAAACATATGATATCATTTACCACATGGCAGCCATGTCACTTGAAATATCCATGTGACATGTCTGGGTCAACATTCTGTTAGCCTAGTCAGCACAGTTTGACGGCAAAGACCAAACTTACAAACGGAAAAAAACGTTGGGGATAAAATATTTAATAAAATTTAAGTAGAGACCAATATTAGAAGCTTGCTTATTTGTAGGAAGCTTAAACATAATTAACTCTTTCTTTTTTCAAACCTTTATCTAATGCTATCAATATTAGATTAAAAAAACCATAATGTTATTCCCTTTTATATCTTTATTTATTTATGT
This sequence comes from Medicago truncatula, assembly GCF_003473485.1. Lineage (NCBI taxonomy): Eukaryota > Viridiplantae > Streptophyta > Magnoliopsida > Fabales > Fabaceae > Medicago > Medicago truncatula. The sequence goes on from NC_053046.1 coordinate 44,403,850, forward strand.
GTTTTGTATTTTGATATATCACTAAATACAAGACATTATTTGCTAAATAATGGGAACTCAATCAAATTGGTAGTGGTATCAAATTAAAATTTATGATTAAATCTGTTTTTGGTCCCAATAAATATACCAATTTTTTGTTTTAATGCTTATAAAATTTTCAATCACTATTTTTGCTCCCTATTTTTAAGTTAATTTTTGTATATTTTTTTAATGAAATTATGCATAAATATGTAAAATATTGTAAAAGAATTTCTCAAAAAAAATTATAATTTTTTAACAAAGCACAAATTAAATATGAATTTTTAACCTTCAAAAATATAAAAATTCTAATTTTTTTTTTGGTAGAGATTCTTATAATATTATGAATTTTTCTGCAAAATTTTATTCAAAAATTTAAATTTTACTTATGAGTTTACTTTAAAGGAGGGACCAAAAGTGAAGATGAAAAAATTTCAAGGGACTAAAACTTGAAGAAATTTTTAAGAGGTACTAAAACAAAAAGTTGACATATTTATAGGGACCAAAAACATATTTAACCCTAAAATTTATTAATAATTGATATTATTTTTTTTCAAATTTTATAAAAAATGAATAAATGTAGTCTTGTAATTTATTTGATTTTTAAAGATAGTGGCACATTCTCCCTCAATAAAAAAAAAAAAAAAAGATAGTGGCATATTCATCTTCAACGTGATTTTTTATATTTCAATTTTATAAAAAAATTGAAATAAATTTTCAATTTGTATAAAAATCAAAATGATGAGTAATTTATTAATAATGAACAATTTATATTATTTTCTTAAATTTTAAAATAATCATTTAAAAATCAAAAAAATGGTTTCTCAAAAATGTCTTGTATATCTGGATAAAGAATTTGATGTAGCGTTTGCGGTTAAAATGAGGTTGGTTTATATGTGACCAATGTGTATGTAAATATGTTTCTGTTAAATGAATTTTTGTTAATTTGATATATATGTGAGGATACATTTGTTTATTAAAAAAAAATGGTGATTGGTTATCTCTTACTTTCTATATAATGAAATATAAGCAAAACAAGTAGTTCTTTTGAATAAGCAAAATAAGTAGTTGAAAAGTTGATGCATGTGGAGTGTGGACTAAATTTTTAGTTTTATACATTGATCTTTAACCTATCATTTTTTTTTTTTACTTTCGTATCGGTTTCTGACCCACAAATGGTGAACGACTAATCCAACTCATGTGCAGAGGCATGCGTATTGGCCAAACGTTGTTCCCTCCGAGAATTGAACCCATATATATAAATTAAGGGATGAGTTGTTGAGGAAAAAATGTTACTCAATGCAACAAGGAGGTTTCCCAGTTTATAATTTGTCAACGTGATGAAACCGTGCTATACTCACTACTCACCGACCAAACAAGACCACCACTTACCCTTCACTTATTAGTCGTACCATACAAACGTTACAAAATGTATCAAAACAAATATAAGGACAAACTCTACAAACATGGCAACCATTAATCCACAAAGTGACACACAAAATGTTAGCTCAAACTTGATTATTGATTCAGATCTTTTGATTTGAACTGGGGTTGAGCTGCTAAGTCACTCAAAGGTAGCCATTTTGATGAAGGAAACAAGAAGTAAGTGATTGATATAATGTAATTTTTATGGATTTGAATCCTTTCATACTCTACATTTCATCAATAAAAAAATACGAATAAATTTTAATAGTAAAATCATCAACATAACTACCATAATCAAATCTTTGATTATTAATAGACATTTTAAAGTATCTCCACGACTTATATTATTTAGATATGATGCGACAAATCTTCAAGTCAGCAGGGATATGTACATTTAATTATTTATTTTTAATAGGTTAAACTTAAACTACCACTCATTTGAGTGACTTCAAAATTGAATTAAATTTTTGAAGGAGGATTTGGTGGATATGAATCTATGTTATTTAGAGAGATTAATCTACCTTTACATGTGGAACCTTGGTTTATTTATCGAAAAAACGGGGCTTGGTTTTGGCTTAGATTGCTACTATCTTGATATCGACCTTGAATTAGATGCACTCAACATTGCTTTTTTGAAGTTACTTACATACACAAATGTATTTTTTGTTGGATATATAAATCCGGGCAAAACAATTTTTTGTTGCCGACTAAATAAGCACATTTAGTACGGAAAGCAACGCGCTATATAACTCAATTGTAGTGTTAAATGAGCAAGGACTACTGCAATGCCACTTGAATGCAGTAAAATACAACGGTTTACAATAAATATTATGACGTAACTTGATCTATTTAATTGATCATATTTAATGGGTTAATATTTGTTGTTGTTGAATAAGCAAATTTAGTTGAGTGTTTTTTAAGACACACAAGGGAGAAAGAAGCTCCACATATTAGCATACATGAAGGACAATTTTGCAGCTCACTTCCTAGCCAAAAAAAGCTACAGTTTGTGCTGGATTATCATCCTCTTAGCCTTGATCGTTCTATTGCTTTGAACCTTCCTTGATGCTTTCTTCCTTGAATTGTTATTCGGTCAAAATGAAGAAAAAAAAGGAGGTTGTCATTGCCACCTACTTCCAACAACCCCTTTGAGAATGATTTCAAAATGAGGAGTGTTATTTGAACAACCATTTGGTTGACAACTTTTAAAACAACTATAATTTATAAAGAAAAAATAGGTATTTGCACGAAAACCAAAACAATAAAGAGATAAAGTAAAAAGTAATGTGAGTATGAGTGAGAAAATTGTCACAAAAGTTGTTGCAAAATAGATGTTCAAATATCATTTCTCTTTCAAAATTGCACTAAAATAGAATAAAATAATTAAGGTGATTAGTTGTTTAGGAAAAACTATCACTCAGTGCAAGTACAAGGAGGTTTCCTAGTTTATAACTAGTCAACATGATGACAAAAATAAGTCCTTAACCCACAGACTGTAGCCACTCTGATCTTATATATAAATAATTAAATAATCGATGTATGTAATCTATATTATAAATATATTATCTGATTTACATTAATCTTTTTTATACACAGTGGCAAGCCCTTCAAGAACTCGGATGACCCACGACCCACCCAAAAAAAATAATTAAATTACCTCTTATCCATTTAGTCACTCAAAATGCATAATTATTTTAAATTTTTAAGGTATGTAGTTTACCATTTTGGATAGTCAATTTTGTGCTTAATGCATAGATAAATACAACTTTTTGATGGTGAATTTTATGCTTAATAGCCCACTTAATTTTTTCCCCCTACCCCGGCACTAACCATTATGAGACCAAAAGGAGTAGTACTATGTAGGTGCAATCGTGCTCCTGCTCATTGCAAGGAGGTTTCCTAATTTATAATTGGTCAATGTAAAGTAAAGTCCATGGGCCAAAAATTGTACTTGTAGTTGTACTCTGCACGTGAAATTATGCTCCTACTCACCAACCAAACAAAACAACCACTTCCCTCTACTTAAACCTTAAAAGCCTTCTGTTCCTCGTATACAAAGTACAAACTCTCCAAACATGGCAACCATTAATCCACAAAATGTTAGCTCAAACTTGATCATTGACTCAGACCCTTTGAACTGGAATTCAGCTGCTAATTCACTCAAGGGTAGCCACCTTGATGAAGTAAAACGTATGTTAGCAGAGTACAAGAAGCCAGTCATATGTCTTGGTGGGGTGGGGACACTAACTATATCTCAGGTGGCTGCTGTTTCTAACAGTAGCTCACATGTTAAGGTTGAACTCTCAGAGTCTGCAAGGGCCGGTGTTGAAGCTAGCTGCGACTGGATCTCCGAAAACATTGTCAAAGGTACTCCAATTTATGGTGTTACCACTGGCTTTGGTGCTGCCTCACATAGAAGAACTGAACAAGGCTTTGCTCTTCAGAAAGAGATGGTTAGGTGAGGTTCAACTCTGAATAATATTTAGCCAGTATAGGCCATTTTTATATATACAACTTAATTGAGCACTTATGGCATAAGCGCATATAAGCTATTTCTATAACAAAAGATAAATAAAGTTAAATTGCTTTTATATAAGTTAATTTCATAAGCTATCCTAAATAGTGTATGGAAATAAGATGAAAATAGCTTCTAGATATGTCATAATTTATCTCAAACAGCCTCATAAGTACTTATGTTTGTAAATGAATACAAACACGTCTATCCAAACAGGCCCATAATGCTTTGACATTAGTTTTTCGCTCATGTAAATTTCTCAAGTAGTTCTTTACTAACCTTTATGGCTATTCATAGAGAAATTAAATTATGAAAGTTTATGATAAAAAATGAGATATACAGGGTAATTACTTGCACAAAAAGTTACTATTTATGAACAAATATTATAACTGTTTTTGCAAAAAATTATGTAAAGTGGTTCATTGTTATGCAGTTGAAGCTTTTATTGTTGTGCAACTTAAAATTCATAATACTAATAACTATTCTTTTGGTTAAATTACTTTTTCCTGCATAAGGTTTCTAAACTGCGCAATATTTGGGCGTGAAAGTGAGTTGTCTCATACACTGCCTTCGTCGGCAACAAGAGCAGCTATGCTTGTGAGGGTTAATACCCTTCTACAAGGCTATTCAGGCATTAGATTTGAAATCTTAGAAGCTATCACCAAGCTCCTCAACCATAATGTCACACCAATCTTGCCATTGCGCGGCACAGTTACCGCTTCCGGTGATCTAATTCCTCTGTCCTACATCGCTGCATTGCTAACCGGTAGGCGAAATTCCAGAGCTGTTGGACCCTCGAAAGAGTCCCTTAATGCCAAGGAAGCTTTCCATTTAGCAGGTCTGAGTTCTGGGTTCTTCGAGTTGAAGCCGAAGGAAGGTCTTGCTCTTGTAAACGGTACAGCTGTTGGATCTGGTGTGGCTTCTATGGTACTTTTTGAGGCAAACATATTAGCTTTGTTTTCAGTAGTTCTATCAGCAGTTTTCACTGAAGTCATGCAAGGAAAGCCGGAATTTACACATCATCTTATACACAAGCTGAAGTTCCATCCAGGTCAAATCGAGGCAGCTGCTATTATGGAACACATTTTAGATGGAAGCTCATATATCAAAAACGCGAAACAGCAGCAGCCAGATCCATTGCAGAAGCCTAGAAAAGATCGTTATGCTCTTGTAACTTCTCCTCAGTGGCTCGGTCCACAGATTGAAGTTATCCGGTTTTCGACCAAATCGATTGAAAGGGAGATAAATTCAGTGAACGACAATCCTCTGATTGATGTGGCAACGGATAAGGCTCTAAATGGTGGTAATTTCCAAGGCACCCCAATTGGAGTTTCAATGGATAATGTACGTTTAGCTGTTACTTCAATTGGAAAACTCGTCTTTGCGCAATTTACTGAGTTAGTCAATGACTTGTATAACAATGGGCTGCCGTCAAATCTTTCTGCTGGTAGAAACCCAAGTCTGGATTATGGTTTTAAGGCCTCTGAAGTTGCCATGGCTGCTTATTGTTCTGAACTTCAATATTTAGCAAATCCTGTGACAAGTCATGTGCAAAGTGCTGAGCAGCACAACCAAGATGTGAACTCTTTGGGGTTGATTTCTGCTATGAAAACAGTGGAAGCCATTGAGATATTGAAGCTCATGTCTTCCACATATTTGGTTGCACTCTGCCAAGCTATTGACTTGAGGCATTTGGAGGAAATTTTCAAGAACTCTGTCAAGAAAACTGTAAGCAGAGTTTTTAAGAAGACATTAATCATAGATGACAGAGAAGAAATCGATCCATTTAGACATTGTGAGGAAAATTTGCTCAAAGTGGTTGATAGAGAATATGTATTCTCCTACATAGATGATCCCTTTAATGTTACGTACCCGTTGATGCCAAAACTAAAGCAAGTACTTTATGAGCATGCGCACATCAGTGCCATAAATAATAAGGATGCGAAATCTTCAACATTTGAGAAAATTGGAGCTTTTGAGGATGAATTGAAGTCTCTTTTGCCAAAGGAAGTTGAAAGTGCAAGGGTTGCATTTGAGAAGGGAAATTCTGAAATTCCAAACAGAATTAAGGAATGTAGGTCATACCCACTATACAAGTTTGTGAGGGAAGAACTAAAGATAGGGTTGCTGACAGGAGAAAAGGATGTCACACCAGATGAGGAATTTGAAAAAGTATTTACAGCAATGTGTCAAGCAAAGATTGTTGATCCAATTCTGGAATGCCTTGGTGATTGGAAAGGAGTTCCCATCCCAATATGATCTGCAAATGTTTAACCATAATCAGCAGGCATATGTTTTTTCTTGTGTTACCCATGTTTGGCTTCTATATGAATAACTTGTTGAGAGAAACTTGTGTATATTTCTCTTGATGTAATAATAGTCACAAATTTTACACAATTATTTGCTATTAGATAAATATAATCATGTGTGGAAAAGATGGCTTTCCTTCGGTAATGATATTATTAATGACGTATTTAAGTCCTCACACGATTCTTCTTATCTTACCAATATGAATGATAAAAATTAAAGCCTCACAAACAATATTAAGAATTGTCATTTTTTAAGTATTATCCATTGAACTCGTTTTCTGATCTTATAACATGAGAATGAACATGACAAGATCTATTTCTGTCCAATTCCAATTTGTTTGAGTGAATTTTGAAAAAAAATATTATTCGACATGTTACCGAGCCAAAAATAAGAATTAAGGTAACAAAATACAGATAACTAAAAAGTCGGTCTCTCCATCCTTGAAGAGGAACAAAATTAAACAGACAGAAGAACATAAATCCTGAAGAAATATAGAAGAAACATCGTAATTTGGTTATCAGAATTTAATTCAATAAGGGATGAAACAGTCTGAGCAATTACAACTTCCTCAAGTAACTTCACTAAACTAAAGCACATGAAACAGAATGGTATAAAAATGCTAGTTAAAGCGAACTAAAGCACATGAAACAAAATGGTATAAAAACGATAGTTAAAGCGGAACAAAGTGCAGATTACATTGCAATATAAAATCATATAACTATTTAACACAATAGGAGCATCTGTTTTCCATACTCAACATGCCACAAAGCAATCGAGTTACAAAAAGAATCAAGCAGAAGTTATAACAATTGAGCAAAATTCTCCTTCCAGTATGCCTTTTGTTTAGTTGATGAGAGATAGCAAAAAGATCAACCTTAATCTATCTTTACTGATGAGAACAAATAATGCACAAAGTAGAACGAGACAAGGAAACCAATGGTTCCAGTTGAAAGCATGATTGCAATTGCCATGAGCAGCGAATAGCCGATATAAAGTATAGCAGAGACAGGTCCACTCAAACTCTGCAAGTCAAAAACCAAGTAGTTAATGGAGTACAAAAAGACATAAAGAGCAACAGAGCCTGATGCATAGAATGCCTTCCACCACCACCGCCAATCTTCGACACAGAGATGCATATATGTGAGGACCACCGACACTTCAGCACAGACAATAGTCAACAGTAAAAGAACAACCAGCAGAAAACCAAAAACATAATAGAACCTCCCAAGCCAGATACTAGAAAGGATAAAGAAAAGCTCGATAAAAAGGGTTCCAAATGGAAGAGTTCCGGCACCAAGAACAAGAAGCCATGATGGATATTTGCGTGCAGGAATTTCTCTTGGAATCTGGTTAGTTCGCACAGGAAATTCAATTTGCTCAGCTTTTGTCCCCAAAAATCCTCCAATGAGAGTGAGTGGCACTGAAATGCAGAACCAGAGGAAAAACAATTTGAAATACAAGGAAATGGGAAGTGCACCCGTACTGTTGCTGCCCCAAAGAACAAAATTCAGTGCTGTTAGAATCGTAAAAGCAATTCCAGGGAAAAAGCAAGCAGCAAACCAGGAAATCGATCTCCACCCTTCTGAAGTTCCCTTAATTGTCCTCCAGAGACGTACACTTACATATCCGGAAGCAATCCCCAGGAAAAGATACAAAATTATCATACCTGTTAACAGCATTCCTCGGGATGCTGGTGACATGAAACCCAAGGCTGCGAACACAATTGTAACACCAGCCATGCCAAGAATCTGAACCCCGTCTCCAACCATCACACAAAGGAGTTTTGAGCAACCTGGTTCCCTAAATACATCACCCACAACAAGCTTCCATCCAGAAAGCTCCTCATTCATCTGAGCTTGTGTCTCTTTGTCCAATTCCTCATACCTTGCCAAGTCCCTTCTCACTGTTCTTAAGAAAATGACAAAAACAATACCAGCTAGAAAAAAGATCACCATCAGTGAATTTAGAATCGAGAACCAATGCACCCGGGAACCCTCCATCTTCAAATAAGCATCCCAACGAGACGGCCATCTTATATCACTTTTCACAAATTCAACTTCATATGTAAATGATATCCTCTCTTGCTCTCTTATTGGTTGATACTTATCCAACTCATTGGGACAGTTTATTGAAGAAATATTATCATACATATGTAACTTCGTCATAACTTCGGGATCCCGTTTAACACTACAAGGAACAACATGAAACCCAACAATTTCAAATCCAGATTCCTTCTTCTTATCAGTTTCAGCAATAACACCCATACCCTCTTCCCCAGTACCAATAATCTCAACATCATTTCCTTCATACTCATGAACCAAAACCGTAAACTTAAGATGATTAATAACATAATCCGCACTCCCATCAGTTGGCGTATACCCAATAGGAAACCCCGTCCACTGAATCTTAACCCCATTTTGATTCGCAAACCTCATAACCGGCAAATTATCAAGAATCATATTCACCTGATACAAATCGCGGGTTCTCTGTTTAAACAGCTTAACCTCATGCTCATTCAACGGGGCCGTAGTACATAAATAACTCGACTGATTAACATTCATTTTAAATAGATACGGCGAGTTATCAATCTGATCACCCATAAGAAGCTCACCAAGATTCTCGGCACTTTTCTTAATGCCGCCGAGAGGCTGACAATAAGGAAGACTATAGTAACCAAAGGGTAATTCAGTTTCAATAGAAGTCAATGAATTAACTTTGGCATATATTGGATCTCCATTTGCATACGTATGCATGTAACTTCCAGGAAGATAAAAACCATTGCTTTTGCTAATTTGAACAAACCCAATAACCAAAAAACAAATCCAATAGATCAAAGATTTTCTCATTCTCATTGTTGCTAATTCCATTTGCATTTGATTAATTAACACTAATGATGCATTCAACGCCAAATCTACAATAAAACAATATATATTTGTTTTAGCATGAGATTTAAAACTATATAATATGAAAATTAACAAATCAGATCATAAAAATTAAGAACTGAATCAGATCATAATAGAAAACAATTACATGAAAATGATAATAACGAAAGAAAGAAGAAGAAATTGCAGAGAGTGAGATCTAACCATTGATTTTTGGAGAAAGAGATCTGAATTGTGAATTCAACGTAGAAATGAATATGATTGGGAATCGGAATTGCGATTTTTAAGGAAAAATAGAAAGATGATGAATTGAAGAAAGAAAAAAAACGAGAATGTGGGTCAATGTAAGGACTAACTAACTAGAAAATGTGTGGGCCCATTAGTACAAAAATGGGCCTCAATGACTATGTTTTCCTGGCCCACCAAATTTCCCGTTTTGTCCCTCCTATTATCGTTCAAGAGATACGTATCAAAGTGATTTGAGAGTTATCTTTTGTTCGCTATGTTTCTGGAGTTATCTCTCTCGAAGAAACATTTTATACGCTAGACTAGAATAGTTGAATTTGATTTCGTTTCTACTTTTACACTCAACCTCATTCCTTTCTAATAATTGCGATTTTAGGGTGATTTTGGGTTATTCAACACTCTTCCACCAAATAGATTCAATCTTCACTCTTTTAAGATCAAATGGAAGATAAAGCCTAAAACTTTCCCTTTATACTATGTTTGTCCTTTTTTCCTGATGTAATATTACCTTCATGAGCAAGGACAGACCCACGTGCAGGGTCTTGTGGGTCTGCCCATGCACTTTTTAATAATCAGATAGTTGTATGGTCAATAACTTTGATAAGACAATAATGGCTCACATTCTTTCAAAAAAAATAAAATAATGGCTCACACAAAGTTATAAACTAAATAAACCAATTAATAAGACAACTTTTTACCAAATCTCCAAATTGAAACAAACATGAGAATAACTCTAATTTTATACTCTGAGAGCGAGAAGAAGCATAAAAAAATAATTCAACGATTTCAAAAATATGAGAAATTGTAGAGAAAAATTATGATGTACTTCCTCAAGTCACATTTACAAATAAAAAATAACTTTTTAGATTCATTAAATAATCAATGTATCGGGTCTGTAAATGTGACCACATACATTAATTTTTCAATAAACCTAAAAAGTTATTTTTTGCTTATAAATGTGATCGGTTGAAGTATATGTAAGTCTTAGGTTTGTTTCTTTCTGACGAAGTATTGAATTAGTGCCCCTTTTTTGTACTTGTTTTTTTATTGAATATATTTTGGAATAGATAGTTCCTTGCTACCTCTCGATTGACCTACACTATTAAAAATTCCTAGGTCCGTCCCTGTACATGAGATAACTCCCAAACCATAGTATATATGTCCTGATACGTACCGAACCCTTTTGTCTTTGGACTACAATGATTTTTAAGATATTTTTTTGCAATTGATTAGTTTTTTAATGAATTATATTTTATTATGTTTTGTGATATCTATACTATATATCTATATTATATATAAAGAAAGTAGATTGTTTTAGACAAGTTAGGATTCTCTCTATTTAAACTCTGCTCCATTTATTTCATTCAGAGAGATAAAGACACATAAAATTTTGAAAATAATTAATGATGGTGGGATCCATTTAATGATAAGACCCACCATCTATTTTTTGTGTCTATCTCTTTCATAATGACAATCTCCATTTATTTTTATAAATGGAGAGTATCTCAACTCGTGTTAGACTGATTTTTTCTTTTCCCAATTATAACCTTACGTAAATTTGATGATAGAAATGTTATTTTGTTGGTGTTATTCAAAAAGATAAGGATTTATATTTTTTTTTTAAAGATGTGATATTTATTATATTGTTGGTATCATTCAAAAAGATAAGTATAGTTTGTTATAACATTAAAATGTAAAATATATATTATTTATACATAAAGTTTTAATCAAATCAAATTAATTTTAATCAAAGTTTCATAAAAACTATTGTTTGTAATTTATGCACATTAGTGCATTAAGAATGGCGTACATACGGGTATAGAGTGCCTGTCTAAACGCTAGTATACATATAGGGTGTATGGCCACATGTGCACTCATTGACGAGATAATACAAAATTTGATAGAAAGGACGAGTTTGACTATCTGAGATAAGCATAAAGGGATCGAAAATAACGTTTTGGGAGTTATGGAACCAAAATGAAAAGAAGACATTAGTTAGGGGATTAAATGATCAATTAAGCCAAAGAATTCTTTTCTAACTCCATGAATTGCTTTTAGAATAATATTATTTGTTTCAATCTATTTTATGGAACATGATTTTTCAAAATTAAAATCAATAAAATCTTTTCAGAGAAGACTAAGTATAAAGTGGCTTTGGGGGGTCAAAATTACCAAATATCCAATACATAGGGGGCTGTTTTGTATTTTAATTAGTTAGGGGGCCAAAACCGTAATTTTTGGAAAGATAGGGGGCCAAAAGTACAATTAAGTCTTTTTTATATTAACCGATATCTTTTTTTTTTTTTTTATCAAAAAACAAAAAAGAAAGTCAATAACTTTTTTCGTTAAATTTTTTTATCTTTACTTTATTTATTTCTTAAAACATTTGTTATATGGTTTTTTTGACAGGACTCGGTTATAGTTGCAGGCAAGATATCAATTAATTATTTACATAAAATAGAAATTGTTGTTCTAAGTTCTAATTTTATTTAGGGAAAAAATATATAGCGAAAGTTTTTTTTTTCCCGAAATCATCCTAACACATGTGGATAGTTTTCATTGCATCATTGATAGCTGTTCTCCATGTTTTCAGCCCCATCATCCATGTATTCAGCTAAAAACTGAATTTTAATTGGCCAATTTTTTTTTTCCTGATAATTTCGTGAAGAAAGTGTTGCTGCATATAGCATAACTCTTTTATTTATATACAACAGCAGTACAATTTATCGCGATAAAAACATCATGAATTTTCCGTCGCTATCATTTTAAGATACATATATGATAATGATAAAGAAAGATGAGCAATGCTATGCAGTACGGGATCTCTCTGTTCACGGGATTTTACGAAAAAGAAAAAACATTTATCATTCAAGGGTAAAGTGGTCATAAAAAATGGGTTAAATAACAAATCAACAACAAGTGCATTCTTTGTTTTTCGTTTAAATGGTTCCGTACTATTAAGCAATGGTATAAAGATAAATAACTTTGCTGATTATTTATTATATATATCATGCACTAGTAGGAATTAATCCGGGTGTAATTAAAATACAATAAATAGTTCATTAATTATCATTAAGGAAAAGGAATAAGCTAGATTTTCAATTTGATTTCATCAAACAATCTACAAACATACATAAAATCAAACCTTAATTAACAAGAACAAAATATAATAAATGTCATCAAACAAACAGTCTAATCCTCCTTGCTCTCTTTAGTTTGTGGAGGAATGGGTCTTTCTAGGAAACGGTTGACCAAGAGACTAACAAAGAACATAATGTGTAAAAGAAGCTTCAATTTCTCCAATCTCTGTGCAAGACAGCAATCGATAGGGTAATACATGTTGTAAAAATCCTTTACCAAGAATAAAAACGACATGAGAACAAAAAAAATGCTCATGTGCATGCTCCAATCGGCCCATCTGGTCCTAGCCATTGAACCTAAAATGACAGACATTGTAGTAAAATTAGATATGATATTTACACTCAACAACAAGGACCAAATAAAAACAAAGTTAAAGCGATATCAAACCATTCTGGTGTGATGGTGGACGAACAATCATCGTTAATTTCCTGATGCCACAAAATCTGTCAGTAATGGATATTAATCCCTCAGTAATACTGGCGGAATAATCTGCCAGTAAGTACTGGTGGAAAAATCTGCCAATAACGTAGTATAGGAAATGTAACTAAATAATACTGGCCGTTTTATTCCGCCAGTAATTTTGCTTCCAATTATCGAAAGGGGTTTCTTTTTATTTGGCACACAATGATTTGGGTGTTTTGGAATGTGAGAAATGATAGGATTTTCAACTGTAGAATTGTGACCATCAATGAAATTTTTGGGGATATCAAGGTTATGTCATGGAAGTAGAGTTTGTGTAGATTGAAATGGTCACCTTGTCTCTTTTATGAGTGATGTTGGGATCCCGGCGATTGTAATAGCTTGTTTTTTTTTGGCTATGGGGAGGGGGCAGCTGGATAATTTCTGTACAGGCTGTTTTTGTTTCGGCTAGTTCTTGCAGTCATGATTTCATGTTGTTCTCCGCTGTTCTTTTCAGATAATATTGACTATATTAATCAATTTCAAAGCAAAACATTATTACTAGAGACGAGATATAAGAAAGAGTTGTATAACAGGATAAAGAGCGAGAAAAAAAAAAGAGCACAGTAAGAGAGAAAAAATCTGCACTAGCATGGAACAATTCCAAAGGCCATGAAAATCCAAACATACATACCTTGAACAAGCCTAATACCTCAAAACAATGCAGCAACCAATCAACACACAATTGATTTTCTGTAACAATTTATTTATTCAGATGCTAATGTAAGGAAGATGAGTTACGACATGAGTTAAATAAATATAAGAATGAATATGCAGCTTTTAATTAAGAGAAAAGGTAAAGGATTTGGGAGAATGGAGGAGAATAAAGTGCGGCAACAACAATGCTATATGCGTCCTATTTTAATGGAAATGGAAATCAACTTGTTGACCAGTTAATAAGAACCATTCGTTGGACGTTCCATAAAGGACCTTGATTCTCTGCTATCAATTAAATCCAGCAGTCAAATATATAGCTTTAACTGTATTTATCGTTGCCAAAGTGCGGAAAAACGAAGCGAGGAGTAACGGATAGCACTTAGGTGATATTGACCAATCAGAATGTCATAATGCCCGTGAAAGAAAGAGAAACTCAGACATTGTGATATTGATGTTACCCAACTCTATGTTACCCAAGTGCTACCCGAGGTGTAACATCTAATTTTCATGACCAAATATATTTTGTATTAATTATTGTTATTATCATTATTATTATTTTAGTTATTAATATTGTTTTTTTTAGTTTTCTTTTATAGAATTTTATTATTATTCTTTTTTATTAAAGTTGTTACTACCTATTATTATGGTTTATAGTATGATTATTTTTGTTTGACAAAGTCATATACGTTTTAATTATTATGAGTTTGTGTTGGGAGATTATTTTGCCAAATAGAATATTAACATAAACCAAATTCAACTTCCAATTACCTTTACCTCAAAAAAATGGTAGCAGATGACCTAATGCTTAGTTTTATTTATTTATTTATTTCGATAGCATTGACAAATGTTGAGTTGCATACTCACAAATATGATTCATTTATCAATCAAACTATACACTAAATATTTGTCAAGAATTGATTTTAATTTTTTCACTATATTGAAAAGTTGATTAAATTGCAACATAATTTAGGTTGTTGCAATTTTGAACACAAAAGATTAAAGATGCAAGTGTAACCTGCAACAAAGAAGTTAACACACAGATACCGAATATTTCTAGTTCTTGTACATGTCATTTCTAGTAAAAGTGTTTCGTATCTAAATCAAATTATGAAAGCACTAAATTAAAGGTAAGGATTTTATCATTTATTGTTTCCACTTACAGGCAGGATTGACTAGCTAGAACAAATGGTATAATTAATAAATCTTTCAATTTCAAGAATATTCCTTTGGTTTTGACCAAAAATATAACAACTCTCAAATTACCTCTTTTGATGGAGAAGAAGCTACCCCGCTTATTCAAAACAAAGACCGAACATGGCACTCATAGTTTTCTTAAGAACAGTGTTTTATGAGAGAATAACAGCTCTGCGCAAAACAGAGGAAAAGAAAGGCTAACAGCACCAAAAGAAAACCCTATACAACAGAAAACAGCAAAACACCAATAATGACAGCAACACACATACTGCCACCACCACCACCAAATGCCGCAACTGTAAACCAACCACTCAAGCTCCAAGCCAAAAGCACGGGATTCCAATTCCATTCGTAAAATAGACACGTCGCTATTTTAAGCCTACTCAAGCTCCAATGCCACAAAATCACCTTGACTTGCTCCACCATTTCATCAACTCCACACACCTTCTCATTAAATATGCGATCAATTCTCATCTTCTAAACCACCCACACGACGGCGTGCCAAATTAACCAAGCCCCTCGTCTAAGCTTTTTAGACCGCACCTCACTCATCCAACAAGTAGCATGAATAAACAAATTGGGATGTGTGATAAAACTAAAATTCAGCCACCTCATCACCTCCGTCCACACCTTCGAAATCACTCGACAATGAAGAAAAAGATGATTGGCCGTTTCATGTTCACCGTCGCCAAACACACCTTTTTAACTATGTATATTAATACCAAATATTTCTAAAACTGAGCAATCATTGTGTTAATTAGAATTATAGTTATATTAATCATAGATTTTTTTTTTTGAGGGAATCATAGATTATTTATAAAGTAAAATATTCTAAACAAATTATAATCAAACCTTGAAAAGGGTAAAAGATTAGTTATGTAAAACAAAGGGGATCTTGTCTTATGATGATCATTGCTTACATCATTAGAGAAACAAAGAACAATCACATCAAAGCAAACCTTAACAAAATATTCATTTTTTATTGGTGAATGTCAAACAATAAGTCTAAACCCCTTTGTCCTTAATAATAATTTTAAAAGGAACAGGTTGTTCGAGACGTTCTTCTTCGCGTTGTTCGCGACGATGGTCAATGGAGAGACAAACAAACGACATAATGGAGAAAAAACAACTGATCCACTCAAATTTCCTTCTATCTTCATGAGAGACACCAAAGTACATTGGAACATAAGTAAAAGCCAACTTGACAAAGAAAAGGAAAATGCTTAACTTATACATTCGACTCATGACCATTGATAGATAGTCACAACCTGAAATCAAAGAAAGTAGTAAAATTATAGCGAAATACATGAACCAAAAAAACACAAAATGCAGATTTAATTCAAGGGAGAAATAAACATGTTTCTAATATGTTGTTAATGGGATGTTATACATGAAAAAAATAAGCTTATTAGAAGTTTAATTATACTAAATGGGCTACCATTTAAAAAAGTAAAAATATTGAAAAAATTATACTCTCCTCCGTTATAAAATTAATTAAAAGTATGAATTGCACTTTAATCTATCTATTTTAATATAACAATTGACTTTAAGTCGTCAATTTAAGTAAAAAATGGATTAGTACACAATTGTCTTGTAGATATATCTATTCATATTATAATAAAAGAAAAGGTGGACAAGTGTCCGTCTTCATGCTTGTAAAGAAAATAAATATTGTATCCCTATGAGCTTAGCTCATTTGGTAAGGGATAATGCACAATATGTGCAGGGGCCGGGGTTCGAACCCCGGACACCCCACTTATTCATCTTTAAGGTGAATTTCTCTAGCCACTAAGGCTGCTTGACAAAAAATAATAATAATAATATTGTTAATTTTTTTATTTTGAATAATAATCAATATATTAATAGATGTATCAAAACATTAAACTACAACAATAATTCAAAATCATGAATAACAAAAGCAAACCGCTGCTTCCTTCAAAAGAAAAAACAAACTGCTATTAAAATTTATATCGATAAGAGAATACTACGGTAGTGTGATAACAGAATAAGAAAGCAAAATGCTGAAATTTACATGTAACAAGCAAGAAATGTAAGAAACCAATGAAAGAATGGATAAAGAGGGGAAACAAGATGCATTATTCATAGCATCACGATCCCATGATCACCCCGATTATTATTATTTATTTATTTTACTCTTATTTTTTTATTTTTTTCAAAACTAATTCGAAATAAGAAGCAGTTGAGCATAACCATTTCCTTCAATCACACTCTCCGGGCTGCAGAGGATTTGATTCTTGCTAAGCTATGGCGAAAAAGAAAGTTACATCAAAAAAGATGGTGACAACAACAAGAAAGCCTATGAGAGAATGGTATGGATACCAACACTCAGTGGCGGAGCCAGAAATTTTATAGAGCCTGGGCAAAAAACTAATCGCAAAATGTTACTCCTTTCCTGCGAATAATTTCATATTTCTTGCAGATAATTTCACATTTCCTGCGGAATCTGCAGGAAATCCTAGGCAAAATCTGCAGGAAATGTGTTTCCTGCGGAATTTACATAAACATCCGCAGGTAAATCCGTAGGAAAAGCTAAAAGTTCTAGTAATGGCTGGGCTTGCTACAAAGAAAATTGGAGTTGAGCCTTGGCTAGTGCCCAGGCTAGCTGGGGGTGGCTCCGCCCCTGCCAACACTGAATTTTTTTTATCTCTTTCAACTGCGGTTACGAGAGAAATTCAAGTTTAGGTGGTGGAGTATATAGCATGTGTTGCCGGCGTGCGTTGTTACATGATTCAGCAAACAAACAACATAAAAGAGATTAAATAACAAACTACATAAAAGAGATTAAATAACAAATACAAAAATAAAAATAGATTAAATAAGAAATACAAAATATAGCAAGAGAAAAAATTATATACAAGAAAGTCCAAAAACAAACGTACCTTGAACAATCCTATAACCACAAACCAATACACAAGCTTTTAAGCTTTGTTTGGATGCACAAAGAAAATGAAAGGAAAGAATGAGATGGGAAAGATTTGTCTAGGAAAAGAAGAAGAGTAGAAAGTAAGAGGATTGTTTTAGTTGTTTGGTATAAGAGAAAGTGGAATAGAAAGTTGAAGGAAACAAAGACCTAAATTTAGTAATTGACATATAAATAAAAATTAGCGGTGAATTATTTTAAAGAAGAAGTTAGAGGTGAAATGAAAAAATAAATAAAAAAAAGACAACAATTGAATAGTTAAATGAATAAAGAATAAATAATGAAAGTTGGGGCATATTGATAATTTTAAACAAAACACTTTTATTCTTAAAACTTTCCGTCCATGTGTGGATGGAAAGGTTTCTGATGTAGGCCCCACATAAATCCTTTCTTTCCTTCACTATTTTAGAGAGTTCCAAACCATAGAAAGTCTTTCTTTCCATCACCTGTCTTTCCTCATCACTTTCTTTCCTTTGAAACAAACATACCCTTAAAGAAGCAACATGTAGAACTCAAACAAATAAACAATATCGATTTCTAATGGGTTGAATAGAATAAAGTGGGATATACAACAATTCATAATCTAAGGTGTCTCTTTATTCAAAAGAGAGAATGGTCTAAAGTCCCTATTTTAATGGGTTGACCAACTAGTAAATAGGAAAAACAAGTAAGACGAAACCATAACGAATAATTATTATTATAGTTACAACTGATAAGTTTTTTTTTGGTCAAAGATAAGTTTTACTATTTATTTATTTCGAAAGTATTGACAAATATTTTTTTTTTTGAGGGAAAAGTATTGACAAATGTTGAGTTGCATACTCATAAATATGATTCATTTTCCAATCAAACTATATCCTAAATGTTTAAGAATCCATTTTAATCTTCACTCATTAAAAGTTGATTAAATTGCAACATGAGTTTAATTAGAATACAGCGTAATTTTTTTTTACACTATCAACTAATTAAAATCATTTTTTAAGACACATCAACTTAAGTGTTAAATGTCATAATATAAAATCTGGCGTAATAAATGCCTTATCATATCTACATTGGTTTTTTCAATGATCTTGAGTAAATGTATCCCGCATTATATTCAATATGTAGGGTGTTTTACTCTACATTTGAAAATTTTCTTCTTGCAGATTGTAAATACAAGTGTTTACAATATGTAGGGTGTTTTATCTGAAGCAAATTACGAAATAAAGAAAAAATGGAAATTCCTAGTGCAAGTGTTTGATATGATCTGAAGGTTTAAATGACGATGGAAATTGCACCTAATTTTGTCTCTAATTCTATCCCCCATATATGTTTAGAGACAGATTTTGATTTTTTAGAGACGGGTTTTGCCCGTCACTATTCCCAATTTTGTTTGGTGGTACCTATAATCTTTCAAAAATTAAAGATCTTTGTGAGAATGTAATGGACATTTGAGGAGTGATCTATCATGTAGGATTGCTAGCATTAGGATGTCTATGAGTTGACCTACCTACAAAGACTTTGAAGTTGGAGTTTATTTGTAACAAGATTTTTTTTTATTTTAAAACACAATGGAATCATCTTAGAAATTGTTAAAAGCTTATATAGCTATTAAATATGTTTTTTTTTTTTAAGAAGTTAAACTAACTCATCTAAATTGACACAAGAGAGAATTGAATCTGAGATCTTAAGGAGGAGCACACTCTCAGAACCCAAGCCAATATACCACTAGGCCAACCCAAGTGGGTTAAGTATTAAATATGTTAATACCAAATATTTTCTAAAACTGAGCTATCATTGTGAATTATAAGTCCAAACCTTTTTCTCCTTAATTTGGAAATGAACGGGTTCTTCGAAGCAAAAAATGGCGAGGTAGAAACAAACAAAACCCTTAAAGAAGAAAAAAAAGACCAATTAAATCAAATTTCTGTTTAATTTTCATAGCGTTAGGGTAACATCGGAAAGAAATCTGCTATCTTCTTAAAGCCAAAAAAAAGAAAAAACCTCAATCATTGTTCGCTATTGGACATTGATAGCCACAAGCCCACAACCTAAAATGGAGAAAATGTAGTAAAATTAGATCCAAGTTTTTAACCTATAAAACAAAAACTGCAAATTTAATTCTCAAGAGAGAACTAATATGTTTATAATATGTTGTTAATGATGATATTGTCAATACAAAAACAAGCTTATTAGGAGTTTAATTATATTAAATGGGCTAAAAAATTATTCATACACTTCTAATTGGCAAGTATTAAAATTAAATTATGATTCATATGTTTGGTGTACACGTCGTAGAATAGAATAAAGAGAAAACAAAATAAATAGATAATTAAATGAAAACCATAGTAGGAGGGGAAAAATCTGCACTAGCATGGAACAAAATCCAAATGCTTCAAATCAAAAGCCAAACAAACATACCTTGAACAATACACGAGTATTTAAAGAATCAACAACACGACAGAAACAACCAGCCAACGCATCGATTCAGCAAACAAACAAAATCGAATTTATTAAGATGTCAATGTAAAGGATGAAGAGTTAAGCGTGGGAATCAAGTAAATATATGAGGAGGTAATGGATTTGGTCAAGGAGAGGAGGAGAATAAAGTGTGGCAACAGTGCTATAATTAGCAAAAAAAAGTTCTATTCTAGTGGAAATTATCAGGTTGACGAGCCAGTAAGATCCATTTGTTGGGCATTAATGAAATAACTTTTGGTTTTATTTATCATTTCCCAAGTGTGTATAGCTTGAAAGGTGCTCAATGCCGTTTCAAATAATTTGAATGTTTCGAATGATGTCGACAAACAATTGGAAAGGAAACTGCTCTATGCGCCTTTTAATCACTCACAACTCTCCAGAATGCCAAAACCATAATATCATATTATGTTTATGGGTCATCTTACTTGTATATATCGTTCACCATTCATTTTTCTATCAAATATGAGACCTCTACTTGATATTTGTTACACACAGAAAGCTAAATTGGGATTCTCTTGGAAGATGATGCAGAATTCAAAATTTCAAATCTATTGTGTGTGTGTAAATGCCTTCATGATCCCTTATTACATACTTATTTACGTTGACTTGATTTTTAATCCACTTCAACTCGTTTTGTCTTCTCTAAAACCCTCTCTCTTATCTAACCCCCTCCATCTTTATTTTCCTTCTTTACTACAACTTCTTCAGAGGTAAGGTTTGTTTCATTTATTTTCACCCTTGTTTTGTTGTATACATACCCTTTATTTATAAGTTTGTGTTATGTTTTTATTTCTCTTTTTTCCTTCTTAAAGCTGCAGTCTTATAATATTAAAACAACAACTAGTTTGCAAGTCACCTTACTTTAGCAATTTAGGGAATAAACATGTAACGTTATTAATTAAATAGACTTATTAGATTTGGATCCTGTTTCATATATATATATATATATATATATCACTATCTCTACCTCTCTTCACACTTCAAAGGCAATAAATAGCATTCTACTCTAATTAATTCTCACACTTTACTGTTACTCTTTCAACAAACAAACAAATAGGCTCATAAGAAATTATCATGGGTCACTTCAACTTGAAATTGGCTTTTATGATTGTGGCTACATTTTTATTAGCACTACAATCTCCACTTTCATCCCCTATCAAATTGCACCTGCTGAGAAAGGGGCACTCTAACTATTACTCGGTGTAGTAACTCTATCACTCTCCTCAATCACGATAAGATCGAGTGTCGAACTCCAAACTTTTATAATGTTATCTTTTAGTTCGACACTCAGTTTTACCATTTAAATATCACTAATTGCACGATTTAATACACTTGCTCAAATCGTCGTTAGTTTTATATTAAGAGAAAACCTTACTTTCTTTGGTTGCATTTTAACTAAATATTGAGCTTCCTATAATATTTCCATCCTATTGTGTGGATTTTCAACAGTTCGTGTGATTGATACTGATGGTAGAAGTTTTTCATATTCTTGAGCTTGAATCTCATTGTTAAATTACTCCGAGAAATTGAAATGAAAAATATGTTTTTAGTTAAATGTTAAATAAAATTTATAATGAAAAGATGTTGGAGAAAACAATGATTCAAATAGAGCAAAGTATAAGGAGTGGGAAAAGTTGGCAGTGTCACCCTTTCAAAATTTCGGATGCAAGTTTGTTTAGGTGTCCAATATCAGCAGCAATACATAGAGGATTACCAATTTTGTTTACTCATATGTTTCAAATCAAATGTATTTCTTTCAATTGTAATTTTGTCACCCCTGCAAGTTATTTTACCTACAACCATTTCAAATTCATTTTAGGTTGACTTGAAGTCTACGGTATAAGTTTATTTTTCTTCTCTCGACTTTATTATATATATCTTTTTGCAGCTCCAAGAATTAGCTTCTAAATCATTATTTGACCCTGATTCAACTCAGTTTTGGTCAAGTTGGTAGCTTTAACAAGGGTAAGGATCACACATGTATTCAAATTTTGACCACTCATTGAAGAATAGAGATATAAATACGGGCAATATTAGATCATAGTCCTTGATAAAAAGAACACCTCCAAGTGGTTACACCTTGAGTTGTGGTTTCCTCTTGTTGGATAAGCATTTGGTTGTTGCTATTCTCTTGGTCGATGTATTTCCGGTATCTTTCCTTGTATTTTCTCATCCCAAGTTGGAAGTGTTTTGAACGCCTTCCAACTTGCGGGGGACTATTAGAGTTATATGTTAGATACTAGTTAGTATTAGTATATATAGTTGTAATCACCTCTTTAGAAAGTATCTCTTATCATTTGTAATATTCAACTTTATCATCAATAGAAAGATTCTTTGAGTTTTCTCTCATTCCTTCCATGGATGCCATGTTTCCTAACAAAGATGTTGTTGTTGAAAGGGTCAGCCAAATGATCCAAGAGGTTTTGGTATGGTCCAACTCCTGTAACAAGAGATTGAACAAAGTCACCCAGTATTTCCATCAAACATTCAAATTTACATTTTAATTCAAAAAAAGAAACCTCTTTTTTTCTTCTTCATTTCAATGCTCCCCAGGGAACCATTCTTTGAAGGATAAATGTTGCAGGAGTAAATTTCTCGACATTGACGCCTACATCGGCAAAGTCCTTCTTCTTCCTTGCTCGTGCAATCCACGTTTATCACTCTCTATCATTCTCTCCGGGTTAGGTTATGAAGGATGAAGGATGAAGAGCTATCCAACCCAATGTCCAATACTCTCTAATCCTCGACGTAAAGTTTAATTTTGATTCCTTTTAACTTCCAGATGTATAATATTAGTTAGTTTCTAACATTTACTATTTTACGTAAAACTAAGCATGTTTTAGCAAAAGAATATAGTCTAGCCTTTTCTTATGAAAATCTAACCGTTTAACAAACATAAGGATATATCGCAAATCAATGGCATTTTCAATTTTACATATACTCTCTTGTTTGATTTTGCTTCACTTTGAAGAATACCACACGACTCAGCAATCAATAACATCATGAATAAGCAACAATTGATCGAATCCAAATTGGATTTGATTTAATTTCAAGTTTATGGGATTATCCACTGAGAAGAGAACTGGTGCATTTGCTTTCTTACTTACCTTATGTCTCAACACTATTGTACTTCGTGCCGTGACTCCATTTGTGTTCCACATTTATTATTTTCCATTCTTATACAACTCTTTAGAGTTTTTATATTAGTTTTTTTTTCTTCTCTTGTTGAACATTTTTCCTATTTTTTGTTTGTTTAAACATATTTCAGATAGTCATTCAAACTATTGTTGTCAAAATCCCAACTTAAATCCTAAAATTCAGGATTTTGCGACTTTCTTCACCTTCAACGACTTAAATCCATAGTAGAATCCTAAAATAGGAAAAATCCATCGATTTTGATTGTGATTTTACGATTTCTTATCAACTAAGTCATTTATGTCTATAAACCATTTATAACATATACTTACTATTATTATCTTTTGGTAAAATCAATCGATTTTGATTGCGATTTTACAATTTTTTATATCGATTCTACAAAAGTTCTTGAGTAAAATCCTTCGATTTTGATTGCGATTTTATGAGTACTGATTTTGCTATTCCCTTTCGTCTCGAAGTAAAGTCCCAATTTTGACAACCTTGATTCAAAGTTTTTGAGTCGGCACATATGGTGGATAGTTGCAGCTATAAAGTGCAGCGGCGATGGGTGGCTGATTTTTATGTGGAGGTGCATTATATCCTTACCATTTCCTTCATTTCAATTGCAGCTTCATGGAACTTTATTAATATCATTTTCATTTCGAGTCGCATCTCTATGATATCCGTTATATCTTGGTGTTTTGGCAAAATCAAGACTTGCAGATAGATTGTGTAAAATAGTAGGCCATTTTATGTTAGAGATAAATCTCAAGATCATATTAGTTGCGGTGGTTGTCTTTAATGTAGAATTGATTTCAACAACTTTCTTCCATGTCATGGCCTAAACTCTTTTTTATTTGTATCAACTATATGATTTTTTGTATTCCTACATCTTTATTATTTGAATTTGAATAGTGTAATGGCTGCTATAATTATTGTTTGGGAATGTATATCAATGGTTGGATATGTAGGGTATTTTACTTTACATTTGAATTATTTCTTCTTGCAGAATGTAAGTGCAACTTTTTTATATCTGAAGCAAATTAGGAAATAAAGAAAAATGGAAATTCTTAGTTTAAATGTTTGACATCTAAATCAAATTATGAAAGACAGAAAAACAAGACCCTACACAATTTAGTTCCATTTTTCATATGTATATAAACTAAGAAAGCACTAGAAGTGTTTCTACACATTTTTTATATTATATTAAAGATAAAGGTTTTACCATTTTTTTGTTTCCACTTACAGGCAGGATTGACTAGAACAAATGGTACAATTAATCTTTCGATTTCAAGAATATTCATTTGATGAGTTACACTGTAAATGATCATAATGTAACATGCATGTAGTCCTTTAAGGTTAGTGTTGAATTAAATTTGCATTTTGATCTTATTATTGGTTTTGGGATAAGCAAATGAATTTCCCTGATATCATGTATAAAATATTTTGTTTTCCATTTACTTTAAAAACAATTTTCTCTGTAAGGTACACGGGTATATACACTTGTTTATTTATAACACAAAAGTTTAATTCAATATTTATCACTAAAATAGTGATGTATCATTAGGATTTCTACGACTTGACCTATCTATAAGGACTTTAAAGTTGGAGTTCATATGTTACAACTTTTATTTGAAAAAAACTCAATGGACTCGTCTTTTTTTTAAGGAACTCAATGATCTCATCTTAGAAATCATTAAAAGCATATATAACTATGTACGTTAATACCAAATCTAAAACGGAGCAATCATTGTGTTAATTAGAATTATAGTTATATTAATCATAGATTATTTATAAAATAAAATATTCTAAACAAATTATAATCAAACCTTGAAAAGGGTAAAAATTAGTTAAGTAAAAAAAGGGATCTTGTCTTATGATGATCATGGCTTACATTATAAAAGAAACAAAGAACAATTACATCAAAGCAAACCTTAACAAAATATTCTTTTTTTCTTGTGAATGACAACAATAAGTCTAAACCCTTTTGTCCTTAATAATAATTTTAAAAGGAACGGGTTGTTCAAGACGTTCTTCTTCGCGTTCTTCGCGGCGATAATCGATCCATATACAAACAAATGATATAATGGAGAAAAAACAACTTGCCCACTCAAATATCCTTCTATCTTCGTAAGGGACACCGTAGTACTTTGGGACATAAGTAAAAGCCAAATTAATGACAAAAAATAAAATGCTTAACTTGAACAGTGGACCCAACAAGGCCATTGATAGATAGTCACGACCTAAATTCAAGGAAAGTAGTCAAATTAGAGCCAAATACATAAACCAAAAAACAAAAAAAAACACAAAATGCAGATTTAATTCAAGGGAAAATTAAACATGTTTATAATATGGTGTTAATGATATTGTCAAAAAAATAAGCTTATTAGAAGTTTAATTATATTAAATGGGCTACTATTTAAAAAAGTAAAAATGTTGAGAAAATTTTACTCTCCTCCTTTATAAAATGAATTAAAAATATGAATTGCACTAAAATCTATCTATTTTAATATAACAATTAACTTTAATTTGTCAATTTAAGTCAAAAATTGATTAGTACACAGTTGTCTTGTAGATATATCTATCTATTCTTAACATATTTTTGAAATATGTACACATGTTAACAAAATAATAAGGGAACTTCTATGGTACACCTGCAAATTACGGTGTATCGGTACTCTCGCTTACAATTTTTATAAATTAATTATAATTTTTTATGAAGAAAATAGGTGTTGGTTGACATATATATTTTAGAAAATATCATTTTATAAGAAAAAATATCATTTCATTTTTTATAAAAATCATACTAATTTTTTTTACATTATTGTAAAAAGTAATCAAAATTCTCTATTATGAGTAATAAGAATTCAGAAAAATCAAATTTTACTGCATTGACGATTTTGGTGAATAAGATTTAGTTATTATAATCATAGGTGATAGAAAATATTTTTTTCCTACAAAAAATAACTCATTTAACTATTAATTTAAGAATTTGGTGTACCAATACACTCAAATTATTGGGTGTACCATAGAATTTGCCAAATAATAAAAGAAAAGGTGGGCAAGTGTCTGTCTTTATGCTTGTAAAGATAATGCACCTAGCTCAACTAGTAAAAATGTCAAAATTGTTAGCTGGACGTCATGACCGAGGTTTGAACCCCGGTACCTCTACTTTGTATGTGTGAGTTTATCATGTCTTTGTCATTTCGTTTGTCTATCCAAAAAAAAAAAAAGATAATGCATGTGTTTTTTTTTTTAATAATAATCAATATATTAATAGATGTATCAAATCATTAAACCACAACAATGATTTAAAATTATAAGTAACAAAAGCAAACCACTGTTAAAAATGATATCGATATGAGAATACTACGGTAGCGTGACAACAGGATAAGAAAGGAAAATGCTGAAACAAATGGAAGAAGAAAGAGGGGAACCAGGATGCATTTATAGCAGGGACGGATCCATACATTTTAATTTATGGGAGCAAAATTATATACTCAAAATTTATATAAAAATAAATCAATGCAAGAGTGATAATTAAATTAAAGACATCATTATCATCAAGCAAAAATTGGAGAATAAAAAAATTATATTATTTTATACCAAAATAAATTGAAGACACATCAATATTTACTAATTATATTTATACATATGTTTTCATATTTTAAAATCATAGTATGATTTTTTTCATTTCAAAACTGTCACATTCATTTTCTCTATATGTGAGCAAATAATCATCCAACAGTTTATCTCTCATAATGTTACGCGTTTATTTATTCATAACTCAAATTCAATATTCTTTAAAAGGGTAATTTTTCATTTTGTGAGATCAAACACAAAATTATACAACCGCTAATAGCAACATATATATAAGTTTGTGGGGGCAGCTGCCCTCAATTGTTTGGCCTTAGATCTGTGCCTGTGCCTGATTCATAGCATCATGATCCCTTGATCACTCCGATTATTATTATTTATTTATTTTACTCCTATTTTTTATTTTATTCAAAAATAGATTGAAATAAGAAGCAGTTGGGCCCTTAAAAAGAAAACAATTGGGGAAGTGAATGCACTGAGCATAACCATTTCCCTCAATCACACTCTCCGACTACATAGCATTTGATTCTTGCTAACCTAAGGCGGAAAAGAACATGACTTCAATAAAGACGGTAACAACAACAACAAAAAAGCCTATGAGAGAGAATGGTAACAATACCAACACCGCAAAATTTTCTCTCTTTAAAAGAAATTCTAGTTTAGGTGGTGGTATATATAGCATGTGTTGCCAACGTGCGTTCTTGCATGATTCAGCAAACAAACAATATAAAAGAGATTAAATAACAAATACAAAATATTGAGAGAAAAGATAAAGCATAGCAAAAACAAACGACATAAAAGAGATTAAATAACAGATACAAAATACTGAGAGAAAATATAAAGCATAGCAAAAACAAACGACATAAAAGAGATAAAATAACAAATGCAAAATACTGAAAGAAAAGACAAAACATAGCAAGAGAAAAAAAATATACACAAGAAAGTCCAAACAAACGTACCTTGAAAGTCTAAAACAACAAAAACCACAAACCAATACACAAGCTTTTAAAGAAGCCAACTCAAGCAAACAAACAATATCGATTTTCTAGGTATGATGAGTTAAGCCATAGGTATGAAGTAAATATATCAATATGTTTAGCTTTTTGATTGAGTGTGGGTAAATGATTTGGTCAATTGAAGAGAATAAAGTGGGATATACATAGCCAAAAACAATTATTGATCTGAGGTGTCTCTTTATTAAAAAGAGAGAATGGTCTAAAGTCCCTATTTTAATGTGTTGATCAGCTAGTAAATAGGAAAATCAAGTAAGATTAATGCAAAACATGTTATCCCGAAAGCTTTCCGACTTGTTTTCCATCGTCAGATCTTGCCACTATATGAAGTGCATGTGCTGAAGAAACGGGAAGGAGGTGATGGTCATGTTATTTTAGGTGATGATCATGTTATTTTATACGGGTTTGAATTGGTCGGGATAAAAAACTTCGGAACATATATCATTATTCAAAAAAAGAAAGAAAAAGGAAGGCGCTATATCAAGCCAATTCTTTTAAAGCGAAACCATAACGAATAATGTGCGAGGCAATTTTTGTTGCTCTTTTTTTTTTCTTCTTTCATTCTTTTGTTGTAGTATTATCTATAATCTATAACTATTAATAAAAGGAATGCATGTTTTTGGTGTAGCCTATTTTTGTTCCAAAAATGTCCTTTACTCTTTTGTTAGTTCAAATCTTTACATAGTTATCAACAAATGAGTAATTATCTCCTGTAAAAAAACGGAGTAATTATTTCTTATATTTTGGTTACATTCTAGCCCTCTAGAAACAATAACCTCAAGGTAGTTTTAGTTTCTAGGGTTTGTGCTTTGTGAAAGTGGACAACAATTGCATTACATCTTCCTTTTTATTTCTCTTTTCTCTTTCATTTTAATTACTTTATATGGTTCTTTCCTTCAAGTATCTTCCTTTTATATTCTTTGACATCAATGAACCAAGCAAAGGAAAAGGAAAAGATAAAGGTATTTCTTTCATATTTCGCATGTTGGCTTTTGTCAAATGTTTTACCATTGATCCTGTTTATATTGTTGTCAAGTGTGTTCAAAAAACTCAGATCATGTATGGCAAGAGGAAATGATATCCTTTAAGGAATGCCTTATTTGGTTTAAACTTTCAATTTATTCATGTAGAAAATGATAGATAGAGTTGTGCATTCTATCAGACACGACGGTGCCCGAATTCATCTCACACTTTCAATTTGTTATTTTTTGCGTAATGAAAAGGACTTTCATCAGTTACTAACCACAAATGCCTTGCACTTTCTGAAGTTTAATTGATAATCATAAAGTAAAGTTTTACTACGATAATTATTGGGTAGGAAAATTGTAAAACTAATAGTACTCAAAATATACTTCTGAGTATTATTGCCACTATAAACTTGGTGGGTGCAACATCTAATTATACTTGCGGAATTTCGGCTATTCATCTCTATTGTACCATCATTAATTATTAAGTCAGATTATACACTTTTATGATTGTAAACTAGACAACATTACTACACTTCATTAGGAAATTCCATGATTGTTGAATTGGCTGCAAAAATTATAAATGCCTTATCATATCTACATTGGCTTTTTCGATGATCTTAAATAAATGTCTCCCGTATTATATTCAATGGACATCGTGGTCTTTGTAACTTAGTATATCGATGGTTGAATATGTAGAGTGTTTTACTTTACATTTGAATAATTTCTTCTTGTAGATTGTAAGTGCAAAGTGTTTGATATATGAAGCAAATTACGAAATAATGAAAAATGGAAATTCCTAGCGCAAGGGTTTGGCATCTAAATCAAATTATGAAAGCACTAGAAGCGATTCTACACATTTTTTATATTATCTATGTAATTATATAGGAATAAAACTACCCTTTCAACACTTTTAGGCTGGCTTTTTCCTTTCTGTTTCTTTTCCTTTTCAATTCTCCCTTCTTTTAATTCACCATGACAACAACACAAACTATAAAATAAAAGAAAATAAAAACTTCCATGTATAGCTTCATCATTGCAAAGATCACCAACTTTGAAAGAAAAGAGAATTGAGCTACATCTACATACTGCAATTGTTTCTTCCTTCCGCTTCTGATAAGCAGTGAGCAACCGATTGAAGAGGAGATGAATACGAATAGTGTACGGCGTTAAGTCCTACGTGGAAAAATGTGTCATATTTTCATTGGTGAACAACACCACCAGTATGTAGGTATTGTATATAAGTTTTCTCCAAAAAAAAAAAGAATTTAGATTATATTTTTTGTTATATTGTTGGTTTCATTGAAATAGATAATCACGTTTAGTTTGATTTTATTTTATTTTTTTAAAAAAAGTTAAATTAGTCCAGCTAAATTGGCATCGAAGAGAATTGAACCTGAGACCTCAAGGAAGGGCACACTCCAAGATCCCAAGTCAATACCACTAGACCAACCCAAGTGAGTTTAGTTTGATTTGTTATAATTTGAAAGCATAAAACATTTATATTTTTACTTTTAATCAAAATTAAAATTTAATAAAAAAACACCGCTCATAATTTTCAAACGTTAGCACAATAAAAAAAAAACTAAAAGACGGGCTACTGAGTGCTCGCTCGTCTTTTCACTAGTTTTAAAGATAAAGATTTTACCATTTATTGTTCAAAATATTTCTTTGGTTTTGACCATAAACATAACAACTCTCAAATTACCTCTTACTCTCAAATTACCTCTTTTGATGCAGAAGAAGCTATCCCGCTTATTCAAAACAAAGACCGGACATGACATCCATAATTTTCTTATTACTTATTCTAAAGAACAATGTTCCGTCTCTAAAGGTTTTCGTTGTAACGCCCCAATTTTATTTAATTCTTATTGGTTGATTTAAAATCTTTTTTTATATATGATTTTATATAATTATGTTGATTATGTGGTGTGTTATATTTTATTAAATGAGTTATTTTACTATTTAATAGAATAAGTGGGAATTTAGAATATTTGGAGTTCAAGGGGCTGATTTAGAAATAAGGAGAGTTGTGTGGGATTAAGTGGAAATAGAGGAAGTTGAATTAGGTTTAGAAAAGAAAAGGGAGAAGTTAGAAAGAGTCAGAGAAACTGTTTTCACGTACATCAGTTTTGGGAGAAAACAAGAGAAAGCAAGAGAACCAAGGGAGAGCCAGGTGAAGAGAATCAGAATTGTAAAGCTTTGTTCATCTGAATTAAGGTAAGGGTGAGGTTTACTTTCAATAGTATAGATTGTAATTCTGATTTTGATTTAACATGTTTCTGGTAGAAATTGGGAAATTTGGGATTAGGTTTTGATTATTGATTTTTGAATGAAAAAGTGTAGAAACCATATAATTGAATGGTGGAAAGAGTGGTTAATCAGGTAGGTTAGTGATGGGTTAACGTTTTAATGATAGAGTAATCATATGGTGATGATTATGGATGATTTTGGAGAGTTTAGGGTTAAGAAACGGAGCCAAGGAGGCTCCCATGGTAGAAAATCGCAGAAAATCTGTAATTTCAATATGTCTGATGCTGTCGAAATCATGAGGCGATCCCAGTGATCGTGATGCGATTTTGACAGAAAATCTGTAATTTCAATATGTCTGATGTTGTCGAAATCGTGAGGCGATCCCAGTGATCGTGAGGCGATTTTGACAGAAAATCTGTAAATTTCAGTATGTCTGATGCATACCCTGTTTCATGTTCTTGCGTCTTTTTCACACATTTCTGTTTTGAATTGGCCTTTGGTGTGAACATGAAAGTTGTAGATAATTTTGTTAGCTTTCCAATGATTTTGGTTTGACTTGAAAATGATTTTTAGTTTTTGAGATATGATGAAAATACTCCAAGGAGATCTTAATGAAAGTTTATTAAAATGTTGTTGATGTTCAGTGAGTCTGATAAAAGATGGTTGAGGTTGTTAATGTTATGGTAAATTTGCCAATGCATTATGTGGATTACGTATGATGTTTAAGTAGTGTTGATTATCATTTGGTATTGTCATATTTTGGGATGTCTATGTGCTACTAGTGTTGCTGTTGGATCTTACTTAAGATGTGAATGTTGGTTTAAATTGTAAGCGTGCTGGGTTGTACGTTGCCGAATGAGTCATAAGTAAGTTATGCAAATTGTCGATGTTGTTATCATCGTTGGTGTTGTTGTTGAAGTAGTAGTTGTATCCGTTGTTGGTGATTGATCATGTTAGATGTTTTATAAGAGGTGGTGTACTCTTACGTGTCGTCTTTATAAGAGGTGGTGTACTCTTACTTGTCGTTTTATAAGAGGTGGTGTACTCTTACTTGTTGTTTTTATAAGAGGTGGTGTACTCTTACGTGTCGTTTTTATAAGAGGTGGTGTACTCTTACTTTATCGTTCTTCTTAGAGGTGGCGTACTCTTACTTTGTTGTTGTCTATAAGAGGTGGTTTACTCTTACGTTGTTTATGTTGATGAGTATGATGAGGTTATGATGTTACCTATGAGTTGTTAAATGTACTCGAGGAGGGTTATGTTAAGTTGTCTTCTATTCATGAGCATTAAGGGGATGTTAAGAAGAATTATTATTAAGTGCATACGGTGTTGTCATGTCATTTGCATGAGTCGATGTTGTTGGTTGTAAATGCCATATTGATGATGATGATGTTGTTTGATGGAGTATATATTTATACACATATAATGATGATTTGATTGATGAAGACTTGATTTGATGATAATGTGTTTTATGAAGTATATATTTATATACATATGGTGATGATCTGATTATATTTAGGGTGTTAGATTCAATTGATGAATTTTAATATCTATATTTTATTGTTGTGAATTTCACCCCTTCTGCTTGAAAATGTTGCCCTTCCTATGGGTAACTTGCAGGTGATCCTGAGTAGTTGGTGGTGGCTCAAAGTGTCTAGGGCTCTGATACGTACGGGATGAGATTTTCTTATTGTTTTTCATTCCTATGTATCAAGTTTTGAATATTGCTGACGTAGCCCTATGGTTGTTGAATTTATGTTGATAAGGCTTTTATGCCAAGATTTAATTATGGAGATTTAAACAGTTGCTGTTGTTGTTTTGATGCAAAATTAATGATGATTTTGAAGGATTTTTATTAAATAGATTTTATATTCTATTTAACAAATTTTGAAAATGTAGTGTGACATGCCCGTTTGGGAATTACTCTGATGCATGTTTATTAATTAATTGATTTTGGGAAACGGGGTGTTACATTCGTCGATCCTTGGATCATATGAAAAGATTGGTCCCCTCGGATTAGTTGGTCCCCATAAGTGAACGGTGGGATTGGTTCCCTCAAATTTGTCGGTCATTGGATCGGATACTTGAGTTTAAAAAAAAAAAAATTAGAATTATAGTTATATTAATCATAGATTGTGTATCAACTAAAATATTCTAAACAAATTATAATCAAACCCATGAAAATGGTAAAAACATTAGTTATGTAAAACAAACGGGATCTTGTCTTAGGATAATTATAGCTTACATCAGAAAAGAAACTAAAAACAATTACATCAAAGCAAACCTTAACAATATTCTAAATGTCAACAATAAATCTAAAACCTTTTGTCCTTAATAATAATTTTAAAAGGAACGCGTTGTTGTTGTTGGATCTCTTCTTCGCGGTCGAGGTGTTTTTCACGGCGATGGTCGATCCATAGACAAACACCCGACATAATGGAGAAAAAAAAGACTAATGAACTCAAATTTCCTTCGATCTTCTTGAGGAACACCGTAGTACATTGGAATATAAGTAAAAGCCAACTTAATGACAAAAAGCAAAATGCTTAACTGGAGTATTCGACCCAGAGCCATTGATAGATAGTCACTACCTAAATTCAAGTAAAGTAGTAAAATTAGAGCCAAAACAATAATGGCAGATTTAATTAAAGGGATTTTTAACAAAATAATAAAAGAAAAGGTGGACAAGTTCCGTCTTAATACTTGTAATTTCACACTAAATCATTAAACTACAACAATGATTTTAAACCATGAGTAACAAAAGCAAACCACTACTATTAAAATTGGTGTTGATATAAAGTATACTATAATAAATAGGATAATAACAGAATATATGAAAGGAAAATGCTGAAATTTACGAATGTAACAAGCAAGAAATGCAAGAATTGAAGAACACACGGATGGATCACATGTTATATACTAACCCCCCAAATTGGAATAATGGAGAAAGAGGGGAAACAGGATGCATTCATTGCTTCATGATCCCTTGATCACTCCAATTATTATTATTTATTTATTTTTGTGAAACACGATCCCACTCTCCTTTACTGTTTTATTTTGCTCCTCTTTTTTATTTTTTTCAAAAATAATTCGAAATAGGAAGCAATTAGGGATCTCTAAGAAAAAACAATTGGGGAAGGGATTCATCGAGCATAACCATTTCCCTCAATCACACTTCCACCGCAGAAGATTTGATTCTTGAGAGAGAGAGAGAGAGAATGGTAAAGATGCCAACACAGAAAACTTTTCTCTCTTTCAACTGCAGTTACGAGAGAAATTCTAGTTTTGGTGGTGGAGTATATAGCATGTGTTGCCAACGTGCATTCTTGCATGATTCAACAAACAAACAACATAAACGAGATTAAATAACAAATACAAAATACTGAGAGAAAAGATGAAACATAGCAAAAACAAACAACATAAAAGAGATTAAATAACAAATACAAAAATCCAAAATACTGAAAACAAAACATAGCAAGAGAACAAAATGTACACAAGAAAGTCCAAACAAACATACCGTGAACAAGCCTAAAACCACATAAACCACAAACCAATACACAAGCTTTTAAAAAAGCAACAGGTCAACTCAAGTAAACAAACAATATTGATTTTCTAGGGATTATGAGTTAAGTCAATTGAAACATGTGGTTAAGAGAATAAAGTGGGATATACATAGCCAAAAAAATAATTTCTGATCTGAGGTGTCTCTTTATTCAAAAGAGAATGGTCTAAAGTCCCTATTTTAATGGGTTGACCAGCTAGTAAATAGGTAAAACAAGTAATATTATAGATATAAAAAAGAGAACTGTTGTTTGGTACGGGATTTTTCCATACGAAATTTCACGGACACGTGATAAACTTATTTTCCACGCGCATAAATGGAAGCAAACTTGAAAAGAAACTGTTACACGCGTCCGTCCGTGAAATTCCATATGCTGCTATCCGTACCATTAAGCATTTCTCTATAAAAAACAAAAAAGAAGGTGCTATATCAACCCGATTCTTTTACAATGAAACCATAGCGAATAATGTGTGAGGAAATTTTTGTTGCTTTTTTTTCTCCTTTCATTTTTTCGCCTTAGTATTATTATTTATTACTATATAGTTACAACAGATAAGTTTTCTTTATTTACTTGGAAAGTATTGACAAATGTTGAGTTGCATACTCATAAATATCTCATGATAATGATTCATTTTTCAATCAAACTATACACTAAATGTTTAAGAATCCAGTTTAATCTTCACTCATTAAAAATTGATTAAATTGTAACATGAGTTTAATTAAAATACTCTGACCGCGTAGAAAATTATACACTATCAACCAATTAAAATTATTTTTTGACGTAATACATGCCTTATCATATCTACATTGGCTTTTTCGAAGATCTTGAGTAATTGGTGTAGATTTAAGGAAAACTATCGAAATTCAGTTTTGGATTTTCATCTGTGAAGTCATATTTTCATTTTTCTTTAAGTTAGTCACATTGAGAACTTTCTTACTTAATGTTGTTTGCGTCAATTCTCAACTAATTTCTTCACATATACAACATGAGTAAAACCAAATTAAATCATAATCTTTAGCAAACAATGAGTTTAATATCAGACCAAAGATGATGGAAATGTGAAACAAATGGAAGACACTCCAACTAAGTTGGAATGTCTTACAGATTCTAGTCCTTGTCATTTGCTCATATATATTATTTAAAAAATGAAAAAGAAATACAAGAAAAAAACTGGGGGACATAAACCTAACCCAGTAAACCACACAAAAGTGTAGGTCGACCCAAGCGGGAAAAACAAAAAATTATACAACACAAGTGGATAAGTCTGCCTCTAATTAATCCTAAAGTTAAACAAAGGTCTTATGTGCGGTGATTGGACCGTCCGTCAACACGAAAGCAGGTCCATGTACCATCAACTATCTTTCGAACCCCACAGTCCAAGTCAAATAGCAGATGGCGATTTTCACATACAAAAACCAACAAGAGCAAAGAAAAGAATATATGTAATTAACAATATATATATATATATATATATATATATATATATATATATATATATATATATATATATATAATACATTCATTTAGTGGAACTTGAGACTGGTCAAGATGTTGTTGTTTGAAGGGTCAGCCAAATGATTTAAGAAGTTTTGGTATGGTCCAACTCTTGTAACTAGAGCTTGAACAAAGTAACCCAATATTGCCAACATAGCTAACCTTCCATTCTTAACTTCCTTCAGCTTTAAATCCTTCAATGATTTCTCATCTTTACCAAAACCAAGAGGGTTAAATATAGGTCCACCAGGGTATGCTGGTTCACCGGAACCGCCAAGACCTTTCTCAAGTCCTAAAAAGTATTGTTTTCCCATAGATCATTTTTTGTTCTTTACCAAAATATTAGCATCCATTCATACATAGCATAATCTTTGCCTGCATAAAATGCTCTTCAAGGCGATCTCATCGTTTGAAATTCACAAGATTCTCTTCTTGTTCTATGTGAAAATCTGGTCGATTTCCAAAATTTGACTGATAATGGGCATGATCTCCAACCTGTTGTAGTTATTCAACTATGAGAATCCTTCTTCGACGTTTTGAATTAACCTATAAACCACATTAACATATTACTGTTCCATCTACGCATTTCATCTAATTCAACTGTTGAATCTTATATCAAAATCATGTACTTTATATCTTCTTTATTGTATTTACCATTGTTATAAGTATGAAAAGATGAGTATAAGTATTGTAAATGATTGGATCCATTAAATTGGAACTATGACATACCGCTCCATAATGTTTGATCATCCGAAGGTAGAAATGATTTTCTTAATTCCTTTCTTGCCCATTTTGAATTTTATATCTTCGATGTTTCTCCATACATTTACCCTTCCTCATTTAGTTAATTACTAGTTTGCCATTAGTCAGGGAGATTGATTAGATTTTAGGATACTCTTTCTCTCATATAATTCTCTAATAATCCACCTTTTTCTTCATTTGGTATAAAACAAGAGTTAGGATCTATTAATAGGTGTCCACGTATTCGTTAACACCAAATCTCAAGCGTTTATTTTATTTAATTAAAGAATAATTTTTTTTGGTCTTAATCAAAGGATAATTTTAGTGTCATATTTATCTTTATTGTGTATCCTTTCTTGTGATCACACACTATTATTGTATTCAATGATTTCTATAAAATTAAAATACTCTTCTTTTTTATAGCAAAACAACTTTTTGGATCTCTGGAATTTCACTTATCGACTACAATCATTTTATGAACTGTTTGATCCACGTAAGAGAGAAACAAGTTGATCCAAATGTTGACAACGTGATCTCTTTCCTTCACTTTCAATGGCACACATCGAAGAATCTACGACCATAGTTTGATTGTCTTTCTATCACTCAAATCCAATATTTGATCCCAATTTCGTATATCCCATATTTCTTGCCACCCCAGTAAAACTTAGATTTAACTATTTAATTGAATAGAATGGTGGAATCTCGGGACAATAATAATAGTAATAATACAAATTATCATTTTTTGCAACCGAATATTGAATTGATTGTGGCTACTGCACCATACCATCGGTACATAAGAATCTGAATTGTTGTTGGTCGTGGATTCACTACATTAAATTGTTAATCATTATAAAATATAATTGAGTAATTCATTTGAAAGATATGTCGTAGAAAATTGAACACTTAACATAAACAAAATTTTGGAATGATAGAGAGAAAGAGACATTTGAGTTGACTTTTGAGTTGCCACCGTAAGATTGTTGAGCACATTTTAAAACGGTAACTAATTTGCGAGTCACCTCATGTTAGCAATTTAGGAAATAAACATGTGCCATTATTAATTAAATGGACTTATTAGATTTAGTGTTAACGAATTTGTTGATACCTGATGTCAACTCGTTGACACCAAATATTAATCCATCGTTAATGTCCCCATAAGTTACTATTCTTACTATTTTCACATTCTTCAAATAAATTACACAACATTGGCATGTCTAAGGTTATTCGTCAATTAAAATACTTTTCGGGAGTAATAGGCAATTGGACACTCAATTAGGGGAAAAGGTACGAGGTTTAAAAGTTATTGCGCAGTTTACGGCTCTACCCAGGTTGTGTAGTTCGGTTAC
The DNA here is from genome assembly GCF_003473485.1 of Medicago truncatula. Taxonomy (NCBI): domain Eukaryota; kingdom Viridiplantae; phylum Streptophyta; class Magnoliopsida; order Fabales; family Fabaceae; genus Medicago; species Medicago truncatula. Next base: position 44,442,205 of record NC_053046.1, read on the forward strand.
CGTAGATGTGAAACCGGGTACACATAAAAAAATTTGTGTTATCTAAACAACTAGTGGCCATGTGTTAAAGGTCATTTTTTTCCAGCTTAAAAATGAGCCGTTTCCTGCACCACAACTTATTGGAACTGCTTGTTACTTCCAAATTCAAAGGTTTACGGTTCAACAACTTGGCAAATCAACCAAATAACATGACACAACATGTATAATTTCATGGGGAAGCTAAACATACAGAGTCGTGTCTATAATTTCATAGGTTTCTCACAACAACTTATCCAGTAGTTAAACTAATTAAGCTATTTTTTCTAACATCAGCTTATTCATTAACTAACTAGTTAAGCTATTTTCTAACAGCAGCTTATTCATTAATTAACTAATTAAGCTAGTTCTAACAGCAGCTCATTCACTTGTTCAAAAAAAAAACAGCAGCTCATTCATTAATTACTAGTTAAGCTATTTTCTAACAACAGCTTATTCATTAATTAATACAATATAATTAAAGAAGATCCTTTCGATGAAAATGGAGATGGTGGAATAGTGCCTGAGGCGACCGAAACAGTGCCAAAAACTATTTATTATACATGGAGAAATTGTTCATGTTAAGATGTTTTCTACTATTAGACTATCACATTGTTTCAGTTCTACAAAATATTCAACCCTCTTCACCTAAAACAATTTGGAGAGGATGACATCGACTAAAATTTTAAAAATAACTAAAATGCACAACAGAAGTTGACATTGGTTAAATTAAACTACCATGCACTTGACAAGTTTTCGTTCATAAAAAATAAAAATTAATTCAAATGTACAGGATAAGTTGTCATGATTAAACTAACTTTGCTACGTTGGACAAGTTGTCATTTATAAAAAATTGTTCTTGCTAAAATGTTTCTACTATTTAGAATATCACCTCACTTCAATTCTACAAAGATATCGAACCTTCATCAACTAAAATGAACGGCATAAGTTGGTATTGACTAAAGTTTTAGAAATAACTAAAAATGGGAAAAATTGATACAGATTAAAAAGAACTATCATGCCCCCTAAAAAAATAGAATTATCGTGAATGAGGCAAGTTTCATTAATAAAATACAGAAGAAAAGTTGGCATTGATTAAATTAAATGATCATGCACTTGACAAGTTTTCACTAATAAAATTTCATAACTAACTCGAATTTACATGATAAGTTTTCTCTTATTAAACTAACTTTGATACATGAGCCAAGTTATTATTGATATAAAAAAAATAAAATTGTTCTGCTAAAACATTTATATACTATTTAGAATATCATCTCACTTTAATTCTACAATAATATTGAATCCTCATCAACTAAAATATACGGGATAAGTGAATACCGACTAAAATTTCAGAAATAACTAAAAAAAATGGATGATTAAATAGAACTATCACATTAATAAAAATTCACAAATAACTCAAGTGCACCGAAATTTCTAATATATTGCATGAGTTGTCGCTGGTACAATTTTAAAAAATAATTATTAAACACGGGTCATATTATCGCTGATATTGATTTTAAAATAACCATTATGCACTATACAAGTTGCCAATGGTAAATTTTTTAAAATAATTATTATAAACAATACAAGTTACTATTTATTTTTTTAAAAGTCACATATAAACAAATTGTCTAATACAAATCATTCACACCAACAAGATTAATATTTGTGACTGATAAATATAAACAAATCATTGAAGAGGATTTGTGATTGATAAATTTAAATAAAAAACACGACTAAAATTTGTGACCGATAAAGATAAAAGAATATGAGATCAAAATTTGTCACTCATAAATATAAAAGAACACGAGACCAATTATTTTATGAAATGAATATAATTAAAGCATGAAAATAAAGTCACATATGAATAAATTTTTAACTGAAATAAATCATTCATACCAACAAGTAGTGGTACGGTGGCACGAGTATCTATCTTACTAGTTAGTTAAGCAAAACAAAGGGGATCTTGTATTATGATCATAAAAGAAACTAAACACAATTGCATCGAATCAAACCTTAGCAAAATATACTAAATGCCAACGATAAGTCTAAATCTTTTTATATCTTATATATAACTCTCATTGGGTTTATCCAAAGGCTGAGAATTGGAAGTTAAGATCCTCTTCATTTATAATTCTCTTAGTGGTATGACCAATTTACGAATGTAACAAGCAAGAAATGCAAGAACTGAAGAACACACGGATGGATCACATGTTATATACTAACCCCCCAAATTGGAATAATGGAGAAAGAGGGGAAACAGGATGCATTCATTGCTTCATGATCCCTTGATCACTCCAATTATTATTATTTATTTATTTTTGTGAAACACGATCCCACTCTCCTTTACTGTTTTATTTTGCTCCTCTTTTTTATTTTTTTCAAAAATAATTCGAAATAGGAAGCAATTAGGGATCTCTAAGAAAAAACAATTGGGGAAGGGATTCATCGAGCATAACCATTTCCCTCAATCACACTTCCACCGCAGAAGATTTGATTCTTGAGAGAGAGAGAGAGAGAGAGAATGGTAAAGATGCCAACACATAAAACTTTTCTCTCTTTCAACTGCAGTTACGAGAGAAATTCTAGTTTTGGTGGTGGAGTATATAGCATGTGTTGCCAACGTGCATTCTTGCATGATTCAACAAACAAACAACATAAACGAGATTAAATAACAAATACAAAATACTGAGAGAAAAGATGAAACATAGCAAAAACAAACAACATAAAAGAGATTAAATAACAAATACAAAAATCCAAAATACTGAAAACAAAACATAGCAAGAGAACAAAATGTACACAAGAAAGTCCAAACAAACATACCGTGAACAAGCCTAAAACCACATAAACCACAAACCAATACACAAGCTTTTAAAAAAGCAACAGGTCAACTCAAGTAAACAAACAATATTGATTTTCTAGGGATTATGAGTTAAGTCAATTGAAACATGTGGTTAAGAGAATAAAGTGGGATATACATAGCCAAAAAAATAATTTCTGATCTGAGGTGTCTCTTTATTCAAAAGAGAATGGTCTAAAGTCCCTATTTTAATGGGTTGACCAGCTAGTAAATAGGTAAAACAAGTAATATTATAGATATAAAAAAGAGAACTGTTGTTTGGTACGGGATTTTTCCATACGAAATTTCACGGACACGTGATAAACTTATTTTCCACGCGCATAAATGGAAGCAAACTTGAAAAGAAACTGTTACACGCGTCCGTCCGTGAAATTTCATATGCTGCTATCCGTACCATTAAGCATTTCTCTATAAAAAACAAAAAAGAAGGTGCTATATCAACCCGATTCTTTTACAATGAAACCATAGCGAATAATGTGTGAGGAAATTTTTGTTGCTTTTTTTTCTCCTTTCATTTTTTCGCCTTAGTATTATTATTTATTACTATATAGTTACAACAGATAAGTTTTCTTTATTTACTTGGAAAGTATTGACAAATGTTGAGTTGCATACTCATAAATATCTCATGATAATGATTCATTTTTCAATCAAACTATACACTAAATGTTTAAGAATCCAGTTTAATCTTCACTCATTAAAAATTGATTAAATTGTAACATGAGTTTAATTAAAATACTCTGACCGCGTAGAAAATTATACACTATCAACCAATTAAAATTATTTTTTGACGTAATACATGCCTTATCATATCTACATTGGCTTTTTCGAAGATCTTGAGTAATTGGTGTAGATTTAAGGAAAACTATCGAAATTCAGTTTTGGATTTTCATCTGTGAAGTCATATTTTCATTTTTCTTTAAGTTAGTCACATTGAGAACTTTCTTACTTAATGTTGTTTGCGTCAATTCTCAACTAATTTCTTCACATATACAACATGAGTAAAACCAAATTAAATCATAATCTTTAGCAAACAATGAGTTTAATATCAGACCAAAGATGATGGAAATGTGAAACAAATGGAAGACACTCCAACTAAGTTGGAATGTCTTACAGATTCTAGTCCTTGTCATTTGCTCATATATATTATTTAAAAAATGAAAAAGAAATACAAGAAAAAAACTGGGGGACATAAACCTAACCCAGTAAACCACACAAAAGTGTAGGTCGACCCAAGCGGGAAAAACAAAAAATTATACAACACAAGTGGATAAGTCTGCCTCTAATTAATCCTAAAGTTAAACAAAGGTCTTATGTGCGGTGATTGGACCGTCCGTCAACACGAAAGCAGGTCCATGTACCATCAACTATCTTTCGAGCCCCACAGTCCAAGTCAAATAGCAGATGGCGATTTTCACATACAAAAACCAACAAGAGCAAAGAAAAGAATATATGTAATTAACAACATATATATATATATATATATATATATATATATATATATATATATATATATATATATATATATATAATACATTCATTTAGTGGAACTTGAGACTGGTCAAGATGTTGTTGTTTGAAGGGTCAGCATTACTAGATGAATTACTATTGATCATTAATCAGTAATCAACAATTTAAAAATGAATCAAACATTAAGATCAAAATTAACTTTTCCAAAAAAGTCAATTTCCTGACTGCACCATAGAAGCTCCCATAACTAAATTGTAAGTTTTATTTATTTATTTCGAAAGCATTGACAAATGTTGAGTATACTCACAAATATGATTCATTTTCCAAACAAACTTATACACTAGATGTTTGTTAAGAATTAATTTTAATTTTCACTACATTAAATTGCAACAAAGAAGTTTTTTTTTTTGACAATAAACAATAGCTTAACATTTCATAAAATAGAGAGAGTTACAAGCAGCTAGAGTTAACTTTGAAAGGGTATTCCCCAACAATTTTGAAGAGCCAATACAATAGAAAAAACCTATTAAAACAGGATTTGCGTACACCTAAACTTTGAATACAAATATGAGAACTTAAACCAAATTCCATAAGCTAGCAACTCATTCATCAACAACTTCCATCTTCTAATGCTGACAAAGGAGATGTGAGAATTCAGAGTCTTTTTTTCTATCCAATTACGGATCATTTCTTCTGCCTCATCACGCACATTTCGACTACACATGGTCTCAGATTTGTTCACTTTGTCGCTGGACAAAAATCAGTTGATAAATGGCAAAGTTAGTGAACCTAGATTCATCCTCATATAGGCCAACAAACCTTGTGTGATACCTACGATCCAAACTCCATTTAGGCAACGGCATAAAACTAACTAAACTTAAAAACATTACATGAACCAAGAAACACAGCACAACATAAATAACATACAAAAACAATAACACCAAACACGCCATAGATAAAGCAGCACTCCAGCAGAGCATCCATGGAGGTTTCGGCGGCAGACGATTGAAACGCAACCCTCGAAGCAGGACAACCTTCAAAGTTGTTCGAAATTCTTCGGGAGGCTTTCGCGGCGGCCATACAAGGCTGGGCAGCGATGGTGGATAGGATGCCGAGACAAGTTTCAAAATAGACGGCGATGGCAGATCCGGTAGACCAAAGTGGAGGATCTGTTTCACATAAGGTGGGGGACGCTCGGTCGGTCGAGACAGAGATTGTGTTTCGAGCAAAAGAGAAAGATCATGTAAATGAAGAGGTGGGGCAAGCAAAAGATGTGATGGTGGTGACATATATGGTAAGGAGGATGGAATTTGGATTGGGAGGGGCAAGCAAGTAACAAAAGGAACCTTTCATGAGAAAGGGAAAACTTCCATTAAGGAAGGGGTGCAACAAAGAAGTTAACACACAAAGATGCTGAATTATTCTAGTTCTTGTAAATGTCATTTCTTACAAGGCCACATCATGAAACATGCTCACAGGATGCTAAGACAAGAAAGTGAAGAAAAGGTGGTTGAGTTTTTTTGGTAATAATTATAACTTACAACAACCAACAAGAGCAAAGAAAATAAAGGAGCATATATATAATACATTCATTTAGTGGAACTTGAGACTGGTCAAGATGTTGTTGTTGACAGGGTCAGCCAAATGATCTAAGAGGTTTTGGTATGGTCCAACTCCTGTAACAAGAGCTTGAATAAAGTAACCCAATATTGCCAACATTGCTAACCTTCCATTCTTAACTTCCTTCAGCTTTAATTCTTTCAATGATTTCTCATCTTTACCAAAACCAAGAGGGTTAAATATAGGTCCACCAGGGTATGCTGGTTCGCCGGAACCTCCAAGCCCTTTCTCAAGTCCTAAGAAGTATTGTTTTCCCATGGAACCAGGATTGTACCAATCTTGGAGTCTTCTGTGTTCTGCAAATCCCATGAATGCCATTTCCATCACAAAGAGTGTGTAATTGTCTGCCCAGTAGTTGTATGTTCCTGCTGGTGGAATCACGCCGGTTTGGAACCAAGGGAGTGCTGTTTCCGCGGGAATTAAACCTGCTTTGCCGAGAATTTCAGGTGCTATAGCTCCTGCTGCTCCCAACATTGCGAAGCGGCCGTTGATTATCTCGCCGTATGCTAACCATTCTGGCTCAATGAATCCACCGACTCCTTCAGGATCTGAAAGTCCTAGAGGGTCAAATCCAAAGTCACCAGGAAGGCTGCAAGTGATGATGAGGCCAAATAAAGTCAATTTCATACTTGACACATAGTGTTACTCAACAAAGTTGCATGCATATCTACATGTTGTATAGTTGTAATATGGGTGCTTTGTTATCCAAGCATCCGAGCTTATATTAACACAATCACTTGTCTAAATATTTGGATGAAACTATAAAAATAACTTTAAATGTGTCCACAAGCTGTCTTTAGATTATTTCGATAGGTTTTGTATAATAATTATTAAAATAAATAGTTTAATCATTTCCTCTACAACTATAAAATTAGATTAAGCAAAATCATAAACGATAAATGATATAATAAGTGCTTAATCAAAAAAAATTCTCAAAAGCCTTCTAGGGTCTTAGAGTCACAAAACATCTACCATACAAAGTTACCACAAGTAATATAAAAAAATATATTGTTACTCAAACAAGTGTTATCCAACAAAGTTGCATATCTAATCTGAGCTTATGCCTCAACACAAGCACTTGCATAAGTAATTTATTGAGATTGTAAAATTAACTTAAAAATATTTCATAATTACATTGTCTTTAACTTATTTCAATATGTTTTTTAGAATAATTTATGAAAACAACTTCTAACATGTATGAACAACAAGTAACTTGTATAGAAAAGTTCAATAGTTTCATCTTTAACTATGAAAGTAGATTATCCGTAATCATAAACGATAATAAACACTTGATTAAACTGTTTACTTAGGCATACTCAAGATTCTTAAATCTTACTCACAAAACATCCACCTTACAACAGTTTTTTGTTCAACTACTTAGGAATTTACCTGCCATCCAAGTAAGAAAGACTTTGCTTTGATGCAAACCACAATTGTCTATTTGCACCACCTTTCTGAACACCAAAAAGAGAAAAGAAAGTTATTTTTAGTATAAACATAGTTCAGAGCACATGCATACTTGTCAAAGAGGCGTTAGTTCAGTGGTTAGAGTTGACTTTGTAACCTCAAGAGACATAGAAAGAATCGGTTGTAATATGGTCATCTGAGACACTATTATTAATAAAAAGCAAACATATAATTAAGAAAAATTTGAGTGAGAGATAA